>NW_027551559.1:493223-545175 GCF_008692635.1 Crocuta crocuta
ACTCCGGGGACGCCCTGTCACACCCCCCAGACCTCCTCCCCGCGGGACTGCCGCCACGCTCCCCTCTCCCGCGGGCACCCCCTCCCTCCTCGCTGGAGAGACACCGGGCCACCTGGCGCTGCCTGCACCTCCAAGCCACACAGGCAGGGCTCCGCGAGCGCTCGCCGCGCGCGGTCCCCCAGGGCCACCGCTGGCCCAGACGTCCCACCCGGGCCGCCCCCGGAGACAATAGCTCACCCGCCTCCCGGCCGGCCGCGCTTCACCTCGGCCACCTCCCCCCTCCCTGGGCAGCGGGTGCCATGGCTTCCCCGTTTCACAGAAGCCTAGACAGCGACCAGAGAGGTGACAGGCTGGAGGACCGAGCAAAGGAACCCGGCTGCTGATGGGGCCGAGGAGGGGCCAGGTACAAACCGGCCACAGAGACCTGCCCGCAGGAGAGCCGCTTTCCCGGGTCCGGCCCCGCCACCCCCGTCCGCTCGGCCTCCGGGGCGGGGGCCTCCGCCCTCAGCGGCCCCGCCGCCGACTCCTCGGCCCTCCCGCGAAAGAGACAAAGAGCCGGCGCCCCAAGCCGTGGAGCGGTGGCCGCCGGGGGCGGGGGACGGGAAGATTTTACCCCGGAACGGGGGGCGGGCGCAGGGAAGGGCGAGTCGGCGGCGTCCANCTCCGGCCGTTGCAAGGAGCGCGGACGCTCCCACCTCCTGGCGCGGACTTCTCCCGGGGCGAGCACCGTTCTCGAAGCGCTTGAGCCGTGGGTTACACATGTCGCTCGCGGGGACGGGCGACTCAGGCACCGGGCGGGCGTTGGCACGTAGACCGGGCTCCGTCATAGTTGTTGAACGAACAGAGCTCCTGGGAGCAGTTCCAGAGGCGATGAGGGCAGGTCTCGGAACTCCTGGGGGTGCGAGTCTCCCCGTCTGTGGAATGAGATTCCAGGCTCCCGGCTCCTCTGCCCTTGTTCCACCCAAACGTAGAGAATGGGGAAGGCGGTGGTAGCTGGGAAAACCGAAGGACATGGGAAATGGGTGACACCCACCCCGCGTGATGGAAGTTCTGTGTCAAACCAGAATTTGACAAATATTCAAGGACAAAGCGTTTCTGACGTGGCTACAAGGGGAATGGGAGGAAGGTATGGGTGTCAGAAGTTAAAGAAAGGATCTAATGCTGCGGAAAACAGGAGAGTCAGAAACAAGATTGATTTTTAAAAAATGGATGATGAAGGGGCGCCTGGGTGGCTCAGTCGGTTAAGCGTGCGACTTGGGCTCAGGTCATGATCTCACGGTTCGTGGGTTCGAGCCCCGCGTCGGGCTCTGTGCTGACTGCCAGCTCGGAGCCTGGAGGCTGTTTCAGATTCCGTATCCCCCTCTCTCTCTGACCCTCCCCGCTCACGCTGTCTCTCTCTCTCAGAAATAAAAAAACATTAAAAAAAAATTTTTAATGGATTATGAAACTACTGTAATGCATACGGGAAAGGAACAATTAAGGGGTAGGTGGTGGACATGAGATTTTTCACTGGTGGAAAGGGAGGTTACAGATGAACAAGAAGAGGAAGCTAATGAGCCTTCTGGTACTGGATTAGAGTTGGAGACAGTGTGAACCCATGATGAGCTTGATATGGGTACAGATGATTATGTAAAAAGATTTACAGATCTGTGTACATGCATGGGTTAGTACACATACATGCATTCCCCTGTTGTGTCAGCTGAGTGGACTTAGAAATTAACACTCCAGGAACAGGCAGTACGTCTGGCCCTAGATCTTGTTTTGAACACATTCTCCAGTAAAAAGAGTCTCCAGTAAAAAGGCTCTCCCCAAGAGTCTCCTTGGGGAAATGGACTGCAGCAGGAAATATACAAGATGAGCCTGGAGCATCTTGTTCTGCCAGAAGGTAAGGAAGTGGTCAAAAAAAATTTTTTTAAACCAACAACAACAAGAAAGGAGTCAGTGAAAGGGACACAGGAGCCAACTGAAAGAGTTCCCAGTGGCCAAAACTGGAAAAATTTGAGCAACAAAATAAATAAAACAGTACTTGATTATAACCCCAAGTATAAAATAAATATCCATGGCAAATAAATGATTACAATGGAGAAACCTAACAAACACTAATTTACCCAGTGATCAAGGTTAACATCAGTAGCAATAAACCATGTGGATGGTATGTACCCTTGATCTGATTGTCATGAAAATGGCACTTTACCTCTGTGGTCTCTCTTCCAAGAATATATAACCCCAGTCTAGGCATGAGAAAAAACATCAGAGAAATCTGAATTAAGGAACATTCTAACAAACTATCTGACTAGTATTTACCCAAACTGTCAAGGTCATCAAAAATAAGAGTCAGAAAAACCATCACGGCCAAGAGGAACCCAAGAAAACATGACAACTAAATGTAATATAGTATCCGTGATGGGATCTTAAAACCAGAAAAAAAAAAAAGAATATTAAAAACTAAGAAAATTTGAATTGTATATGAACTTCCGTTAATGACATACCAATAAAAATTTTTTTAGGCGGGAGGGGGGATGGGCACGGAGGAGGACACTTGTGGGGATGAGCACTGAGTGTTATGTGGAAACTAATTTGACAATAAACTATTTGTAAAAAAAAAAAAAATTTTTTTTAATTATATGTGCACTATTTCAAAAAGAAAAAATAGGTCCAAATTTCACAGGCCATCATCTCAGGTGTGCTGACAATGTTTCTTTTCTGTATTTTTTGTGGGGCAATTTCTGTCTCTGTCTCCCATTCCTCGCGGCAAAGCTTAATCCTAGTTAAGGGAAAACTCAATCTCTGGAAATTTTCCTTATCAGTTGATTGCTTCCCCCCTCTGCCTTCTCCCGAAGGTTGCAGCCAAGCTCCGAGAGGTGTTGGTGACAGCACAAGGTGGGGACAGGGAGGTTGCACATGGTCCTTGGTCATCATGGGTTCATGCTGGCACTGGGGCAGAAGGGTGTCCCATGTCTGTCCCTCTCTTTGTTTTAAAAAAAAATTTTAACGTTTTTTTTTTCTAGGAGAGAGAGAGAGAGAGACAGCATGAGCAGGGGAGGGTCAGAGAGAGAGGGAGATACAGACTCTGAAATAGGCTCCAGGCTCTGAGCTGGCAGTCAGCACAGAGCCCGACGCGGGGCTCGAACCCACAAACCGCGAGATCATGACCTAAGCGAAAGTCGGACGCTTAACCGACTAAGCCACCCAGGCACTCCAACGTTTATTTAGTTTTGAGAGACAGAGATAGAGAATGAGCAGGGGAAGGGCAGAGAGAGAGGGAGACAGAGTCTGAAGCAGGCTCCAGGCTCTGAGTTGTCAGCACAGAGCCTGACATGGAGCTTGAACTCATGAACCATGAGATCATGACCTGAGCCAAAGTTGGATGCTTAACCAACTGAGTCACCCATGCACCCCGATCTGTCCCTCTCTTTGACGTTCCTGCATAGACTGTGGGCATTGCTATGACCTTGCTGCCTTCTGCTGTTGTATTCTCCTCACCCAACCATGGGGCCTTTCAAAGTCAACTGGCAATCAGTGCCTTCCTGAACTACTCCCAGCCACTCAGGAAAACATTCAGGTGCTTACTGAGGAGCTCAAACCCACCTCCTCCTCCCACCTAGCCCTGGAAAATGAGGCCAAGTTCTCACTGCTCCCAGATCCTTCAAGCCTGCCTGGGCACAGACTTCCTTTCTCAGAGATTCACATCAGGATCTAATGCTATCCATCTCCTCTCCCCCAAATTGCAGAATCATTTTCTCTGGAGGAAAAAAAAAATGTCACTCCACTTTCAGCATGCTGTCTTCCAAATCTATTGTTTTGGGCATAACTTTTGGGTTCTTAAGGAGACTCAGTTTTAATACTCAAAGACCCTTTACCTCCAATTATTCCTTCTGCCATAGGTTCTGGAAGTATATCTTGAAATTGAGAAGCCAAGTGCCGATTTATTTCTTTTCCTTTGCATCCCACCCATAGTAACCTTCCCCTGAAGGTAATTAATACAAAACCACCACACTTCCCAAAATGGTGGGGAGAAGGTCATAATTTTGAAAAATAAAGACTGCTGGGGTAAGGGCAAATGGGTGGCAGATTAGAAATCCTGCAGCCACAGAAAGATTCCAATACCTCAGTGCTGGCTCCCTGGGAAGGGACAGTTGGAAAAGGCTGATTCTGTTGGAAGGTTCGTGGGTGGAGGCACGTTATGGATGTTAGGAAGTGGCCTGAAAGGGAATGTGCCTACCTGGCAGTGACTGCGAAGGATGTTGGGGATCAGGACAGAAAGGCAGTGTATTTGGGTAAGAGGTGTATATTTTGGGCAAAAAGATCTCCCTAGGATTGAGCTCCAGGTGTTGACCAATTCTATCTCAGGTAGTGACATTTCCATGAGAATGATACGAAGACCTGTGACTGAGTGTGGGACATGCATGTAGACTCACCCAGATTACAATACGAGGCTGTCTACAGGTTTTTCCCTTTTGCCATCTGAGTATGTGTAGGGGGATCTAGACAGAGTTTCGTGACCGCTGCCGTTGATCCTACCCAACCTTCAAAATTCAGCTAATGTCACCTCCTTTCATGAAGCTCACCTCTCCCTTAAACTGTCTCCTGCAACACCAGTCATTCTGGCATTTGATCATGTGCAGCATTATATTGTTTATTTATGTCGTCCGTGTTTACGTGCAGGATGCGGAGAGCCTTTGCAAACATCAGCCTGTCTCCTGTGTCCCTAGAACTCAGGCACAAAGATGTGAAGCAAAAGAAATGGAGAAAGCCAGCTGGGGAGACACTGCAAGTTGCCTACCCACCATCCTTTCTCCCCTTCTTACCAGAACCTACTGAACTACTCTATTCCCCGGCCCTGGAGATTATGAGACAGAGTGCTGGCCGAAGAGATATAAGTGGAAAGGACTGGGCAGGGCTTACAAGAAAGAGTTCAGATTCAGCATGTGCACCCTCTTTGCCTTCTGTCCTCTCTGGAACACAGACGAGATGCTGGAGGTGAAAACGCCACTGTGTGACTCTAAGAGGGTGAACGTGAGGACAGAAGCACATGGCACAGGTAACTCGAGGAGTTGCTCACTCCCAGACTTCTTGTTATATAGAAATACACAAGAAGAAGAAGACCCTGAGTTAGTGAAGTTCCAAGTTCAGTTTTGTGCACCCAAACCAACTCCTAATGGATAGACCGGCCACGGTTCTTCATCAGTGTTTCTCAGACTTTTCCACCAAAGAAACTCCAGAGATGGAGGATGGTGAAAGTGATGTCCTTGAAGATCTTGGGGGGGGGGGGGGGGGACGCACAAGCAGCCACCACAAGATGAGCATGTCTTTGAAATCGCTCACTTTTTCTTAGAAATGCATGTGAATCTTTCCCTTTCCTTATACATCGATATTTATTTTAATATATGAATAATATCTTAATTCACTTACCATTTGTTTGAGGTTGAATAGTGCTTTCCCCCAAAAAAGACACATTGATGTATTAACCCTCAGTACCTTACAAAGTGACATTATTTGGATGTAGGATCGTTGCAGATATATTTAGTTAAGATGAAGTCATACAGGAGTAGGGTGGCCCCTAACCCAATATGATTGGTGTCCTCATGAGAAGATAGCCATATGAGGATACATAAGGAGGATGCCACATGGAGGGGCGCCTGGGTGGCTTAGCCGGTTAAGCGTCCGACTCTCGCTTGGGTCATGATCTCGCGGTTCGTGGGTTCGAGCCCCGCGTCGGGCTCTGTGCTGACTGCCAGCTCAGAGCCTGGAGCCTGTTTCGGTCTGTGACTCCCTCTCTCTCTGACCCTCCCCTGCTCACGCTGTCTCTCTCTCTCCTAGAAATAAATAAAACATTTAAAAAAATTAAAAAAAAAAAAAGGAGGATGCCACATGGAGACAGAAGACTACGGTGGTTCGTCTACGGCCAAGGAATGCCAGCAAACCACCAGAGGCTAAGAGAAAGGCAAGGAAGGATTTCCCTACTAGTTTCCGAGGGAGCATGGCCCGGCCGGCACCTTGAGTTCAGACTTCTAACCTCCAGAACTCAGGTGATACATTTCTATTGTGTTAATCCACCCAGTTTGTGGGACTTCCATTTATGGTGGCCCTAGGAATCCCACAAGCTAATCCACTCTGCCAAATCTGTGATTGAAACTGTCCTAATAGAAATGTACACATTGATCTTATAGATAATATCTTTTTTTTTATTTTTTTTAATGTTTTATTTATTTCTAGGAGAGAGAGAGAGACAGCGTGAGCAGGGGAGGGTCAGAGAGAAAGGGAGTCACAGACTGAAACAGGCTCCAGGCTCTGAGCTGGCAGTCAGCACAGAGCCTGACGCGGGGCTCGAACCCACGAACCGTGAGATCATGACCTAAGCGAAAGTCGGACGCTTAACCGACTAAGCCACCCAGGCGCCCCTATCTTATAGATAATATCTGATGGGTGCTTAAGATAAAGGAAAAGAATCCAGGGAGCACCTGGATGGCTCAGTTGGTTGAGCATCTGACTCTTGCTTTTGGCTCAGGTCATGAACTCATGGTTCATGAGTTTGAGCCCCTTGTGGGATTCTGCACTGACAGCAGGGAGTCTGCTTGAGATTCTCTCCCCCTCTCTCTCTGCCCTTCACACCCCACCCTCTGAAAAAGAAAAAAAAAAAAAAAAAAAAAAAAGAATCCAGAGGAATGTAGAGTTCCAGCCTGAGTAGCTATGGGGGTAAATTAATGTTAATGAAGACATACTACGGACATGTCTGAATGATAATTTTAGAGATGATACTTGACCCCTAGCCAGAGTTGGAACTTGAATTCTAAATTTGAGGTAAAGAGCATAAGCATAGCTGGGGCTTTAGACCTGACCAGTTTGCCAAAGGGCTGAGTGAAAAAAAGTGAGAAGGGCATGGGAGCAAGGGCTGAGTTTTCATGCCGAACAGTGGGTAGCATCGGGCGGAAGTGTGACTTCACATGCCCTGAGAGTCCCCAGTTTGTCTTAAGGCAGATTATGAAGCATGTTGAGGGGAAAAGTGGATCCATGGGGCCAGGGCCTCTAATTCAGCCCAGGCCATGGTAAGTGGTCTCACAAATGACTACAAATGAACCCAGCTTCTTGGATTTCTTTGATTGGGAGTGACCTCCACTAAGCCAGAAAGGTCCAAACCAGAGCCTTCCGCTGCTCTGAACCCATATCTGCAGGCACAGGGCCCCAGGACTTGCTGATTGGCCTTGAAGGTCGATTGATAAGAGTCTCTTGAACCCCTTTACTCTAGTATTTTTTTCAGTCATTGAGATACATCTAAATATAAAATCAAGCGACGGGTGCCCAAAGAGGTGGAAGAGGGAAGTTGATGGAATGAGCCTGGAAAAGAAAGAGAAGATGGAATTTGGGAGGATTTGAGGTAGATAGGGGGCAAAAGATTGTGTGTGTGTGTGTGTGTGTGTGTGTGTGTGCATGCACACATGCTGTGCATGTGTACTGTACATGCACACCTGTCTGTGTGCACACATGCCCTTGTCTGCCTGTGTTTGGGGTAAGTGTTGATGAAGATCTTGATCTGCTAGCAAGAAAGCCAATAATACAAGAAGAAAGATTCAGCTCTGAAAAGAGCTCAGAGTTGAAAGTTGCAAGGTTTTATCATGACTGATATATAAATGAGAAGGGTGTATAGAAAAAGTGACAGTGTCTCTATTTGCTGCCTTGGTTTCAAACTGATCAATGTTGCAGGCTCGTTGTTTAATAACTGCTATCTTTCTGTTCCTGACCAGTAACTTAAAGAACTTCAAATTGAGCCCCCAGCCCAAAATATGCAGAATCGGAAATTCTACTAGGTGAGATTCACTGATTCTGATCCTGGCCAACTTTAGGTCTTGAAGATTTCTCTTTATAGGATAAATACTCCTGGGAGTGCTAACACCTTAAACCCTTATCACTTAATGCCTTATAGAGAGGATTAGTGGATTAGCTCAGTGTAGGCCCAGAGTAATGAAGGATAAAAGAAGGAAGAGAGCATTGGAAGACACCAATAGGGGCACCTGGCTGGCCCAGGCAGAAGACCGGGAGACTCTTGATCTCAGGGTCTTGAGTTCGACCTCCACGGTGGGTACAGAGATTACTAAAAAATAAATACACTCAAAATAAAATAAAAAAAAAAAAGGAAAGCACCAATAAAGACCACCTACTTTGCTTTTTCCCTAGAGCTGATCTTTCTGCTTCTGTCTAATGTAGACCTTGAGAAAATTCTGACCTAATTCATTTGCAGGGGTGGTGAGAATCTTTATATTTTAGGGTTATCAGTTTTTCACTGAAGGACTCCCATTGCACACAGAAAGCCAAATAAAGACTCGCGGTCCAGTTTGGGACTGTTCTAGAAGGCTTGATTTATTCATGCAGTAAACACTTTTCTGAATGTTTTATTTATTTATTTATTTATTTATTTATTTATTGTTTTGAGAGAGAGTATGAGCAGGGAAGGGGCATAGAGAGAGAGGAGGACAGAGGATTAAAAGCAGGATGGGGCACCTGCGTGGCTTAGTTGGTTAAGTGTCTGGCTTCAGCTCGGGGCATGATCTCATGGTTCATGGGTTTGAGCCCTGTGTCAGGCTCTGTGCTGACAGCTCAGAGCCTGGAGCCTGCTTCGTGGATTCTGTCTCCCTCTCTGCCTTCCCCCACTCATACTCTTTTTCTCTCTCCAAAATAAATAAAACATTAAAAAAAAATAAAAGCAGGCTCCGTGTTGACAGGCTGACAGCAGCAATCCTGACTCAGGGCTCAAACTCATGAACCATAAAATCACAACCTAAGCAGAAGTCAGGCACCCAACCAACTGAGCCACCCAGGTGCCCCCAATGCAATAAACATCTATTGAGCCCTTAGGATATGGCTAACACTCTTTTACGCTCTAGTGACCAAACAAGCAAAAATGCTTGTCCTCATAGAGCTTACTTTCTAGTAGGATGGAGCAAAAGACGCACAAAATAAGTAAAATGCGCAGTAAAGAGGCACAAGAGAGAGGAGTTAAACAAGAAACATTGCACGTGACATTTGAGCAGAGATGAGAACAAGAGAATGAACTGAGTGTATATCTTGAGGATGGGGATTTAAATATATATATTTTAATGTTTTATTCATTTTTTGAGAGAGAGACAGAGCATGAGTGAGGGAGGAACAGAGAGCCAGGGAGACACAGAATCTGAAGCAGGCTCCAGGCTCTGAGCTGTCAGCACAGAGCCCGATGCGGGGCTCAAACTCATGAACCGTGAGATCATGACCTGAACCAAAGTCGGACACTTAACCGACTGAGGCACCCAGGTGCCCTTTGAGGATGGAGATTTAAGGGAGAGGAAAAAGCAGAGGCAAAGGCCCTGAGGCAGCCCAGCACACTCTGCATGGTGAAGCATCTAGAAGAGGAAAGTGTGGTCACGTTGGGGGGAGAACAGGAGACCCAGTCAGTGAAGCGCAGGAGCCTCATCGTGTAAAATCTCGTAGGTGCTTTGTAAGGACTCTGCCCTCGAATCTGAATGAGATTGCAGGTGTGAATTACTGTATGAGAAGCTTCTCAGTGATTTCAGGTTGAAAATGAGAGAGTATGGGAACTCATCAGAAGGTTTGGAAATAAAGTAGAAGCTTGTAAAACGCTTTCTAGAAGACGGTAGTGGAAGGAACCTAGAAACCAGCCACTGTCGTCCCAGAGTGAAGGCTCCAGAAGAGTCGTGAGTGTGTGTGATGCCATCACACCAACTAATGGGACCCCCACTGAGGCAGAGGTGGCCTGGGTCACAAAGATGTCCACCTGGAAAAGGGAAGCCGGGGCACCCCTGCGTGACAAGCCCTGGCCCGCGCTGACCCGTGTGTTCTAGAACCACACTTAGAGGACTTCTTCCCTCACAAGCCAAGGGGCCTGCCCACGCCTCACCTGCTCCTAGGGACCCAGGAGGGGCACAACAGGGAAATCCCTTCTTAGCACCTTGGACCTCTCTTTACTTCCTGTTTCTTTTTCTCTGGCCTCAGAGCAGAATCGGGGGCTACAGAAAGCAACAAGCAACCCCAGTTGGTGGATTGGGTTTCTTTTCAAGACCAGTATCGCTGACTATCTTCTTCCGTAGGAGACACTGTGACCAAGTGGAAGGAAGCCCTGACAGGAACTAGTGTTCAGTGCCAGCTCCAACACTGACTGGCTGTGTGATCGTAGAGACGAGTGTCGTCTGCCTAATGCCGCCCTTCAGGAGCCGCCCTTCCCCAGGAAGACCCCATATGCAGCCATTGCTTATACCAGGTATACCAGGTAGCCCATTTGCTCTCGCCCTCCATCCCTGTCGCCCTTCATCAGAGGGGTCAGGGAACAGGAGACAAGCCAGCCTGAACTCATTCCTACTCAAATTGGAAATGTGGTGATAGGAGATGAGGAAAGGGCAAATGGACATCAGGGGATGCTCAGACAGCTATGGGGGGAGAGGTTAGGCTGTGAGTGCTGCCCTGGTTCAGGCTTGGCTGCCAGTCCCCTTCCCTGGCCTCCTACATTAAACCCTTTTCCTGAGATCACCTGTGGGGTCTCTAGCAAGAAGCACCTCACCGAGCAGGAAATCAGTTCCAGCTTTTCACCACCTCAGAGAAGCAAGGAAACAAATAAATACCTATTGATGGACATCTATTATCTGGATCTTTCCAAGGTAGTGGCACATTGCAATGAAAAGCCATGCTCTTTCATTCCTTCACTCCCTCCTTCCCGATCCCCACCTCGGGAACATCTTCTGGGGTCCCTGGTCTTCTTGCCTTCCTGTCTCTTCCACTCTCTCTGATGTCATCTAACTGGTGTCCCCATATATTTACCTTTCCTGAGAGAATGAAGGAGAAGCCAATGATAAGATGAAGGTTAGACTATATCGAATTACAAGGGAGCAGTTAAGTCACACACCCCTGGACCTCCCCAGTGCAGAACTCCAAATCTGCTCTAGATGGAATCTGTCCGGATCATTTCACCCTGGAGTCCTACAAAGGTAAGGAAGACTTACCATGATATGCTCTGCCTTTATTGGGACTCTTCTGCATTTGAAGATGCTAGCCTTATGTTATTTAATTTTCCTTTAATAAATAAAGACCCATGTGTTAGCTGTTTTAGGACTTCGTAGTAGGAACGTTTGTCTCTGCTGACAGATGGTTGTGCTTCCTTTTATGAGCTGATGCAAACTATAGAATTCACCGTGTTTCCTTTTATTCCTTGGAAGTCAAGATTCTCAGAATCAAGTTACATTTTTATTTGCATCAGTTTTACAATAATCTGCTTGTTACATGGCTTGTATTCTTTTTAAATTTTGTACTTCTCTCTTTCTCCTAAGTTTCCTCAAGTTAGCCTTCTCAGAAGTCTGGCAGGCTGGCTGGCTGGCTGAGTAGATGGTTAGATAATATACATTTAGATAGATAGACTGACAAACCAATTGGGCTGAATTATGAGTAAGAGAAAGACAGACTCCAGTATAGTCCCTCTTCTTTCTGATCTTCCCTTATGTCATAGGCCTACCCTCTCTTACAAGATTCCAGTGCTTTCTATATTTACCAAATCCTTCTTGGGGCATGTAGGTGGCTCAGTCAGTTAAGCTGACTCTTGGTTTCAACTCAGGTTGTGATCTCACGATTACTGAGCTCAAGCCCTGCATCAGGCTCCATGGGGCCTTCTTTGGATTCTCTGTCTCCCTCTTCCTTTGCCCCTCCGCTGCTCACTCTTGCTCTCTCTCAAAAATAAACATTAAAAGAAAACCTTCTTGAGAAGCTATATAGCATGGTAACTAAGAGTATGTCTCTGCAATCAGAGTCAGTTTCAAATACTAAATTAGCTACTGTATCTGTGTAAATATAAGAAGCTTACCCTTGGGGCGCCTGGGTGGCTTAGTCGGTTAAGCGTCCGACTTTCACTTGGGTCATGATCTCGCGGTTCGTGGGTTCGAGCCCTGCGTCGGGCTCTGTGCTGACTGCCAGCTCGGAGCCTGGAGCCTGTTTCAGTCTGTGACTCCCTCTCTCTCTGACCCTCCCCACTCACGCTGTCTCTCTCTCTCTCTCTCTCCTAGAAATAAATAAAAATATTAAAAAAAAGAAGCTTACCCTCAGTTTCCTCATCTGTAAAATGGGGGTTAATAGCATTTTTTACATCACACAGTTATTCTGAGATTTCAATTAGATAATACATGTAAGTTTCTGAATATGGCCTAGCTAGTATATTGTAAAGGCTCAGTGAATGTTAGCTATTATTATTAATTATTATTATCCAATTATGTGGCCTCCTTTGATCTTTGATGCTTCCCTTTTCATACTTTCATCATCATACTTTTGGGCTATTGCAGACTCTAACTTGTCTCAGAATTAAGAATCTTACAGCCCTAAAGGACTAACTAATCCAACAGCCACACTTAACAAATATAAACTAGAGAGACTTGACAAGAGAAATGTCATGTCTAAGTGACATAGTTACGTGACATGGATTTAAGCAGATGGGGGTGCTTCACCATGTCTAGACGTAATAGGTGAACGGTTGGGTATCTTAAACCTTTAAAGAACCACCTAGGAAGGGAGTTGAGCTGTACCCACACCAGGGTATTTCTATATGCAGGTGGAGATGCCTGTCAGAAGAGACTGTCTGAGCAGATTCTGGTGCCAGAACTCTTCAACAGGGAAGAAGGATCCAGGTGTGAGGAGCTTCGACCAGGAGCAAATCTGTAGGCAGAGAGTGAAAACTCAAAGAAGAACGTGGGCTTTGGTCCGGCCTCCGGAATGCTAGTATGGCGCCCAAGTCTGACCACACGTGAAAACTGAAGGCACTGGTAACCAAATCTGTTACACGTTACAGTTCAAGCAGTAGGTGGCTATGAGACCCCTTAATGCCAGAGGAAGATGGCTGTCTCTCTTCATTCTCCTGCAGCCCACATTCTGGCTTTAGCCTCCCAAGGGCTCTGGTCGCTTGCTTCATGGGAGCCTCAGGAGGGACCCCAGCAGCTTGTGGGGTGCACAGGACAGGGGCAGGGCCTGCTGAACCCCGCAGGGGGAAATGCATATGTGAGAGCCCCTGGGACTCCTCCAAGTACTTGGGACAGGGAGCTTTGGTGCTTTGCAATTACTTGAGACTCATGTTAAAGTGATGAGCTTAACAAGCCAGTGAAAGTTGAATACTCACTGTAATAGAACATTATTTGTCTCTGTGGGTGTTTAAGGCTACAGAAAGGGGCCTTGTCACAAAGGAGCACAATGCCTGGGGAGGAGGGTTCTGTCTCAGGGACAGGCTCTTGCCCTGGACCTCCACACTTCCATGTCGCCCCAGCCATCGCTCCTTTGCCTGTAACCCCACTGATCTTTTTTTTGTTAATGTTTTTTATTTATTTCTGAGAGAGAGAGAGAGAGAGAGACAGCATGAGCAGGGGAGGGGCAGAGAGAGAGGGAGACACAGAATCTGAAACAGCCTCCAGGCTCTGAGCTAGCTGTCAGCACAGAGCCCAACACGGGGCTCGAACCCACGAACCGTGAGATCATGACCTGAGCTGAAGTCGGATCCTCAACCGACTAGGCCACCCAGGCGCCCCGTAACCCCACTGATCTTCTCGATGCACAGGATGGACTCTGCTGCACCTTCTCAAAAACCTTTTATTCATCCTCTGCTCTTTAGAATGTTCTTCAGACTCTTTGCATGACATTAAAGATCCACCTTGTTAGTGTCACAAACCTCAGAACCTCCTAGAGCCTTTATTTTATATCCGCATTTCAGAAAGCCTGCTGCAGGAAGCTTCTCTGAAGGTATTCCAGAGGCACTACCTTTCCGAGGCCCTGATGTCCATATGTGACATAGGATCTGGGCAGGAAGGCCCCTTTTAGTGCTGTGACCCAGTCAGACCCAGACCTCAGCCACTTTTCTGTATGGGTTTGCAGGGGTACATCCAGAGAGCACCCACTGTTCCAGAGTCTTCCACTAAACCTGTGTTTACCACAGGGCCTTCACTCTTGATGGTCTGAGGCAAGAATCTCTTCCCCACTCTGTGCTAACTTCCTCACCATTCTATCTAGAGTCCCTTCCCCTTATAATCCAATGAGACACTTAAATGACTGTCTTTGTCACTCACTCCTCGAGCTCACACCAGTCCATTCCTTCTTTGTGTCCTTCACTGCACCCGGAACACTGCTTCACAGATTCGGTAAATATTCAAAAAATGCCCGTGGAAATAATGAATTGCAAAATCTGACTTTTGTCACTCATCTTTTTAAGTAGGAATCTTAGTCAAGCTCTTGCCTCCCGCAAGACAATTTAAACCTTCTCTGCAATTACTTTTCTCCAATTATGCAACTGAATGTTCTAAAGAGGTTTCCCACATTAGCAAGAGCCGAGGTTTTAGGGACCCTGGAGCCCCTCTCCGGGACCACGGGAACCACACCAGCGCGGCCAGTCAGCCCCAAAAGCCACATTCCTTTGCTAATGGTCCCCTTAGAAAAGACAGGACAGAGCAAAGTAAAATCTACCAAACCAAGACTTTTTAGTGGCTGGTTTTAACCCAACCCAACCACTCTGCTTTTCTAAGCTTCTCTCTTCCTTGCCCCTGATTACGGCCTCCAATCCAGCAGCCAAAAATATAGGATGTGGGAAAACTTGAGTAAGAGAGCAAAACCGGAATGTTTTCAGCCTTTGGGGGTGGGGAAGTCTTTTGTTGTTGCTGTTGTCTTGTGTATCTCTTAAATTTCATGGTGTAGCAGGCAGTAGCTGAATCGATCCATTAGATATTTATTGAGCCTTATTCTGTGAGAGGTATTGTGCCACCAATGATTTTATACTATGGATCATAATTTACACAGAGCCCCATGCGGGGCTCGATCTCACAAACCATGAGATCATGACCTGAACTGAAATCAAGAGTCGGATGCTCAACTGACTGAGTCACTCAGGCATCACTTGGGTAATATATTTTCTTAATTCAATTTAGTGGGGGTTTTGTTTGTTTGGTTTGGTTGGTTGGTTTAAATTTTTTCTGAAAAAGGGGGCACCTGGCTGGCTTGGTCGACAAAGCTTGTAACTCTTGATCTCAGAGTTGTGAGTTTGAGCCCCACTTTGGGTATAGAAATTACTTTAAAAAAATAAGATCTTAAAAAAAATGTTTCTGGAGGCACCTGGGTGGTTTAGTCGTTTAAGTGGCTGACTCTTGATTTTTGGCTCAGATCATGATCTCATAGTTTGTGAATTCGAGTCTTTCATCAGGCTCTGCATTGACAGGGCCGATCTTGCTTGGGATTCTCTCTCTATCTCTCTCTGTCTCTCTCTGCCCCTCCTGTGCACTCTTTCTCTCAAAATAAATAAATAAACTTAAAAAAAATTCTTTCTGAAAAGCTCTGTATCCTTTTTCTCTAGTTTGTGAATCTGGCTCAATGGTCAGATTGAGAAACAAGACACATTTCCTGGACACCAACGGCATTTCCCGGCTTTTCACTGCCTTTCCATGATCGGACCCCGGGTATTTCCTTGTTGGTCTCCTGGCTGCAAACCTCACAAAACACAGTTCATGGCTTTATTTCTTATATCTTTCCCTAAGAAGTTCATCAAGACCTCATTTCAGCTCCTCAGGCTTGGATTATTCTAAGTGCACTAATGAAAGGAAACAAAACTCTACCAACACCAGCCCTACCCAATGGGAGCAGCCATTGTAACAAAACTGAGAAGAGTCATGTGGCCTGGTTGGTCCCCATCTGCTGTCCAGCCCTTTCCTCCCCACCACCCCGTGGGGCCCACTGTCACCAGTATCACCCCACAAGACACTTCCCAGTTCTCAAGTGCATGGGCGGGAATGGGAGGAGTGAGGGGATGTTTGTTCCCCAATCCCGGTGTTTCCTTTCACGTGGGTGGACCTTACCTGACTGGTGACTTTGGGAAGGGAACCAGGCAGGTCCGATCTTGCTGCTCCCTGTTTTTCTCTTAGGAGCAGTTGCTGCCAGAGGCTGGCGCCGTGCCCTGCTCCTCGTCCACGCCTGGGTGAGGAGGCCCACAGAGGGTCAGGGCTGAGTAGTTCATTACCGCCACGCACAGAAGCCGCAACGCTGGGTTCCAGCTTGATCAGTAGGGAAGGTGGTAATTCCTCAAGTTCCCAGTCCCTTATGTATTTCTTATCAGTCTGGAATGCATTTAAGGAAAGCAGAGAACATGTGTTGAGTACTCCCTTTATTTACTGATCTTCCTTTATTATCACTCACTTCTCCTGGCTTCTGTTACCCTATATTTTCTTGTTTTGTTTTTTTTTTTCTGCTGACATTCCAAGTCTTCTCAGACTTTCCTGTGAGGCACCTCTCCATACAACCATTCCTTAAACTTCAACGCTGCTTGTAGTTTGGGTCATTCTAGGCCCTTCTCTTCCTGCTGTTTATGTAACTCTGCAGGAGGCTCCATCCACTCCCAAGGTCTCTCGTTCCCGTCAGGTGCTGGTGCCTTCTCAGCCTGCATCTTTAGTGCAGTCATCAGTCCTGAGCCTCAGACCTTTGTGGCAGCTGCTTAGTGGACATCTCCTCCTGGACCTCTGACGGGCATCTCAACATATCCATAACCGAAGTCATCATACTTCCCTACTCTTTTCCCCCAAACCTGCCCCATCTCAGTAAATGCCATGGTCATCCTTCCGGAAACCTGGCCATCATCCTGACCTCTTCCTCACCTACGCCTCCTACTTCCAGTCCATCATCTGATTCTCCTGATTTTGCCACCTGAGTATCTCTTGAATCTCTGCACATCTTTCTGTCCCCACCAGGCACCGTCCACTCTTACCTGGGCTACCACAACATTCAAATTGTTAGGCTTCCCCTAGAGCTACCCCATCCACTTAACTCACTGTACTGTACCTAGCACAATCTCTTCCAGTGCACTTCTAAGCATACTACTGCCTTACTTAGAATCCTTCCTTGGCTCCCTACTCCTTGCTAGTCTTAATCTTCTTCAGTAAGGTCGATGAGATCTGGCCCATATTCCCCCTTTAGCCTTGTCCTTCCCCATCTCCCTGAGCTACGTGTGCTCTGGCCCTTTGTATGTGAGCTTTTTCTTCTTGTGTCGCTGTGCAGCCATCACACCTGTCACAGCTGAGCACCATGAGATTTTCCCCAGAGGAGCTTCCCTCATCCCCAAACTGTGTACAATAAGTCAATTAGATGCCCCCAGAGGCCCTGTATTTAGCCCTATGCATTCCTATCCCAGTGTGTTGTGATTTCCTGTGTATCTGTGTATATTTCTCAACTGGACTGTATGTTTGTGATTGGCTCTGTGTTGCCCCCAACCAGATCCCCCTTCGATGACAGATTGGTTGCCTCAGCTGCTGGGAACAATGTCAGCAGGCGGTCTTCAGCTGTCACCCTCTTCAGGGAGCGTCTCTGTTACAGGAAGCAGCCGTGTCCCTTCCTGAGCAGCCCTTATCTCAAGTAATTCATTGGTATAAGGGCTGACCATGTTGGTCACCCTTAGGACAACTTCTATGGGCTATTCTAACTCCTTGAAGTTGGCTGAGATGGTCCGCGGGCCTGCCTCGACATCTGGCAATCTTTCATGTAAGTAGTAGGTGCACAGGGTCATTTGCTCACATGTAAAAAGTCATTTTCTCTGGATGCGAGACATGAAGGGAGAGGGACACCTGGCTGGCTCAGTCCGTAGAGCATGTGATTCTTGATCTCGGTGTCATGGTTCAAGCCCCACATTGGGCATAAAGCTTACTTAATTAAAAAAATGTCTTAAGAGAGGCATGAAGGTTGAAATGAAGAAATTAGTGTTGCAGTAAGCATAATATGATCCTCAAATTAGGTAAAATGAAGTCTGCACTAAGCAATGCTCTTGCAAAATAAAACAGATCTGTTCTCCCATCTTGCAGCCAGTAGTTTCAAGGTAAGAGGTAAGATCCCTCAGCAAGGTAAGAGCTTCTGTTCTGGGTGCTATATTTTGTCAGTGTGACTTGTGTAGGACCAACTAACAACCATTTGGTTCAAATATCATAACTGAATTCAGGAAACTTTATTTTCAAAGATCTGTAAGTGAGGATCAGATTCAGAGAACTCAATGAAGTATCGGATGTTGGCATATTAAGAAGAATCATTTGATTTGAATTCAGTTCTTTTTAATATTTTTCAGTGTTTATTTATTTTTGAGAGAGAGAGAGCACAAGCAGGGGAGGGACAAAGAGAGAGAGACAGAATCCGAAACAGGCTCCAGGCTCCAAGCTGTCAGCACAGAGCTGGTCACAGGGCTCAAACTCATGAACCAGGAGATCAGGACCTGAGCCGAAGTCCAACACCTAACTGACTTGAGCCACACAGGCTGAATTCAGTTCCTTTTAAAAAGAAACAAGTTCCTAGCAAATGGAAGGCAACAACAAATGTCAACAAGGAATCCAATGGGAAACCTAGGAAACAAGGCACCACTGCACACTGAGCTGAGTTGACTGCACTGGTGCTTGGTTCATCCTCCATAGAGTTCTATCTTTAAACACACATTCTCCAACTTCCTGTCCAAAGTAAATACTACTTCAGGTGGTGGTACGTCTGATTATGTCAGAAATGCAGGACTTTCAAGAACAAGTAATTACAATCTAATGCGGTAGAAGCCCGTTTAGCTCTTACTGATCACAGTCACTGTGACCTTGTCACAGACATAGGAAGACTTCTCACTCCCAATGTAGGGTGTCAGGTGGGGCCTACTTGGTGTCCTGCTTTACAGAAAGTCAACATAAAAGCAGAAAGACGTTCTTTCCAGGTTAGGCTTCTGAATAAAACTTGGCTAGTGCTTTCCTCTGGCTATAACCATGTCTCATTTTTCCACATATGTTGTTTTCTTAGATACATCCCTACTTGCACAACCTTTTAATGTGAATCCATGCAGGTCAAGAACCAGTTCTGCACCCCCATACTCACATAGTCCCTCATTCAATTGTTTTTTGGCATCTCCTGTGTTGTGGTGCATGCAACCTGCATAGAATGCGCATGTGCATGAGAGAAAAGATCTTCTCCCACACTCATTCACTCATTCAGATAATATGAATGAACATCTCCTGTGTTGTGCCCAATATGGATGGAATGCAAAAAAAAAAAAAAGGTTATTCAAGGATCCTGATTTGAATGAAATTAGTGTCTTGCAGAGGAAAACAAAACCCTAAGTACATATCAATAATGGTCTAAAAAAAACCCTAAGTACCTATCAATAACAGTCTATAAGAAGAAAGTGGTGATTGACACAAGACAAGCAGTTTGGAGGAGGTGAAGCCTGTCTAACCAGTGGAGATGGTGCCTCTTTTTGAGTACATGAATGGGGTGTGGCTGGATCACATCTGGAAAAGGAGGCTCCCTGAGGCTTGGGGAGACCAGCTTGTCTCTGGAGGGTGACAGTTGACTTCCTTCTCAAAGCATATGCTCTTCTTTTTTAATATTTATTTATTTATTTTGAGAAAGAGAATGTGTGTGGAGGAGGGGCAGAGAGAGAGAGAATCCCAAGGGCTTGGTCTCACAAACTGTGAGATCACAACCTGAGCCCAAATCAAGTCAGACATTTAACCGATGAGCCATCCAGGTGCCACAACACATGTGCTCTTTTTATATCACCCTTCCCACAAGCCTTTTTTTCTCTCAAACCTGATAACTATGTAGCCTCCTCATATAGGAACATCACAAGCAAACTGTGTGCTAATTACGAAGGAGACACTATTAGGTAGAGAGTGGTTCAGATGGGGCTTTTCAGTTACACAGACCCGGTTTCCAAATTTATGTTTGCACTTTCTAGCTTCTAGGCCCCTGAGTAAATTACTTAATTTTTCTAAGCCTCGGTCCTCGTCTGCAAAAGGGGTTAGTAACCCAGTATCAGAGGCCATGAGGGTGTAGCATCAAGCTTGGCCCAGCTGTATGGAAACACTGTTTGTCCCATACTTTCTTTGATCAAAAAACCCCAACTCAGTTAGGAGACTTAATACTGATTGGAAGCAGCTTAACAGAGAAAGGGAAAATTTCCAAAAAGCCCCTTCATGGAAAACCTAGTTCTTCCCAAAGTGTTTAAAGGATCTCAGGGTCTTGGCTCCACATTGGCTAATATTTAGTCTACCATTTCTTAGTTACTTGAATGTCCTCTGCCCACTTTTTTTTTTACACAATGAAAAGCATAATATAGTTACTTGCACCTTGGTGATTTTACGGTCTAAGGAAGTCTTAAATGGGAAAAGTCTTGCCATTAAGGACATGTGTAAACATAGACTTGACACATGAAAATATCTGGATGGTACCCTGTGGAATTCCATTTCTTGAGGGTGCCTTGGGAGAACACTCTGGCACGTTGGCCTTGGGCATGTTCTTAGTACTATTATCTTGGTCCTTGGTGGCTGGAGGGACATAAGGGTGAGGTTTGGGAACTGGCTGGTGCATCCACAGGCTGGAAGATGACAGGATGGCCCCTGGCAATGCCCACCCTTGATTTTCAGCACCGGGAGGGCTGGTGGAGGGTGAGGTGAGGAGAGAAGAGGAGCACTTCTTCTGGGAGGGGCTGGAGAAGCAGCCCTTTGCCAACCAGTATGGACGTACATACCAGTATGGAAGTATATCATTATTTTAATAACAGATATGACTTCACCAGAGCATGGTTTCCATATATCAGCCCTGTAGATCAGGACACTTACAAGACTCTTCCAGGACAAATGTCCGTTATGTTTCTGCAATGTACCACATCCTAGATGCCCAGCTCTGGTCTTTACCCCTCACGGTGCATACTAGCCTACAGCCATGGCCTCCAGGAAGCCAGCCTGAGTAACTTCTCTCACCTTATGGTCTTAGGCCTGCAAATTAGACTCTTATTACAACGTCCTTCCAGTGTATCTTTAACTGTACTTCCCTAGAGGAGCTGTTAAGATATGTTAGCCCTAGGGGCACCTGGGTGGCTCAGTTGGTTGGGCGTCCGACTTCGGTTCAGGCCATGATCTCATGGTTTGTGGGTTCGAGTCCCGCATCGGGTTCTGTGCTGACAGCTAGCTCAGAGCCTGGAGCCTGTTTCAGATTCTGTGTCTTCCTCTCTCTCTGACTCTCCCCTGCTCACGCTGTCTCTCTCTCTCTCTCAGAAATAAACTAAAAACATTAAAAAAAAAAAGATATGTTAGCCCTAGGGGCACCTGGGTGGCTCAGTCCGTTAAGTGTCCGACTTCGGCTCAGGTCATGATCTCACGGTTTGTGGGTTCAAGCCCCAAATCAGGCTCTCTGCTGACAGCTCAGAGCCTGGAGCCTGCTTCGGATTCTGTGTCTCCTTCTCTCTCTGCCCCTCCCCCGCTCATGCTCTGTCTCTCTCTGTCTCAAAAATAAACTATTAAAAAAAAAAAAAAGAGATGTTAGCCCTAGAATTCTACCCGTGGTGGTAAAGTGAAGGTTTGTGTGTTAGTTTTGTCTTAACCCAATTTCCCTCGTCCCTTCTTGGGAGCTGAGTTTGTTTGTTTGTTTTTGTTTTTGTTTTCTTTTTTGGAACCCCTCCCCTCCCCCAGCCCTGAGTAAAAATAAAAGCTTCAGCCTGAGCCTATCCAGTATGAGGTCATTCCCAGTTTCAATCCTGGAGAGTGGTAACTGGACCCCTGTCCCTGCCAGCATCCAGGCCTGACCCTTTGGCCCAGTGGCCCACTTCAGGGACCATCCCACGTGTCACGTGAAGGTTTCTGATGAGCTGCAGAAACTGTTAAGAGACAGCTGTAGACAGCAGGTTGGTGATTATTTTTCTTTTCTAATGCTCCTCCACTGCCCATTTCTTGCTACCGCGCACTTGTTCTCTTCACCCAGAGTGCTCTGCCTATCGATGCCAAGTATCTGCCAAAGACGGTGACACGGTGTCCAGCCGGGAGACGCGCACCCAATTATGAACAGTTCATACACTTTTTAAACTTGTTCTCCTTTTTCTAGGCATTTCGGGGTGGGGGGGGCCTATGGATAAAAGAAGCAAGGCTTTTCACTTGCTATCCAACCCGGGGAGTGTGCGCAGGTGGCTGCTGGAAAGGTTTCACCACAGTTTACCCCAGTTTGCAGGGCACTCTGGACGTGAGAGTGTGGGACACGAGGTAGATGCCAACGCCGCCGGAGGGAGAAGCCACAGAGAGCTAATGGCCCATTGTCAGGGCCTGTGGTGTGGTCTCCTCGGGGGCCAGGCCCTCTCTAGACACAGCCCTGGCTCTTGGCAACCATCCCTCAGCTGCTCCATCAGCCACTGGCAGCCACTCCTGGGGACAAGGCGCTTCTGTGTCCCTTCCCACTAGAACTCCGCCACGGGCCAAGAGACTGACCCCGGAATCAGCAGCGGCTTTCAACTTGAGCCTTTTGTAACTGAACAATGGTTAACTCCGGCTCTCAGAGGACCTCAGAGGCAGCCCCTTTCACAGTGGGATTTCCTTCCTTGTGAGTTTTCCCAGCTGTCTTTGTCCTGGGTCATGTCTAACAGATGTCTGTGGCCTTGAAGAGCCTTCTGAAGAACCAGTGACAGCTAGACCGGAGGCCCTTCCGGGAAAACTGCAGCGAGGGCCCTTCCGGGGCCAGCCGAGGCCTCGGCTGGAACACCACCAGCACATCGCAGGATGCCTCTCCCTCCCCCGTCGTCTAGGAGTCACAGAGGACTTGCAGGGAGATGTGAGAGATAGACTCCAATGCAGTCAAATGGAGATAAAAATCAAATTCCAAGAATTCCTCTTCTGGGGGCCTCCTGTACCTTTATTAAGAGTTCCTGAGGCATGTGAAATATGAAACTGCAAGGTCATTTTTTTTTTTAACCCACATAATAAACCTCATACTTCCAAATCAGAGTGATCTTTCAAAAGCATTCCCAGGGAATCTGTGAACTTGTTTTTTATTTTTAATGTTTTTATTTATTTATTTTGACAGGGGGAAGGACAGAGAATGAGGGAGAGACAGAGAATCCCAAGCAGGCTTCGAGCTGCAGCATAGAGTCAGAGGTGAGGCTTGATCTCCTGAACCCTGACGTCATGATCTGAGCCCAAATCAAGAGTCGGATGCTTAACTGCCTGCGCCCCCNTCTCTGGAACTGCTTTTCAAATTAATGGACTCAATGCTTAGGAGTGAAAACAACGCAAACAAGCCAAGCAGCTAGTAACTGGGATGAAAAAGGAAAGAATAGCCATTATAGGGGTCATTAAAGTATTGTTTACATAGACTCGGGACTGTGCTTATGGTAAAATATGAAGTGAGGAGGAATATATGACTATACAATAATGATTTCAAATTTATAAATAAGTAGAGACACCTGGCTGGCTTAATGGGTAGAGCATGTTACTCTTGATCTTGGGAGTCGCGAGTTCGAGCCCCACGTTGGAGACAGTTTTTTTTTTTAATGTTTTATTTATTTCTAGGAGAGAGAGAGAGACAGCATGAGCAGGGGAGGGGCAGAGAGAGAGGGAGTCACAGACTGAAACAGGCTCCAGGCTCTGAGCTGGCAGTCAGCACAGAGCCCGACGCAGGGCTCGAACCCACGAACCGTGAGATCATGACCTAAGCGAAAGTCAGACGCTCAACCGACTAAGCCACCCAGGTGCCCCGGAGATGGTTTTTTTTTTTTTAAATTGTTTTATGTGTACTTATTTTTGAGGGTGGGGGGACACAGAATCTGAAGCAGGCTCCAGGCTTTGGGCGGTCAGCACAGGGCCTGACGTGGGGCTCGAACTCACGGACTGCGGGATTAAGACCTGAGCTACAGTTGGACGCTTAACTGACGAAGCCACCCACATGCCCCGGGGATAGAGTAGTTTTTTAAATTTTTTTAAAGTAGACACAAAAGACAAGAAGAACATCTCCTTAAATGCTAACAATACCTGTATTAAGCCAGTGGAATTATACGTGGGTGATTAATTTACTTTTTTTCTAAGTTTTTGACTGTGTGATTATGTTCTTACATAATTTTTTTAAAAATGTATAATTTTGTAAACTCCTGTGACAATTATTGTTTGGGAAAGATCAGTACAAACTTAGAAGAAAAATGAGTGTTTATTTATAATTGCAACTTACTTTAGGTAAAAATTGCTATCATACTATCAGAGTCATTTTCTGACTTTTGGTGATTTCTAAAAGTCAGATCTACATTTTTTTTTAATGTTTTATTTATTTCTAGGAGAGAGAGAGAGAGAGAGACAGCGTGAGCAGGGGAGGGTCAGAGAGAGAGGGAGTCACAGACTGAAACAGGCTCCAGGCTCTGAGCTGGCAGTCAGCACAGAGCCTGACGCGGGGCTCGAACCCACAAACCGCGAGATCATGACCTAAGCGAAAGTTGGACGCTCAACCGACTAAGCCACCCAGGCACCCCCAGATCTACTTTTTAAAGTGGTAAAATTTGCTACCACTGAGTATTTCCATGGATTTTTGCCCATGTTGTTCAGTGATAGATTCCCAGGTCCTTGCTCGGTGCTCGGCACACAGCAGGATGCGGTAAGTATTTGATGAGTGAGTGAACAGGCTGAAGGTTGTAGGAGGAGCTAGAATGGAGGACAGAGAGGCACCTGGGTGCTCAGTCAGTTAAGTGTCCGACTTTGGCTCAGGTCATGATCTCACGGTTTGTGGGTTTGAGCCCCACATCGGGCTCTGTGCTGACAGCTCAGAGTCTGGAGCCTGCTTCAGATTCTGTATCTCCCTCTCTCTCTGACCCTTCCCTGCTCACACTGTCTCTCTCTCTTTCTGAAATAAATAAAACAATAAAAAAAATTTAGAATGGAGGACAGAGAATGGTAACTGTAGAATGAAAAGGCCAATAGAGATAAGAATGACACAAAATGTTTTGCGGAAGACAACTATGCCGCACTCAGCCAGACTCACTCACCCGCTACTAGAGGGTCCTGCGTATTCCCGCTTGCTCCTCACAGCCCAGGGTGCACTTTGTTTCTCAAGTCCCACACCTGCTGCTCCTCTTGGAGGACTTCCCTTTGGGCTGCTGATTTGCCTGTCAATGAAGAGAGTCAGCAGTGCCAGGGAATTCTTTCCCCCAGGAAGCCCTGTGCCCTTGACGATGGGTGTCCACACTGTCGATTCCCCTTCAGGACTAGGCTAAAGCCGCCCCCTTTGCAACTTTGCCTAATATCAGATCCTTCCTTGACACACAAGCTTGCTTCTGAGAAAGATGACTCAAGGCAATGGGCTACTTACTATGTACGAGGCACGGTCTTAATGTGTTGAGTGCATTATCTCATTGAAATAGAGGTTATTATCCCCATCTTCACTTGAGGAACTGGAGACACTGAGTGGCTAGTAACTCAGCATTTGTTCATTTGAAGACTCAAGCCTACCTTGAATCGGTCGTTTCTGACTGTCTTCCATGACCCACCAGTAAGAAAGCCAAGACTAACCTAGGGAGTGGAATGGGTTAGGTGCATCACGGAGAGCACGGACAGGGTGCCCCGGCCCAGGGTGGAGGAGGCACAGCCAGAATCAGGAAGGGTCAGCAAGGAAGCACCCATACCTGCAAGCGCTATCAGACGAGGCCACATTTGGGAGCCAGTGCCGGTTCTGGCTGTTGAGGACATACTGAGAAGGTGATGGAAACCAGGACCCTCCTGCAGAAGCTATAGTCACATCCTCGTGGACAACCCGTGGTCTAGCTCTTCAAAGAGCTGAACTTGGGGTAAACATGTGACATGTCATGCTATTTCCTTTGGTAGATAATTTTGCTTGTAGACATGGTGATTTAATATAAATCCGAAGTTATGTTAAAACATCATTTTGAAATTTTTAAAAAATGTTTTATTCATTTCTGAGAGAGAGGGAGAGACAGCGTGAGCAGGGGAGGGTCAGAGAGAGAGGGAGACACAGAATCTGAAACAGGCTCCAGGCTCTGAACGTGCTGTCAGCACAGAGCCCAACGCAGGGCTCGAAACCACGAACCGCAAGATCATGACTTGAGCTGAAGTCGGATGCTTAACTGACTGCGCCACCCATGTGCCCCAAAACATCATTTTGTTTGGAAATTCTGGGTGGCTCAGTCGGTTAAGCGTCCAACTCTTGGTTTTGGCTCAGGTCATGATCTCATGGTTCATGGGTTCAAGTCCTGCATTGGGCTCTGTGCTGACAGCCTGGAGCCTGCTTTGGATTTTCTCTCTCCTCTCTCTCTGCCCCTCACCCCACTTGCTCTCTTTCTCTCACTCTATGTCTCAAAATAAATAAGCATTAAAAACAAACCAACAAACCAACAAACAAACCTTATTTTGTCTTAACATGGGGATTATGCCCGTCAATATTTGTGGGATTAATGAATGGATGAGTGAATGGATCTGCCTGAACACATCTCCCTGAAGGTGAGTGAGTTCTTTGCGAGGCCTAGGCCATTGGAGACCATGACAGTCTAATGAGAATGACATTCCTGGAGGTTCAATTCAATTCAACACCTGTCAACACAGAAACACCTGTGATTGGGAGGTGTTGTGCTGAGTTGTGCAGGGAATGGATGCAAAGGAAAGGGGAGGGAATTAGACAGGCCCAAACAGGACTGTGACTCCAAGTAGACAAGGCAAGTGTTAGGGAGGTTCAAAGAAGAGCTGTGTTACACACATTTGTCAGGGAAATCAGGAAAGCCACGCTAAAGGAAGTGGTGCTCGAATTTGCCATGAAAGAAGTAATGCTTCAGTAAACGGGATACGGGAATGTCATCCAAGCTAGGATGGGGGGGGGGTGCGGGGGGCAGGAATGGAGACGTAGAACAGACAAGGCTGAGAAGCATAAAGTGACAAGTCCAGTTTGACTGGAACATGGGTGCTGGTGGCAAATATTGGACAATAAGTTTTGAAAGACAAGTTGAGGGTGAACTTAATAAAAAAGAATGTTGTTACTGTGATGGATTTGAACTCATCTACCCGACATGTCCTCCTTGAGAAGCTGGGAACGCAGGGGTCCACAGGACTGCCGCAAATGTAAATCAAACAGTGACACCTTCCCTCATGCCCTGGGCCCCGTGAGGACTCTTATCATTGGGCCTAAATATGTGTTTGAATTAGAATAGCCTTAGGAGGTATAAAAGGGTATGAACTCATAACAGTTAAAGCCCCAAATGTAACCTTGGCAATGGTTAAAAAAATAAATTGAATATTACTCTGTGCCCAATTAAACACAGAATAACAGTGTGGAAATGGAAATTTATCTGCAGCTGGATGGCTTCATTGCAGGTTAATGACAACACTGAGTGCCGTGGATCATATTTTCCAAAAATGGCTGCAGCAACACCTCCCACTGCACATGCTTTTCAGCAATGTGATCTTCCCGCTACCCAGGAGGAGGGGCACTTGATTTCCCCACACCCTGGAATCTGGGTGGGTCCCATGGCTGCTTCCATCAATAGGATCCTGTGGAAATAATGTCGCCACAATTCTGAACAAAGCCCTTCACTGGTCTGGCAGCTTCGGCTTCCTACCCTTTGAAACACTCACTCCTGGAACGCTCCTCTGGAAAATCAGCCACCGAACTGTGAGAAGCTCAAGTCACGGAGGGAGGCTCACATGGGTCAACAGCCCCAGCCGGGCCATCATTGCCGTGGGCTGTTCTATGCCACGACAGGATCTTACAGGATGGCCACCCCATCCTGTTCAGTCTTCAGGAGACTACAGCCCTTGCTGCCATGGTATCAGGCTGTAGTCACATGGGAGATTTGGAGCAAGAAACTTGTGGCTGAGCCTGGTCAACTCCCAGAACCACGAGAGGTAATAATAGACTGTTATTTAAGCCGTTATATTTTGGAGTAGTTCATCTCTCAACAATAGATACCCCAAACACCAAGAGTAGGGATTATGCCATGGACCAAGGATAGCCATAAATGCAGACCCATGGTCATGAAGGGAATGGGGCAGTGGAACGTGAGTGGTCAGGTGACATCTGACCCCACAAAGGGCAAGACACCTCAAGATAAATGCCCAGGGTGCGGGGGTGAGTGACAGGACAAGAGACTGGATTCTGGCTCTCACTTCAAGCTCCAGCTTTGTCACCTAAGTGGAAACAAATCCTACAGGGTGTTATGAGGATTAAACAAAAAGGCGTAAATGAAGGTACTTTACACTCCATGAGCCTTCCCCAGAAGGTATCATTACAGTTTCCTACAGATGGTTGGATGCTAACGACTCGTTAGTATCTGAAGGTGGTGCATCCCATGAGGCTTTATCATGAATGGGCTTCTGGTTGCAAATGGTCTGCTCGTAGCAACTCCGAGGAGCAATTCTTATATCATAATCAAGCACGCCTCCCACCAGGGGTCTGTTGAGTTCTCCACATTCATTGAGTCAGTCAGTCCTTCCTTCATTCACGAATTACTTGAGGGCTAACTACATGCCACACAGTGTTGTAGGCAATGGGCGCAGAGCAGTGAGCAAAACAAAACACTCCTTCCCTGGCCGAGCCTGCTGTCTAGTATCAGTGTTCATGGTGATATGGTGTCAACAGTTTTAAACTACTGGGGGCAGTATGGTGTGGTAATTCATTGTTTGTGAACCCAGCTTACCAAGGCTGAGATTAGGGCATCTCACTTCAGTTTTCTGTGTCTCAGTTTCTTCATCTGTAAAATAAACATGTTGGTGATGGTGATAATGATGATGATGGTGATGATGGTGATGGTGGTGATGATGATGATGAGGATGGTGATGATGACTATCTCACAGGATAAAATGAGCTAATGCATGTAAATCATATGGAGCAGGCACTGACACAGAATAAGCCATGTCCCAATAAATATTATTAATTATTATTATCATTATCTTTCTTTTCTATTGGGAAATAGTTTTCTTATAGCTCTTGTTTTATGATCAATAGTATGCTTTCTTTTCCATTCAACATGATAGTTTCCTTCCTACTTTCCTTCCTTTTTGCTTCTGCTGTGGAAAGAAGGATAAGATGGTTCATGATATTCATTTACCTGCCAAAGTCATCCATGGCTTTCTAGTTTGAGAAATAGGGCTTCAATTATTTCTATTTTCTATTATTTCTATCTTCAATTATTTCAATTATTTCTAACCTATTTTATAACCTTATTTCTCATAAGGTTATAAAACCACTGATTGTATTAATAATCGTTTGGTCAACATTTGAATCTACAATCACCTTTTCCCTTATCTCTCTGAGCATGTAACCCCAAGAAGATCAAGAGGAAAGCAGGAAATTCTGTGAAAACAGGAGAAGCTAGGACCATGAGGTCAGTGGACCCTATACACACTGTGGTCTCTGTGAAAGGTGTCTACTGGCCCACAATGTGTATGGTGTCCTCTTGAGTTATGGGACATAGAGGACCTATTCTATAAAGCCAAGGAAAAGCAGTATTGACCATGCTTCTTCAATAAACAAAAGCAGTTTTATTTATTTATTTAAATGTTTTATTTATTTCTGAGGGAGAGAGAGAGACAGTGTGAGCAGGGGAGGGTCAGAAAGAGAGGGAGACACAGAATCCGAAACAGGCTCCAGACTCTGAGCTGGCTGTCAGCACGGAGCTTGACATGGGGCTCGAACCCACAAACTGTGAGATCATGACCTGAGCCAAAGTCAGACGCTTAATTGACTGAGCCACCCAGGCGCCCCAACAAAAGCAGTTTTAAAGAGAAAATAAAATTCAGGATGCTTGGCTTGGCTCATGCTTGGAAGAGCATGTGACTCTTGATCTCACCTACATAGGGTGTAGAGCTTGCTTATAAAATGAGAGAGAAAATAAAGTTCCTAAACTCTAAAAGTCATTGAACTGCCCATATTAATGGATAAATAATGAGAAACTTAAGTAAGAGACACTCTGTTATGTAAAAGAAATCTCAAGGCAGGCAGTTCGGGAATGTGTGACCTCAACACCATCAGCAGATGTGTAGGCTCCTTTTGTCTTTCCTCCATCACCTCAGAGTGTCTACCTTGAGAGACATAATGGGGGCTGTCGTGTCCCTATCCCAGGCAGGAAGAAGGAGGTACGGGAGGAACAGTAAAAAAGCACCCTTCTAGCTGAGTCAGTCCTTTTTAAGACAGTTTTCCAGGGATTCTGTCCGACAAGTTCCATTTCTATCTCACTGACCATTTTAGAGTGGAGACATCGTCCCTAGGGACGTGCTGTGTTGAGTAATATGCTTAGTCATCTGTGACGAGGCTACATGTTTTGGGGACTGCAGTGAAAGCCCTGTGTTGGCTGTCACTTTGCCCTTGAAGTTCCGTTGAAGTCAAAACCCAACAGATACGGGACACTTGGGTGGCTCAGTCAATTAAGTGTCCAGCTCTTGATTTCGGCTCAGGTCATGATCTCACAGTTCCTGAGTCCAAGCCCAGTGTTGGGCTCTGCACTGTCAGGGCAATTGGCTCGGGATTCTCTGTCTCTCTGTCTCTGCCTCTTCCATGTTCTCTCTCTCTCAAAATAAGTAAAATAAACTTAAAAAAAAACCCATCAGATATAACAGAAAATATCTGAATTACTCAATTATCATGACACTTCAAGTTTTGAAAGTAAGGAGTCTTTCTCTGATTTCAAATAAAAATCATAAATATTTAAACAGTCATTGTCTGCTTCTCCTCCCTTTGTAATTCTCTCCTACCCATCCCCCTACTCCATCTCCAAACCTGAATTCCTGGATTAATTTTTAATAATGATAGCTCACGGAAGAATTTTAGCTTCTGTAATTTTTTTTAAGTTGCTTTATTTCATCACACATTTGACCCCTGGAATTTCAGATGATGTTTTAGATATGAATTTTGTATCACAAACCCCAGAAAAGTTAGCGTTGCCTCTGGAGGAGCACAGGACTTTCAGGCTCTGATCCTAATAAAGTCAATCACTTTATTTATGAACTAGAACTTAGATGAACTTATTTCTGAAAGGCCTGTAGGTCATTTGCACAATTAGGCATAGTTAAAAATAAAAATGTCAGGGCTAACCCCAAAACAGATTTTATTTATTTATTTTTTTAATGTTTTATTTATTTCTAGGAGAGAGAGAGAGAGAGAGACAGCGTGAGCAGGGGAGGGTCAGAGAGAGAGGGAGTCACAGACTGAAACAGGCTCCAGGCTCCGAGCTGGCAGTCAGCACAGAGCCCGACGCGGGGCTCGAACCCACGAACCGCGAGATCATGACCTAAGCGAAAGTCGGACGCTTAACCGACTAAGCCACCCAGGCGCCCCCAAAACAGATGTTAAAAGGCAATTACCTTTCTTTTCTCTGGCTTATAAAAAGGAAATTACATGATGCTCCTTCGGCATAATACTGTGTTGAAATGTGATGAATATTTGCCAAGCACTTTGAGACCCACCCTGAAAGGTGTTATAAGCTTCAAGTGCCATTACTATTAACTACCATCATTTTAACACAGCTTTTAGCATTCCAATCCTACCTCTGATGTCATGTGAGCTGTAGACATCATCTTTAGTTTCAAAAGAAAAATAATTTCCTTGTATAATAACACATCCTAGCTCTTCCCTGACTCGATCAATAATTACGTGAGAAATGTATAGGATGTGTGCTGGCACACACCACAGCCACCACGGATGAGTTTTACTTTCTTTCTCGATGATGCCCTCGAAAGCACTTTTTATTTTTTTATACTTTTTTAAAAAATATGTTTTCATTTTTGAGAGACAGAGAGAGACAAAGCATGAGCAGGCGAGGGGCAGAGGGAGAGGGAGACACAGAATCCGAAGCAGGCTCCAGGCTCTGAGCTGTCAGCACAGAGCCTGACGCGGGGCTCAAACCCACAGACCGTGAGATCATAACCGGAGCCGAAGCTAGACACTGAAACCAACTGAGCCACCCGAGTGCCCCACGAAAGCGCTTTTTAAAAGTTGCCCACGTGACAGCCTTGGAAGCCCAAAGCCTGGCCACCTCCTTAGGCGTTATTCAAGCCAACCTGGTGTTTACATTGCCTTATTAGCATATCTTTAAAGGACCTGGACACAAAAAAGATCCTTTTAAGATATCATCTCTGGCTGACACTGCAGGAGGAACAGTAAATGGTGTTTATAGATGAGCAGCATCCTACAGGAAACAGGTCCAAAGGGTTGGATTCTAGCCTCTCTTTTGTCACAAACTGGCTGTGGTCTCTTGAAAAAGTCACTTTGATCCTACTTTTCTCATCTATGAAATACAACGGTCTCTTCCAGCTTCGTTAATTTATAAACTCACGAACCACTGAACTATGTTAATTCCCTAGGAGATCCATCCGCTCCTGAGTGAGAATGGGCGGGGCTCTCCCTGTGATGTGTCATGGTTTGTGTATTTCAAGACTGTTCACTTCCGGTTTGCGATCAGTAAAATCAATGATTAACACTTGAGTCAAGCCAAATCCTGTGGTATCTTACATCAAATACTTAAAAAAAACAAAAACAAAAAAAAACAAACCCTGCCATTTGGTAGGCAGTCACAAAACATATTTTAAAACTCTAAATGGCGGGAAGAAGTGGGTGGAGATGGGGGGAAAAGCGGGCAGTACAGAATTTACTTTTCTCGTTTTAACTAAGAAAACTTTAACTTACCGAAGGCAGGACATTCAACAGTGCATTTTGGTTTCTGAGTCAACAACACAGATATCACACTCAGTCTGTGAGGAAGTACATTGCACTAATTTTTTTTTAAATGGGGGTGCAAATGGAATGAGGTCCTTCAAGATGGAACTTTAAAAACTGAACTGGTTGACTGACTGGGGGTGCCTGGATGACTCAGTTGGTTAAGTGTCTGACATGGGCTCAGGACATGACCTCAGATTGGCAGGCTTGGGTTTGAACCCCACGATGGGCTCTGTGCTGACAGCTCAGAGCCTGGAGCCTGCTTTGGATTCTGTGTCTCCCTCTCTCTCTGCCCCTCCCCGCTCATGCTCTGTCTCTCTCTCAAAAATAAATAAACATTTAAAAAAAAATGAGCTGGTTGTGTTTTAAATCATAGAGATTAAGAATGGTCAAAATGTTTTTGTCTGCTATTAGGGTCTAAGTTACTGTGCTTTGGTTAGTGGGGGGTTACTCATACCTTCTGTGTGATTTGAGGAAAGAGACAGATGAATTGTTTATTTATGTCTTGATTCTGTGGGAGGTTTCTGTAAACATATGGCTTCTTTAAAATCTCCAGGGCTACAGAAAAAGCCCAGGACCTAACAGGAGATTATGGGCACACCTCCCCCTACTGGGCACAATTTGCAACTACTTACTTGCATGGTCAGTTGGCAGAGGTGTGTGGATGGTGGAAGGTTCCCCTGGAAAGAGAAACCTTGGGGTTCTAACTCCTGTTTGTGAGTCAGGGAAGAATGACAATAGAGGTGTGTGTATGCGCACGCGCACGTGCGTTTTCCACCAAACAGGAAAGACAGCATAGATAAAGGCACAGAAGTCAGTAAATAGACTAGTTTAACTGGACACGAATTATCGTAAAGGAAAAAGCATAAGCATGCAGCTGGGAAGCTAGGTTGGAGCTAGTCATGGACGATTTTGAGCAAGCAGCTATAAAAGGGGAAACCACGGAGGCTAATTTTGAATGGAGGAACTCATTTATCCACCCAGCAGCCATTTGGTGAGCATGTCCCACAAGCCAGCTGTTTGCTAAGTGCTGCGCACCAGCGAAGATAAATCTCAGTTGGTTCCTGACTGCAAGCAGTCTAGAGTCTAGTAGCTGAAATTAGATCGGTATCTATGCAACCATAATACAAACCAGAAAGAGGTGTATCATCCGAAGTAGAACTGGGCAGTAAAAGGATTACTTTCAGCAGTAGACTAGGGCAAAGTTGAATAGAAGATTGTCATGGTGAAGGGAAAGTTAATCTTGGCAGTAAGAATGTCCTAGAAGTGGGAGTGAGAAAAGCCAATGAGAGGTGAGAAAAAATATATCTTTTTAAGATTTCACTTTTTAATGTAATCTCTACACCCTATGTGGAGCTTGAACTTAACAACCCCATGATCGACAGGTGCATGCTTCACCAACGGAGCCAGCCAAGCACCACCCCCCCAAATTTTTGTATATCATAACTGCTATGGAATATATATACTTTCATAATGTGACAATTTAGATTACTTTGTATGTATGAAATGAATGTGGATATATGCATACAATGGAATATTATTCAGCTCTAAAAAAACAAAATACTGATTCATGCAACAATATGGATGAATCTCCCAGACATTATTCTGGACAAAGAAACTGGACACAAAAGAGGGGCAACTGCATGATTCTCTTTATATGAAACAGTTCTAGAACAGGGGCACCAGGATGTTAAGCATCCAACTTGGGCTCAAGTTGTAATTTCGAACCCTGTGTTGGGCTCTATGCGGACAGCACAGAGCCTGCTTTGGATACTCTGTTTCCCTCTCTCTCTGCCTCTTCCTCGCTGTGCTCACTCTTTTTCTCTCTCTCAAAAATAAACAGGGGTGCCTGGGTGGCTCAGTCGGTTGAGCGTCCGACTTCGGCTCGGGTCATGATCTTGCGGTCACGGGCTGAAGCCTCGCATCGGGCTCTGCGCGGACAGCTCAGAGCCTGGAGCCTGCTTCAGATTCTGTGTCTCCCTCTCTTTCTGACCCTCCCCTGCTCATGCTGTCTCTCCCTTTCTCTCAGAAATAAATAGAACATTAAAAGAATAAAAAAATAAACATTAAAAAACAGAATTCTAGAATAGACAAAACAAATCTGTCGATATGTAAGATCAGTGGTTGATGAAGGTGTCGTGGTAGAGTGTTGACTGAATGCAAATGAACAGGAGGAAAGTTTCTGGGGAAATCCTGGGTGTCTTAAATGGGGCATTGGTTACATAGATGAATTCAGAATTCAGCCACTTCTGCTTAAATATGTAAATACTTCCACTTCAAATATGGATTTTATTTTATGCAAATTATTCCACAACAAAGTCTAATTAAAAATTAGGAAGTGGTAGGGCACCTGGCTGGCCCAGTCAGAGGAGCGTGCAACTCTTGACCTCAGGGTTGTGAGTTTGAGCCCCATGTGTAGAGATTATTTAAAAAAAATAAATAAACTTAAAAACAATTAGGAAATGATAAAGCGTAAGAAAGCATTATGGTCACCAAGCTACTTAATTTGCAATTGGTCATTTTTAAATTCTGTTAATTAGACATCAAAATGTAATTTACTCTAATAAAGTAAATAAACCCACTTTAATAAAAAATTGTGCCTTTATTCAAAACAAAACAAAAAGAGACATGGTGGATAGAGTGAGTCATTCTCACATATTTCCTGGAGGGGTAAATAGATAGAAGGGAGTAAAGACAATAATCAAAGAAACAAAGATTAGAGAATTTTCCAGAACTGGTAAAAGACATGAATCTAAAGAAAGCATAACATACACCAAAAATGGTTAAGTAAAAATGCTTATCTCCACTCAGATTTTTAAAATTTTTTAAAAATGTTTATTTAGTTTTGAGAGAGGGTGAGAGACAGAGTGTGAGCAGGGAAGGAACAGAGAGAGAGAGAGGGAGACACAGAATCTCAAGCAGGTTCCAGGCTCTGAGCGGTCAGCACAGAGCCCGACTCAGGGCTCAAACTCACAAACCGTGTGAGTCAAACCGTGTGAGTTGACCTGAGCTGAAGTCAGAGGCTTAACTGACCGAGCCACCCAGGCGCCCCTCCACTCAGATTTAATCTGCTACAGAAAAAGAAAGAACGCTAGGGATTTTCATGGAAATAAAATAAAAACTGACAAAACCAGAGAAATGAGACCCCAGAGTGATAATAAGGACACAGACAAAGACTGATCAGTGATTTCTCCAATCAAATCTTTCAAATGTTTCCTACATCCACCCAATTTTTCATTATTCTTGGTACTTTTACTTAAAAACCAGAGTAGTCGGATTTTTTCTAGTCTCTAAAAAAAGTCACTTTTCAAATGAAGCTAGCAATGGGACTATGAAATTGTAAAGGGAGTCACCATGGGTCTGAAGAGCAGTTTGATAGGCTATTTCAGTGAATATTGAAAGAAAATTCCTTGATGGGCAAAATTTCCCATAAAATCTTGCTTTTAGAAATGAGTATAGCAGAGGGTTTCCCCCCCTTCAGTATTCAGGCAAGAAACTAGGAAGCATGTTATAAAAATGAAATTGAGATGAAAGATCACAAGTAGATCGGAAGCTGCTTAAAATAGAGTGGGGAGCCTTGCCTGGGCTAGTGGTAATGGAAACCATTTCCTCTGGACATCTGATTTTATTTTTCTGTAATCATTTACATGACTATCTGCCTAAGACGTGCATTCGGACAAGTTCCTTTCATACATTCAGATTTAAGGTGCAATTTTGTTTTCTGTAAATAGATAAGAATGGTGAGGAGACAGAGATAAAAAAAAAAGAGAGAGAGAGAGAGCAACAAATTCAGGCACCAAGAGTCTTCCTTTATCCCCGCTCTGTCCCTATCCTTGCCCTTATGTGTCCTGCTATTGGCAGAGAGCCCAGAGACCACAGGTTTGGTATTAAACACATTCCTCACTGATGACTCCAAGAAGGGAGTTTGGTTATGTCTAATCTGGGAGAAATGTGGTAATTTCCATTCATCCGTTCAAAAGCTCTGTGGATGTGTGTGCCTATAAGGTCATTAAGCATTCTAAAAGGGAGTCACTTGCCCCCTTTCTCAAAAACAATTAAGCTTCAGGGCATTACGTGCTTTTGAACAGGTGGATCTTTCCATAAAAGTGCATGGAGATCATTTCTCTTCCCTGAAAATTGGATCGTGTTCCTGGACATGTGATATGTACCCAAGGAAGTGGTTCTGAATCCTGTGTGCCCAAGCTCACATACACTCTATTCCATCACAGATCTCAAGTCAGTTTGATTTACTTCCTATTCAAGAATTCCACGCCCATTGCTCATCAGTCAGTGGGGTCATTGTGAGAAATTTGCATAATTATATTACCCCCTCTGGTGGCAAGAAAGAAGTGAATAAACAGTAGGTTCTCCTCTTAAGAGTAAATCCTTATATGGGGCGCCTGGGTGGCTCAGTCGGTTGAGCGTCTGACTTCGGCTCAGGTCATGATCTTGTGGTTCATGGGTTGAAGCCCCGCGTCGGGCTCTGTGCTGACAGCTCAGAGCCTGGAGCCTGTTTCAGATTCTGTGTCTCCCTCTCTCTCTGATCCTCCCCTGTTCATGCTGTCTCTCTCTCAGAAATAAATAAAACATTAAAAAAAAAGAACAAACCCTTACAGAACTGTACTTTTCTTACTACCGTAGAAAGATCCTTGAATCTATTAGTACCTTGAACCAAATTTGGGAAAGCATCTTCTCCCTGTTTTTCACCTTTTGGTGTTTGGACTGTCCAGTGCCCATTTGCATTAGTGAATGGGACCAACTGTCTTCTGATATACATTAAGTATTTTTCAGTGTAATATTTTAATTCCTTTAATGATTTTTTTTCACTATACTTGAGGGTTTCTTGTGGTTTCTTCTAATGTATGTATGTATATGTATATGCATATAAGTATATGTATATATAACATACTTTACATAATTTTATGTTTTTTAAAGAAAGAGAAGGAAAGTAGTATATGTTTAATGTGTTTGTTATAGTTACCTTCTTGTTTATCATTTCTGATTCTCTTCATTTGTTCCTGGGAGTTCAAATTAGCATCAAGTGTAATTTCCTTGCTCCAATATAACTTTACTCCCACCCACCTCCTTTGTGATATTATTGCCACAAATATTATATTTCTATATGTTATAAGCACATCAATACAATTATATACACATTATTTTATTTTTTAAAGTTTATTTATTTTTGAAAGAGAGAGAGCGAGCGAGCATGCAGGAGGAGCAGAGAGAGGGAAGAGAATCCCAAGCAGGCTGGGCATTGTCGGTGCAGAGCCTGACCGGGAACCATGCGATCGTGACCTGAGCTGAAATCAACCGACTGAGCCACCCAGGTGCCCCTCCGTAAGGAGTTTGAAAACCAAGCCAAACTGACGCGTGCTTCCTGTCTCGCCGTCCCGAAGGCAGCCAGCCGCCGCCCAGGGCAGGAAGAGCCCCGTCGGTAGAGGGCGAGAGGTCTCAAGAGTGTCAGGTGTTGGAAGCTGGACCCCTGAGAAGCTCCCACTACCAGCCCCACCCCTGCCACAACGGAAAAGCGACTTATCCAGGGTCGCAAGGTGGGTCTCTTTCTGCCCTTTGGAGTTGGACCTGATGCCTCCATCCTTAGGGGGAGAGGGGTGGGGCTCCCTTCTAGTCCCCCCCAGTGCTTATCACAGGGACATTGCCCTTGAGGCTGACCCCACCAGACCTGGAACCGCTCCTGAAGTGGCGGGAGTTCAGGGCCAGGGAACCAAGGGGCGTGTGTGTGTGTGTGTGTGTGTGTGTGTGTGTCCGGAGACCAAGCTCATTTCGGAGCTGGTGACCTCGCACTCTACTTGAACGAAGGGGCGGGGTGTGTGTGTGGGTGTGTGTGTGTGTGTCCGGGGACCAGAGCTGGTGACCTCGCACTCTACCTGAATCAAGGGTCGGGTGTGTGTGTGTCTGGGGACCAAGCTCATTTCGGAGCTGGTGACCTCGCACTCTACCTGAACCAAGGGGCGGGTGTGTGTGTGTGTGTGTGTGTCCGGGGACCAAGCTCATTTCGGAGCTGGTGACCTCGCACTCTACCTGAACCAAGGGGCGGGTGTGTGTGTGTGTGTGTGTGTCCGGGGACCAAGCTCATTTCGGAGCTGGTGACCTCGCACTCTACCTGAACCAAGGGGCGGGTGTGTGTGTGTGTGTGTGTGTCCGGGGACCAAGCTCATTTCGGAGCTGGTGACCTCGCACTCTACCTGAACCAAGGGGCGGGTGTGTGTGTGTGTGTGTGTGTCCGGGGACCAAGCTCATTTCGGAGCTGGTGACCTCGCACTCTACCTGAACCAAGGGGCGGGTGTGTGTGTGTGTGTGTGTGTCCGGGGACCAAGCTCATTTCGGAGCTGGTGACCTCGCACTCTACCTGAACCAAGGGGCGGGTGTGTGTGTGTGTGTGTGTGTCCGGGGACCAAGCTCATTTCGGAGCTGGTGACCTCGCACTCTACCTGAACCAAGGGGCGGGTGTGTGTGTGTGTGTGTGTGTCCGGGGACCAAGCTCATTTCGGAGCTGGTGACCTCGCACTCTGCCTGAACCAAGGGGCGGGGTGTGTGTGTGTGTGTGTGTGTGTCCGCGGACCAGAGCTGGTGACCTCGCGCTCTACCTGATTCCCAGCGCCCACACACACGCGCGGAGAGGCTGCTCAGCTTCGGAGAAGTGTATTGCTGGGACCTGGAGAGGAGCTGCTGGAATGGCGTCCGGAGGAGGCGGCCGGTGTCCAGCCTCGGGCCCGGCCAGGGCTGACCCTGGTGTCTGGGAGTTCGGGAGCACCAGGCTGCAGGGTGAGCATCACCGCCTCCTGGGAGCCGGCTTGCTCCAGGCAAGGGGAGCTGGGCAGGCGGCCCTTCCTCCCCGCGTGCCGCGGGAGAGGGGCCCGGAGGGCCTGTGCACCGGGGACAGCGCCAGCCCCTGGACGGCCTGTGCATCCCCCCACATTATTTTAACAATTGCTTTCTAAATCAGTTAAGAGAAGAAAGGACATGAAACCTGCATTTACACCATCGTTAATTACCTAATTGCCTTTACCTGTGTTGTGTGTGTATGCATGTGCATGTGTTTGAATTACCATCAGGCGTCACTTGCTCTTAGCCCAAGGAACTTCCTTTGGTATTTCCTGTAAGGTCGGTCTGCTCGCAACAGATCCTTTCAGTTTTTGTTTATCTTGTAGTGTCTTTATTTTGTTTTCATTTTTGTAAGGTAGTGTTGCTGGATATGACATATTTAGTTGACAGGTTTTTTTGTGTAGCACTTTGAATATATCCCCTTTTAGATTCCCTCATTTTTTTCTTTCTTTTTTTTAATGTTTTTTTTTAAATTTATTTCTAGGAGACAGAGAAAGAGGGAGACAGCGTGAGCAGGGGAGGGTCAGAGAGAGAGGGAGTCACAGACCGAAACAGGCTCCAGGCTCTGAGCTGGCAGTCAGCACAGAGCCCGATGCGGGGCTCGAACCCACGAACCTCGAGATCATGACCTAAGCGAAAGTCAGACGCTCAACCGACTAAGCCACCCAGGCGCCCCGATTCCCTCGTTTTTATAACAAGGAGTCGGTTGTTAATCTTATTAGGGTTTTGGTACATGACAAGTTGTTTTCCAATCACTGCTTTCGAGATTTTTCTCTTTGCCTTCAACATTTTCTCTTTCAAAAAAAGTTTTCTCACATTTTTACTATGATGTATCTAGGTCCGAATCTCACTCTGTTTATCCCACTTAAAGTTGGTTGAACTCAGATGTGCAGGTTATTTTCTTTTAAGCAACTATGGGAAGTTTTCAGTCATTATTTCTTTAGACAGTTTTTCTGGCTCTTTCTCTCTTCTCCCCTTCTGATACTCCAATTATATGTATGTTGCTTTCTCACATTTTTCTGAGGTTCTGCTCGTTTCTCAGATTACACAATCTCTATTGACTTATCTTCAAATTCATTGATTTTTTGTATGTCAGTTCAAAACTGCTGTAATAAAATTTTCAAGTTATTGTACTTCTCAACTCCAGAATCTGTATTTGTTTCTTTTTAAAAAATAATTTCTTTTTTAAAGTTTATTTTAATTTAATTTAATTTAAATTTTTAATAGTTTATTGTCAAGTTGGTTTCCATATAACACCTGGTGCTCATCCCCACAAGTGCCCTCCTCCATGCCCATCTCCCCCCTCCCCCCCACACCCATCAGCCCTCAGTTTGTTCTCAGCATTCAAGAGACTCTCGTGGTTTGCCTCCCTCCCTCTCCCCCACTATTTCCCCCTTCTTCTCCCCCACGGTCCTCCGTTAAGTTCCTCCTAATCCTCCTATACATGCAAACATATGGTAACTGTCCTTCTCTGCCTGACTTATTTTGCTCAGCATAACACCCTCAAGTACCATCCATGTTGCTACACGTGGCCAGACTTCATCCTTTCTCATTGCCATGGAGTATTCCATTGTATAGATTAACCACATCTTCTTGATCCATCCATCTGTTGATGGACACTTAGGCTCTTTCCATGTTTTGGCTATTGTTGAGAGTGCTGCTATGAACATTGGGGGTCCATGTGCCCCTGTGCATCAGCACTCTTGTATCCCTTGGGTCAATTCCTAGCACTGCTATTGCTGGGTCCTAGGGGAGTTTTACTGTTAATTTTTAAAGGAACCTCCACAGTGTTTTCCAGAGGGGCTGCACCAGTTTACATTCCCACCAACAGTGTAGGAGGGTGCCCGTTTCTCCACATCCTCGCCAGCATCTAGAGTCTCCTGATTTGCTCATTTTAGCCACTCTGAGTGGCGTGAGGTGGTATCTCAGTGTGGTTTTGATTTGTATTTCCCTGATGAGGAGGGATGCTGAGCATCGTTTCATATGTCTGTTGGCCATCTGGATGTCCTCTTTGGAGAAGTGTCTGTTCATATCTTCTGCCCATTTCTTCACTGGATTGTTAGATTTTCGGGTGTGGAGTTTGGTGAGTTCCTTATAGATTTTGGATACTAGCCCTTAAAGTTGATTTTTGAGAGAGAGAGAGAGCAAGTACGCCAGCAGGGGAGGGGCAGAGAGAAAGAGGGAGAGAGAGAGAATCCCAAGCAGGCTCCATGCTGTCAGGGCAGAGCCCAACTCAGGGCTCAGTCTCACAAACCCTGTGAGATCATGACCTGAGCCCAAATGAAGAGTTGGATGGTTAACCAACTGAGCCACCCAGGCACCCCATGATTTTTATTTATTTTCTCTGTTTGATCAGACATTATCATCATACCTTCCTTTACCTTTTTTTTTAAGATTTTATTTTTAAGTAATTGCTATACCCGACATGGGACTTGAAATTATAGCCCCAAGATCAAGAGTTGCATGCTCTGTCAACCGAGCCAGCTAGGCACCCCCCTTTACTTCTTTAACCATAGTTTTCTTTAGCTCTTTGAGGACATTTGTAATCACTGTTTCAAACTCTTGTCTGTTATGTGTAACATCTGGATCCAGGCAGTTTCTGTTGCCTGCTTTTTTTTTTCTTGTGTGTGAGTCATATTTTTTGTTTCTTTGCATATCTCAGATTTCTTGTTGAAAACTGGACATCTTATTCAGTGTCTAATAGCAACTCTGGATATTGACTTCCCCCACCCCTAGGGCATGTTGTTGCTTGTTCATTGATTTGCTCAGTGTCTTGGCTGGATTTTTTTTAGGGAAGTCTACTTTCCTTGCACCATGAAAATGATAGTGGTTTTATCAGGGTGGTTTTTCTCCTTCTTCTTCTTCTTCTTCTTCTTCTTCTTCTTCTTCTTCTTCTTCTTCTTCTTCTTCTTCTTCTTCATTTATTTACTTATTTTTGAGGGGGGTGAGGGGGAGAGAGAAGGGGGAAGAGATAGAGAATCCTAAGGAGGCTCTATGCTGTCAGTACAGAGCCTGACTTGGGGCCCAAATTCATGAACTGAAGCATGTGATCATGACCTAAGCCAAAATGAAGAATTGGACACTTAACCAATTAGCCAACTGAGCCACCCAGGTGCCCCTATTAGAGCTCCTTTTGCCTTTCATTTTCCCTAATCTCAGTCAAGAGCTGTCTGCCCCTATTGCTGTCACACCCAGATGTTAGATTCTAGTAATTGCCAGACTGATTGCTCTTTTTCCTTTTTGACAATGCCTTTGGGGGCCTCAACTGGCTTACAGGCTGGTCCAACTGAATTCAGTCCTCTTTCCTGGGAGGTGTTTGAGGTCGGTCTTGGAAGCTGGTTTTAACCCCAGGACTGCTCTGTTAACTGGACCTTCCCTGGTTTTCCCTGGGAAACTACCTGGCCTAGGGTTCAGCTTTACCTCTCACGAAGCTATCAGCCTCCTTTTAATTGCTTACCACCAAAAATCTCCATTGTCTTTGAGAATGTCCTTAGGCCTTTACTGCTGCACATTCTGTTTCATATACAGTCAGTTCTTTTCAGGGAGAACTCAGAGCTCTGTTTTATAGCCTGTCCCTGCCCCTCAGCAAAATTGGAGCCGTGGCCCCAGAGCTGAAGACAGGACAGTGGCATGCCTCTCTCTGAGTGACACCTGTTTAGGAGTAGGGTGCTGTGTGTGTGTGGGGGTGGGCAGGGGCCCCTGCCTTTCTTGGTGTGGAACCTCTGACGCAGGAATGAACGGACAGGAGGGCAATCAGAGCTCCTGTGGTCTCAGCCTGTCACACCTGACGTAGATCTTTTGCCCTACGAGCGGGGACTTGATGGAAGAAGGAAGCCCCTGACCTCTCAGCCATACTTGCTTGGAATTCAGCCTCCGTAATACAGACCTGAGGCAGGAATGGGAAGTGCCTGTGGCCTATCTCTCCCAAAGAGACACCATGGCCATTGACTGGGNTGTGGGGGGGCAGGGGCCCCTGCCTTTCTTGGTGTGGAAACTCTGACGCAGGAATGAACGGACAGGAGGGCAATCAGAGCTCCTGTGGTCTCAGCCTGTCACACCTGACGTAGATCTTTTGCCCTACGAGCGGGGACTTGATGGAAGAAGGAAGCCCCTGACCTCTCAGCCATACTTGCTTGGAATTCAGCCTCCGTAATACAGACCTGAGGCAGGAATGGGAAGTGCCTGTGGCCTATCTCTCCCAAAGAGACACCATGGCCATTGACTGGGAGCTCAGGGGAGAGAGACTCATTTTCTCTTAAAAAAGTTTTTTAATGTTCATTTATTTTGAGAGAGACAGAGACAGAGTGCCAGCAAGGGAGGGGCAGAGAGAGGGAGCCACAGAATCCGAAGCAGGCTCCAGGCTCTGAGCTGTCAGCACAGAGCCCGATGCGGGCTTTGAACTCATGAACTGTGAGATCATGACCTAATCTGGAGTTGGCGCTTAACCCGCCAAGCCACCCAAGTGCCCCAAGAGCCTTATTTACTTGGCCACACCCACTTGTGCTAAACTGGATGGGTGGGTGGGGGGAGCAGATTATACTTTAAGTCCCCTAGATTTTTGCTGTTCTCACTAAAATCTGTATTTTCCTGATACATGTTTGTTTCCTCATTTCCTTAGCACACGTCCTTAGGACAATTTCTTGAAACTTTATTTACAAATTTTTTAATGTTTATTTATTCTTGAGGTGGGGAGGGGCAGAGAGAGAGAGGGAGACACAGAATCTGAAGCAGGCTCCAGGCTCTGAGCTGTCAGCACAGAGCCCGAAGTGGGGCTTGACTCACAAATTGTAAGATTATGACCTGAGCCAAAGCTGGATGCTTAACCGACAGAGCCACCCAGGTGCCCCAATTTCTTGAGACTTTAAATAGTTTTATTTTTCAAAAAATTTTTTCACCACTTACAGTTGTTGCACTGACAAGTGGGTGCTTAGAGCTCGCCTCGCTGTTCTGGAAGTGGATTGCCCAATTGCCTTCTTAGCATAAAGCTTGAATATTAATAAAACAACAGCTACATCTGCCTCTGTGGCATTAGTTCTATCACAAAATAATATTTGAGACCGCCTCAATATTTGATAGCCAAATTTTGCATTGATTTAGGTCAAATTATATTGCTTAGAGAAATTATATATACATAAAGATATAAAGAATTAAATCACAATTGTGAGACAGGTGTAAATCCCAGGCTTACAGATTCATAAAGAGATTCCATGATGGCATTAGCAATTGTAGAGATTTTCACAAATTTCCTGGTTTCTATTAAGATAAGCGGTTTAAAGAGAAAGGGTAAGCTTTTCAGAATTAAGATGTTAGCCTTTCTATCATGATTTATTTATTTTCACTTCTTTTTAAAAAGATTTTATTTATTTTTTAATGTAATCTCCACCCCCAATATGGGGCTCAAACTCACAACCCTGAGATCAAGAGCCACCTGCTTTACCACTGAGCCAGCCAATGCACTCTAAAATAATTTCTAAAATGGTGCATACTAAGATGTTGTTTCAGTTTTCATAAAGAATTAGACGTAAGCAATTAGATGCTGACTCCTGGTGGTAGTTTGAGCCCAACCTAACAAAGTTATAAAATATGAACATATCTGGACGTGGAGCCACTTGCTTTCATCTTCTGTATGAAAATGAGCCTGTGATCATAGAAGTTTTCATGTAAGAATTAAGAAACAGAGAATGTAGAATTTTATGACCATTCCAGTCCATCTAGAGGGTGCCTGTTGGAATTTTTGACAAGTGACCCTTAGGAACACCGTGGCCTCCTAACAGAGGCCGACCAATACTCTGATCCATTTTGTGGGTGAAGGGTCATTTCTCCTATTGAGCAAGAGGCTCTGTCTTCTAAAAACTCAAGATCGATTTTCTTGCATCATCTAAAGAAGAACATTGATGTATTTCTGAAAATGCAATTTTACAAAAGTGATCAATTAGCAGGCTTGCAGCTACAGTTCACAGCACACCTGACAGAATGTGGTTTAAACAATGGGGCCGATTCACAAGTTTGATGAGAATTCTGGAGGTAAATGGTTCCAGAAATGGTTAACCTCTGGGACAGCTTCTCTTTCTCATGATTATGCCTCCACGTGCATCACTTCCTCACTCACTGAAATCAAAAAACAGAGAATGAAAGGGTCTTTTTATCCAGAACTTTTTATCCCATTAAGACTCTCAGTAGGGGCATGGGGTGGCTCAGCTGGTTGAGCGTCAGACTCTTGATTTTGGCTCAGGTCATGATCCCAAGGTCGCGGGATCAAGCCATGCATCAGGCTCCCTGCTAAGATTGGAAACTGCTTAAGATTTTCTCTCTCTCTCTCTTTCTCCCTCTCGCTCTTGCTCTCTCTCCCTCTGCTCCTCTCCCTTGCTCATGCTCTTTCTCTTTCTTTCTAAAGAAAAAAAAAAAAAAAAGACCTAACAGAAGATTCCTGTTTTGTGTCAACAGCCAGGGCTGGGTCACCTTGAACCTATCACTGTCCAAGGTAAATCAGAATCCTGTGATTGACTAGGAGTTATGTCAATCAATGCTACTCACCTGGGTCATTGTTGCCTCTGACTTGGACCAAATTGGGATTCTACTCTCAGAAACAAGAAATGGTTGTTGGGTAGTCAACTCACAGTGTCTCCCAAAGCATCTTACCCCAAACTTGCAGATTAAATCCTATGATAGAGTGACATGTTTCTTTTTTTTCTAATATAGCCTATGCCAATGTATATTTTTATAAGATTTGAGATATATTTCGTACACCATAAAATTCACTCATTTCAAGTATACAGCGGTTTTTGGTATATTCACAGTTGCACAACGATCTCAACTTAATTTTAGAACATTTTCATCATCCTAAAAAGAAACCCCATGCATATTAACAGTAATCCTCCACTCCTCCCCTCCTCCCTTAGCTCTGGGCATCTACTGTATCTTTTCTGTCCCTTTGGATTTGTCAACATTGGACATTTCACATAAATGGAATCATATAATTTATGATCATATGTAACAGACTTCTTTCACTTAGCATAATGTTTTCAAGGTCCATTCATATTGTAACATGTGTCAGTACTTCATTCTTTTTTTTATTGCCAAACAATATTCTGTTTTAAGCAATCTTACATTTTTTAAGTAATCTTTACACCCAACATGAGGCTTGAACTCACAAACCCAAGATCAAGAGTCACATGCTCTACTGACTGAGCCAGCCAGGTGTCCCCAAATTATATTTTTTAATCCATTCAGCAGTAGATGGGCATTTACAACCACCTCTTGTCTATTATGAATAATTCTGGTATAAGCATTTGTGAGCAAACTTTTGTGTGAACATGTTTTCAATTCCCTTGGATATACACTGAGGAAGGAAATTGCTGAATCATATGGTGACTCTATGTTTAGCATTTTGAGGGATCGCCAAACTATTTTCCAAAGCAGCTGCACCATTTTACATTCCCTCTGGCAATGAATGAGGGTTCCAGTGTTTCCACATATTCATGAACACTTGTTATTGTCATCTTTTTCATTTTAGCCATGCCAGTGGGTGTGACATGTTATCTCATGGTGGTTTGTTTGCATTTCCCTTGTATCTAATGACATGGAGCATCTTTTCACGTACCTGTTGGCCATTTGTATATTTTCCGTGGAGAAATGTCTATTCAAACCTTTGCTCATTTTTAAATTGGCTTGTATGTCTTTTTATTGTTAGTTTGTAAGAGTTCTTTATATATTCTGGATACAAATCCTTTGTCAGATATATGATTTACACATATTTTCTCCCATTTGTAGGTTGTCTTTTCACTTTCCTGTTTGTGCCCATTGAGGCCCAAAAAGTTTTAATTTTGATGTAGTCCAATTTGCCTATTTTTTTCTTTTAGTGCTTGTGCTTTGGGTTGGTATTTAAGAAATCATGTTAACCCCGGGTCACAAAGATTTACTTCTGTATTGTCTTTTAAGAATTTCATAGTTTGAGCTCTTACATTTAGGTCAATGATCAGTTTTGATTTAACTTTTGTGTGTATTGTGAGATGGGGTACGACCCAATTTTTGTTTTGTATGTGAACATCCAGTTGTCTCAAAACCATTTGTTAAATAAATTATTCTTCGGGGCGCCTGGGTGGCTCAGTCGGTTGAGCTTCTGACTTTGGCTCAGGTCATGATCTCGCGGTTTGTGGGTTCAAGCCCCGCGTCGGGCTCTGTGCTGACAGCTAGCTCAGAGCCTGGAGCCTGTCTTTGGATTCTGTTTCTCCCTCTCTCTCTGACCCTCCCCTGCTCATACTGTCTCTCTCTCTCTCTCTCTCAGAAATAAATAAGACATAAAAAATTAAAAAAAATAAATTATTCTTCTCCTGTTGAATTGTCTTGGAATCCTTGATGCAAACCACTTGAACATAAATGCAAGGTATTATGCAAGGACTTTATTTCCATTCCATTGATTCAGAAGCAAGCCTTTTGCCACCACAGTGTCTTCATGACTGTAGCTTTGTCGTGAGCTTTCAACAATTTGTGTGTCCTCAACTTCCTTCTTCTTTTTAAGAATTGTCTGTCTATTCTGGGTCCCTTGCATTTCCACGTGAATTTTATGATCAGTTTGTCATTTTCTGGAAAAAAATCCTGGAATTTTGAAAGGGATTGTACTGAATCCGTAGATCGATTTGGGAAGTATTGCCATCTTAACTATATTAAGGCTTCTTGATTCATGAACATAGGATGACTCTCCATTATTTAGGTCTTTTAAAATTTATTGCAGCAATGTTCTGTAGTTTTCATAATAGAAGTTTGACATGTCTTTTGTTGAATTTATTCCCCAGTATTCTATTTTTTATGCTATTGTAAATAGAATTGTTTTCTTTATTTTGGGGTTCCTTGCTGGTAGACAAAATATGGCCGACTTTTGTGTATGGATTTTGTATCCTGACACTTTGCTGAACTTGTTTATTCTAATCTTTTTTTTTAGTGGATTCTTGCAGGATCATATCATCTGCAAACAGAGACTGTTCTACCTCTTCCTTTCTAATCTGGACGCCTTTTTCTTTTCTTGCCTGAGTGCTCTGGCTAGGACCTCTAGTTCAATGGAATAGAAATGGTGAGGTTGGAGATCTTTGTCTCATTCTTGGTCTTAAGGGGAAAGCTTTCAGTTTGTCTCCAACAAATGTGATGCTAGCTGTGGGGTTTTCATACATTCCCTTTTCAAGCTGGAGGGAGTTCGCTTCTACTGCTTTCTAATTTGGTTGCCAAAGTACTATTTAACTAACCTTTATAAAGTAAAGAAGTAAAATCGGTTTCCATTTTCAAAAATTTCCCTTCTTTCCTCCCCCACTCCCACTTTTCATTCACTCAGAAACTTCTTGATGGGCCTATCTTCTTCAAAGAGTAATTTGAAGAAATTACTCAAGAAACTAGTTGTCTGGTAGCATATTATCTTTCCCTCTCCTTTTCAGGCACCAGAATTTCTCTCTCCTTTTCCTTCTTCCTCCGGATGAGTTACTAATAATTTACTGTAGAGCTGAAAGAGGTGTCATTGACTGAGGGAGATTGCATTAAAAAACCTTTGTCTAACTGATCTACAAAAGACATTTTCCGGTTAAGGAGCTTCAGGCATCAGTCATGATCACTTAGGCTGCTACCTGCTCTGGTTGAAGAGAATAAACTGATACTTGATACGAAGTCATATTTAGCAACATGGTAATAGAGAAGCTCTTTCAGAGTTGCAGATAGTAATTCAGCCACTTCAATCTGACATTCCATTTCTGATCTGTTTATGTCAACTAGTTTTCAAAACCAACCTCTTGAACTCTGAGTTTGGGTGATGTTCGGTCTGGTAACTAAATAAACAGTGGCATGAATGAGGTGGGCAGAGCGGCTCTGTTGCCTCAGGGAGGCGCTTTATTTGTTGATGTCCAGCCTCCTTTCAGAAAGGATTAATGCCACTTAAATTCAGTGATGAGGAAATAAGAAAGCCAGAAAATGAGAGCAGGAAAGGCAGGCTATAGGTCTGTTTGGGGTGTGAACCCTGCCTGGACTCCTGGAAGATGCCATCTCTCCCAGAATTAGCCTCTGCTGTGCTGCTAGCCAGGGGATGTGGAAGGTGATAACATCCCCTCAACTGGCCCTGATGAGGGGAAGCTGTTGGAACCTCTGGGTAGAGGGACAGTGGCTGCTCTCCCAAGTCCCACACACAAGTGGGAGCTAGTACACACACCACTCCAGAATGCGGAGGAGCAAACATGCGAAGTAGAAGACCTACACAGCCCACCCTCTGTGCTCCTCCCTCACCCCAGGCATCTATTGGTATCTTAGGGAACAGATACGGATAAAAGGCTTCAAAGTCACTGCCTGCTAGAGACAAACAGTGTGAGGGGATTCTGGGGGTGGGGGGGCAGAAAGCTGTGAAATCACACTTTCCAAATGTGTGTTTGGGAGTTTAAGTGGACAAGATGTGGAATAAGACTGCTCAGTTCAGATCCTGGCTCTACCACATCTATCTGCTGCCTGCATAGACTAATTGCTCAGAAAACATCACCTCTTCTTAGAATTGATGTGTCCTCTTTAAAGAAGTGGAGTATAATGTCTCACCACTTTTATATCCCGACTTGAAAAGAAAATAAACCTTAAAAATGTTAAGGATAGAGGGCTGTCTGGGTGGCTCAGTCAGTTGGGCATCTAAACTCTTGATTTTGGCTCTGGTCATGATCATAGTTTGTGAGTTCAAGCCCCAAGTTGGGCTCTACGCTGACAGTGTGGGGCCTGCTTGAGATTCTCTCCCTCTCTCTCTCTCTCTCTCTCTGTCCCTCCCTCCCTCCTTCCCTCCCTCCCGCATCCTTTACTCTCTTTCTCTCAAAATAAATTAAAAAACTTAAGAAAGGTTAAGGATAGATCCTTAACATACAAATATCAATAGTATTTAGGAAATATAATAGGCAATGTAACTGCAGTGCTAAAATATCTACCAATTTGTATTTTGTGTATGCACTTTTCCAGATAAACTATGTTTCAGCATAGTGAGAGTACTATGCATGGAGGCTGTGTTCTGTATTACATATGTGACTACTATTTCATATTTTGTTATTTATCAACCATACCATATTATCCAACTAAAAAGATTAATTTGTGCTACTAATGAATTTGGAGGTAGAAACATGGATTCCAGATGCCATAATGGATTCTTCCGCTTAGATGTGTTTTTAGGACCCCTTTGATGTCAAAGGACCCGGAAATTAATCTGCATAACACTAGTTCCTCAGATATGTTGCTGCATATTTTTCTAACACATTTTAGGTAACACCTAAATGTGGGATAACTTATGCATCATCTGAGTTTTTCGTGAGGCTCCCGTCTTGCTTCAAGAAGCAGTCTACAGGATGTGAGGGCGATCTGGCGGTGACATCTGTTGCCCCACTGATCGCCAGGGTTGATTCTGCTGATCTGGCTGGCTAGGCGGGTGTCCCCCTCCTCGCTCACCGCTCTATGTGTCTGTCCCTCCCTCCCAAAGCTGCGCACTCGGTCAAAGAGGACCACCTTCCCCAATAGAGGAGGACCGTTCTTGGGTCAAGGTAGCTGTGCTCCCCTGCTAGAACCTCGAAATAAGCTCTCAAGTCTCAGTCTATAGATCCACCACTGCCCTGCCACTTCTGACAGAGTTTACATCTCATTTAAAGTTTCAACATTTGTGGGGCGCCTGGCTGGCTCAGTCTGGGGAGTTTGTGGCTCTTGATCTCGGGGTCGTGGGTTCAAGCCCTCCATTGGGTGTGGAGATGACTTAAATAAGCAAAACAAAAAAAATAAAGTTGCAACACTTATTATTTTTCTACTGCAAAGTTTGTAAGATCAAGGTCTGACTTCCTCTCTGATTAAAATAAAAATAAAAACGACCTTGTGTCTCACTTGAAAAAAACTGAAGGCCATCAAATAGGATCAGTGCTTCGTAACGGAGTCAAAATTGCCAACATTATTCCCTTTTTTGGATTTGTTCCCTCCCCAAGGGCTTCTTGCAGGTGCTGCAAAGACAAATTAATGAGAAGCAGGGGGCACCTGGGTGACTGTTGGTTCAGTGTCCGACTCTTGATTTCAGTTCAGGTCATGGTCTCACTGTTCATGAGATCGAGCCCCATGTTGGGCTCTGTGCTGATAACATGGGTCCTGCTTGGGAGTCTCTCTCTCTGCCCCTATCCCGCTCGTGTTCTCTCTCTCTCAAAAATAAATAAAATTGAAAATTAAAAAAAAAAAGAAAGAATGAGAATCAATGGAACACGCTGTCTCTTTGGAGCTTCCTCAGGTCTTTTCAAGAGCAAAGGTTTCAAGCAGAGGTTCCCTTTTACCAGCAAAAATGGCTGAAGAAAAATATTTTTCACGAGAGTAGGAGGAGACGATGCCATCTACCCCCTAAACAGAAAGGACATCTATTTAGTCACTTCCTGAAACTCCATTCTTGTGAAATTAGCTCACATTTCAATTTGACTTTTTCATGTCAGTGGGAGACTTCTTTGCACGCTGTTATTTTACAGTTTGTTCTATTCCACACCCCCTTTGCTTCTCTCCTTAATGAGAATATGAAACAAAAAAGAGCATTTTTCAGCTTTGTGTACAATATCACCAGAGCTGTTTTAAACGTCAGTTTCTGCAAATAATCTTTTTTTTTTTTTTTTTTTTTTTTTAAATGAAAGTAACATAAATC
>NW_027551559.1:545289-623744 GCF_008692635.1 Crocuta crocuta
AATAATTTTTTTTTTTTTTTTTTTTTTTTGTAACAGGAAGGAAAAAGAATCAGTCTTTCGTATTAGAAAATAAGGTTGTGATTTAGGGAGTCTGTTTTTATGTGTGTTTCTTACAGGCTCTGGAGGAGACAAAACTCCACTTCTTATAGTATTATATTTCTCGTCCCATGCATGTATGCGACAGCCTATGACAGAGCATTAACTTCCCATTTCCCCCTTTTTCACTTTTTCCTCCCCCTTCCCCCTCTCTTCCCTCCATCTCCATTTGAATGGATGCTGACAGCACCATCGCAGAAGACTTAGCAGTGGCTATTTGTTTTACCGGAAATTTGTGACTCTGCCTACCTCAAAGTCAATCTGCTGGAAGATGCGGTCACTGCTGCATAACTGAATGACAGTCACAACATGACTCTTGTGCCACCCCTCCAGGGATGTGTTTGTTACAGGATTTGGTCTTAAGGTAAAAATGTAACTTAAATAAAAAAGAAAAAGAAATTCTCCTTTGCCGAAAAAAAATTCCTTTTTTATTGTAAGAGAAAATGTTTTCGATATTTTGGCAAATATGTAGGAATCTTTTTAGGAATTGAGGAAAAATAACAAACCCCACATATCTTTAGTTTTATGTGGGAAATTTGGATCTGAAATTTAAGAACAGGTGTAATTTTGCATCTTGGGTTTGAAGAAAGACTAAAACCAGGGGATCAAAACATCCGAAGAAATCTATTCTCTAGTATCTTAGGACACAGTTCTTGCTAGAAAATTCACTCCAGTTTTTACAGAATTGATTTTTCCATCTGGCATTAGAGACTGATGATTATTCGAACAATGCCTCTACTTCATAGCACTTGAAATCTATGTTTATTGAATATTTCTGATGGTCATTAAAGTTGAAAAATGGTAGTACCATTTAACCAAGCTGGTATACAAGAAGGTTAATTAAATATGCTATAATTATCAATTAGTAAAATAATGAAGAGAGAACACATTTGCAATTTTTGCTATAATCATTTTTTATTTTATGATCCAGAAAGTATCTTAGGTGTTTTCAGGGTTATGAATTATCATTATGAATAGCAAGGCTATTCCTATTTGGAAATGCTCTTTAATTTTTTTAAATGTTTATTTATTTTTGAGGAAAAGAGAGAGAAAGAGGGAGTGGGGGAAGAGCAGAGAGAGAGGGAGACACAGAATCTGAAGCAGGCTCCAGTCTCTGAGCTGTCAGCATAGAGCCTGACGCAGGGCTGGAACTCACAAACTGCGAGATCATGACCTGAGCCAAAGTCAGACACTTAACCAACTGAGCCACCCAGGCACCCCTGGAAATGCTCTTTAAAACACGAATGGTATGAGGCACCACAGCAACTTGGTTGAGTGTCTTGGCTCCAACTTTTATTATATGTGTGATTTCAGATACATTGCTGTGTCAGTTACCTGTGGCCACCCTGGAGTTCTGTGACAGATGACTCTAAGACACTGTGACCTCTGATTATATACATCCATGAGTTTGCTTGGTGTTAGCTGATCTAGTCTGGGCTCAGCTGGGCCTGTCTTCAATCTGTGAATTAGGTCCAGGCCCGCTTCACATGTTTCTCATCCTCCCTGGCCCTACCCGAGACATATTTTTCTCATAGTGATGGAAGAATCCCAGAAGTGCAAGCCCAAACATGCAATCCCATGTTAAGCTTCTACTTGTGTCTTTTTAAAAAATATATTTTTAATATTTATTTATTTTTGAGAGAGAGGGACAGAGTGTGAGTGGGGGAGAGGCAGAGAGAGAGGAAGACACAGAATCTGAAGCAGGCTTCAGGCTCTGAGCTGTCAGCACACAGCCCAGTGTGGGGCTTGAACTCACAGACACTGAGATCATGACCTGAGCCAAAGTCAGACGCTTAACCGACTAAGCCACCCAGGCGCCCCAGCTTCTACTTGTGTCTAATTTATGAACACTCCTTTTCCCAGAATAATTCCCATGGTGCTAGCCCAACAAATACGGGATGGGGAAAGTATAATTTGCTCACAGAGGTTGGGTGTGTGTGTGTGAATATTCACTGAGTAGTGAGTAGGCATCTAATCTAACATATTATTTCAGCATTTAAATCTCTATATTCCTCATCAGTAAAATCGTGACAATAAATTGAGTCATGGCCTTAGTAGTGACACATGAGACACTGTAACGTACAGAGAGCACAGAGGATGGCCACTAGGATTTTCTGAGATGCAGCTGTTGTAAAAAGGACTATTGTAGACTCATGGAACCACACAACAGGAGGAGATGTTCAAGAGCTGCAAAAATAGTACAAAGAACATTTGCTCTTCACCCAGATTCACCAATTATTAACATTTTGCCACATTTACTTTTCCTGAACCTTTTGAGAGTCAGTTGTAGACATCATGGTCCTTTATCCCTAAATGCTTCCAGTGTCTATTTCCTCAGAACAAGAACAGTCTGTTATATAGCCACAGTGCACTATCAAATTCAGAAAACTTAACAATGATTCACTACTATTGTCTACTGTATAGTCTGTATTCAAATCTCACCAATTGTTTCCGTAATTTTATGGCAAACCCTTCCCCCCACCTTCTCCAATCCAGAACCTACTCCAAAATCGTACAAGGTATTTAGTCTTCATGGTGTTTGTTCTCACCTTTAATTTGAAAGAATTCTTCAACCTCTCTATCTCTTGTGTCGTTGCTTGTCAAAGACTGTAGGTCAATTAGTTGGTGGACTGTCCCTTGGTTTTTTCTTTCTTTCTGATGTTTTTTTTCTTTTCATGATTACATTAGGTTATGCATTTGGGGCAAAATATTTCATCAGTGATACTGTGTTTTTCCCAGTGCATCACATCGGGACACCCATGATGTCTGCTTGTCCCAAAATTGGCAATATTAACTTTGATCCTTTGATTAAGGTGGTGTCTGTCAGGTGTCTTCATTAGGAATCACTCTTTTCCTTTTGTAATTTATAAGAAATCTGTTGTAAAATGCTTTGGGACAGTGTAGATATCCTATTGTCCCTCCTACGTTCACCCTACTTTTTGTAGCCATTGATAATTCTTTCCAGACTCAATCATTACTACAACGGTTTGGAAAAGTTGCTTTTCCAACTCCATTGTCTTTTCTACATTTATGAGTTGGCATTCTTCTATGAGGGAGAATCCCCATGTATTTAATCAGTATGGACTTGTGGATTTTTATTCAATTCCATGGATTATAGGACACAGTACATAATTTTTATTATATTTGATGCTTGAATTGTCCCATATTTAGCCAGTTAGGAGCTCCTTCAAGTTGGCTGCTGTGTCCTTTTGATTACATTCTTACTTTTTGGCATAAAAGTCATTCCAGAGTTCATGTTGTACTTTTTTTGCTCCAGTCCTGGAATTAGCCATTTCTCTAAGGAACCCTAGTTTAATATGTTCTTTTGCCTTCAGGCTGAGTCATATTAATTCGGATGAAAACTCGGACCATAAGCTCAGTAATGCAGGTTTAATAACATGATCATGAGCACTCTGAGGAGCTGTACACGCAAACATATTTTACTGACTTTTACATAGTAACTCCAAGTTGATGATATTATAAAATATCAGAATTTGGCAAATTGACTTATGCACAAAAATTGCATGACTCATTAGTTGACTACATCAAGTACGTGTGTGTGTGAGAGACCAGGGACAAAGAAGAGGTGAACCAGGTGTCACAAGGAGAGGTCATCTCCACAACATTCCATTTATACACAGAACTAAATAGACAAACAGAGTCACTACTGAGGTTAGAAGTGGGCAGCATGCTAAAAGAAAGAAACAGGTTGGGAATTGGGGTGTCATAAAAAATATAGGACCCCCCCAAACTGGGGTGCCTGGGGGAGGGACTGAGTCTGCTTCAACCCAAGCAGAATCAGATAGAAAGCAGTTTGGGAAGGCCAGAACCATCAGGGATAGAGGAGGGAGGAAGGTCCAGAGGGTGAGGGGATTGTTTGGCAACTGGGGTGAGGAGATTGCCCTCCCCCTGCTGGGATCCGCTCACCTCCTGGGGTCTGGCAGGAAGGGGGCAGCCTGCAACATCCATTGGTGGGTCTGGGCTGCCAGACGCCCCATGGAGGGGCTAGAGGGGGCTGACAAAGGCTTGCCCTCCAGGGAGATGGCAACACTGACTCCCAGCTTCTCTGACAGGGTGCAGCGGTCCTTGACCTCCTCATACAGCAAGTTTGCTTGTAATTCATGCTTGATGTCCATCAGCTTCTTCTTGATGGCGTCCTTGGGGCTGATTTAGATCACTTTGCTCTTAAGCAGTGCAGACTCCGGTGCACAGAAGATAAACACCAGGTCCTCCTTCTTGCTGTCCTTGGTCTCACAGGTTGCGTCACAGAGGACATAGTGGCAGTAGTTCTCTGGCAGCATCTTGACTAAGGTGGCATCAGGGTCGTCCAGGGTCTGGCCTTCATCATCTGGCAAGGATCTCCTTGCCCTCCTCCCGGGATGGTGTTCTTCTTGTCCTCGCTAAGGCAGAAGACTACTGCCTTCTTGTGCTTCTTCACCTCCTCTGGTGTGGAGGACTTATACATCTCCACGTTCTTGAACACTTCGATGACGCCATCAGACACTGCCTATGCTGGACGCCATGTTTCCGGAAGTGAGAGGGAGCTTGAATGGAGAGTCAGAAGAGACCAGAGTGCACCTGTAGCTGCTGTCGGATCCCACCGCCGCACCAAGTACATTTAAACATCATCCATTATAACAAAAGATGTGACNAGGAAGAAAACTGTAAATAAATGCATTTGCCATTATCTGCATACATTAAAGAGATTCCAAAGTCCCTGTCAATGATCTCTCTCTCTCTCTCTTTTTAAAGTTTATTTTTTTCAAAGTTTATTTATTTTGAGAGAGAGATTGGGAATCCCAAGTGGGTTCTGTACTGAGCTACCAGGACACCCTGAATTTATTTATTTATTTATTTAGTAATCTCTATACCCAATGTGGGACTCAACTCATAACCCCAAGATCAAAAGTTGCATGCTCTTTTGACTGAGCCAACCAGGTGCCCCTATTTCTCTTTAAAAAAAAAAAAATCACAGTCAAGGGGCTCTTTGATGGCTCAGTTGGTTAAACATCAGACTCTTGATTTTGGCTCAGGTTGTAATCTCACGGATTGTGAATTGAGCCCCACATCAGGCTCTGCACTGACAGCATGGAGTCTCCTTGGGATTCTCTCCCATCCTCTCTTTCTACCTCTCCCTTCCCTCTCAAAATAAATAAACTTAAAGCATGTCACAAATACAGTGAAGAATCTGGACATTGTCTTGACTGTTGTCGAAGAGAAATATATCACCTGTCTGAGTGTAACATGAAAACTTTAGTGAACATGTTAGCAGAGATAATTCATATGTATAGGTCAGCATTGATTAGGAATTCATGAGGCAGGCCATTCTTTTAACCTTCCGGCTGATCAAATTGCCTTTTTGTCTCGGAGTCCACACAATCCAGTGGGTTAGTCATTTATGAATTGATTTTTTTCTGCCTCCTTCTACTAGTCCTCTTTTTTAGTTTTCTGTTTACATTCCCACGAATGTCAAGCATAACACTCTCTCTTCATTTCACATTCCTGAGGATGCCGACTTCTCTAGGAGGCCGGGTTTCTTCAGGCTTTTGCAACGAGCAAAGCACTTTGGGTAGCAATACCCTCTCGTGTGACTCCATGCTTATCCAGACAGCACAAGTGTTTGGATGGAGCCAGGAAGCAGCAGCAGCAGAGAAATCCAGCCCTGGCTCAGTGGAGGAGTGACCCACTAGCATCATTCTACCAGCCTCGAATGAGGGTGGGGTGGGGACCTGAACTTGCCCTCAGGCTGGGGCAGGGGGTAGAGGGTGAGAGAGCTTGCATGCATGCCCACAAGTCTTTGCCATGCCCATAAAAGTCCCTACAACACCATTTCTTAGTGCAAAACTGCGTAAGACCTCTCCTTACTGGTGAATCCTGAGCACGTTTTTAGTGCTTTGTCTGTAATTGTCATAATATGGATGATCTAATTTATATTATTGGTATGAGCGTGCTTATCTGTCTGCTTCCTAAATTTTTATGTAAGCATCTTGAGATCAGGGATGTCTCTAGCTTATCTTTACACACCTTATATGGTGAACAATGAAAAGTGCTCAATAAGTATTTGTTGACATGAAGTTTGATGATCTCTTTTATTCCCAAAATCCAATTATACAACGTATTCATCTATAAGGGTTTCCCCCCCAAGTTATTTCTCTTAAACAGGCAACACTTAGACCAATACTTTGGCAGCATTTAAGTCCAACTTAGACCTTCACCACTCATGACAAATCACATTGTTTAAAAATGGTGATCAGATGAGATGCCCAGGTGGCTCAGTCGTTAGGTGTCAGACTTTGGCTCAGGTCATGATCTCGCAGTTTGCAGTTTGTGAGTTCTGTGCTGACAGCTCAGAGCCTGGAGCCTGCTTCGGCTTCTGTGTCTCCCTGTCTCTCTGCCCTTCCCCTGCTCGCACTCTGTCTCTCTCAAAAATAAATAAACATTAAAAAATGGTGATCAGGCACAAGAGTTTAACAAGGGAGCACATTCCCCACTCACGAAGACAAAGATGGCAGCGGGGCTCCCCACTGTGCAGGTCGGTGCCATCATTTCCTGTTCACCCCTTTTTTGCAAGAATGGGAAAATTCCACAGAGATCCACAAATACCACCTTTCAGAATTAGATATCTCATTTATGGTTCCAGAAAAACAGCATATTTATTTATGTCTGTTTGATTAACTTCATTAAATCTTTAATCCCCAAAGCATAAGTGCTTAACATGATTAATCATTTACATGAATAATTAAAATAGGAATTGGAGCTTTTCTTAAAAAAGAAATAATAGTTGAGTGTAAACTAGAAATATGAACTCTGTTCTCTCACATCATCCTTGAATCTGGGCCAGCTCTGGTACCAGGCTTGGGAGACTGGCCACCCTGGGGGGGACACTCAGCTCTGCCACCTCCTGACTGTGTGTGTCATCTGGATGAATTCCTTAACCTCTCTCTGCCTCTATTTCCTTATCTTTAAAATGGGCATTATAGCCCTTTGTCTAAGCCCTTAACATTATTGTGAGGCCTAAATAAGTCAACATGTATTAAAAGCTCACTGTGGAGCTTGGTAGGGGCCAAGCACCAGTGACTGAGCAATTCGGTGAGACTATAAATTGTCCGGTGAGCATACATGCCATACATCTCCGAGCATATGGGCCAAGGCTCTGCCACGGGCATTCTGCTGTTTGGAGCCCATTTTCTTTCTTCTCCGAACACTGAAAAAGCTGAAAGCCTTGCTGATTGTTGAGAGATGGCTAAATTAGCCATGTGGGGCCTGGAAATATTTCCAGGCTGAGGTTATAGGTTGATGGAATGGAGTTCCCTCCCCTTGGGTCCCTACGACCCTAGGATTCTTGGAGGATCCAGCTGCTACCCCAATGAGGGGCAAGCTGCCTTCTGAGAAGACACAGAAGTGAGGGGAGCCAGGTTCGGGGATATTTGGATCAGGGGACTCATGAAGAAGAAAGCCACTGGGAGGACAGTAAGGAGGAAGGAAGACCAAGGTCCCAAGTGTCAGGCTTTCAGCAGAGGTAGAAAGATGCTGTCCATGATGTTAGCAGGGGTCGAAGCTTGTAAAGACTCACTCACCGCACTTAACTGTACATTAGGCAGATGCAGGGTTATTCTGCAAGGGCAGTGAGTCTCTAGGATGCTGTAAAAGCTCATTTAAGGGGACTCCCCCCCCCCACTAACATTCTGTAGAATGTTAGAGATCCTTGTGACATCTCTCCCTGTGACTTCCAGATGTGGGCTTGCCCGACCATTGCTCAGCAGGTCCTGGACAGTCAGGTGCAAACTGAAACCCAAGGTCCGCGAAAGGGATTATGGCACACGGTGTGGTCAGGGCAGCCTTCCGGCCACTGGCCAAGCCCTTCTGGCTTCCCCGGTACATTTCCTTGGGATGTTTTACAATCTTTCGCCTGCTTAAGGAGACTGCTCCTGGGATACCGGGGCCCTAGACATTTGAAGAAACTTGAAAACAGGTTTTGATGTTTAGGCAGTTCCATAAAGAGTGAGCGGCACAGGGTATGTTTGGTTATTCAACGTAGTTTCATTTCCGCATTCATGTTTGTTTGCTTCTCTTTGACCGGTTACGCTTCGATGTATTCTGTTTTAGTTACTTGGCTTTCTTGATCTACACCCAGCATCTCCAACACTGTAGATGTAATTAAAATCAAATATTGTCCCTCTTCTGCAAGGAAACGGACACATGCATTTTTTTTGCTGAGCAAATGGCTACCACATTTACCTTGGCACTGCCTGCATTTGAGAACACCTATTTTCTTCACCTCTCATAATAGGAAGAAAATGAGCACTTTGAATTCTCCAGTGGATTTGTAGAAAGGTTTCTGATTCCACAATGCTGAATTGTTAAAATGGCGTGGCCTGTGAATGATCTCATGTCACTAATACAAAATGAAAACCCCTGCAGGCAATTGCTTTTCCTAATTCTGTTTGATTTTCTGAGAGCAGACACCATTATTCAAAGCACACATGAAATCGTGCACCTGGGCATTTAAATTTGGGACTGAATCTCCTACAGACCTGAGCTTGAAAAAAGGCTTCAGGGAATTAGCATTTTCCCAGCAGTAGATTTAATAACCCTGAAAAAGGGTTTGTGAATCCTACTGTCCATCATGGAGCTCAGTTACTTTAAAGTGTCGTACGAGGGAGATAGATTTTATTAAGGAGATTTCTATTCCACCGACAAGGCCCTGGGAAATTGTAATAGACATAAAAAACCAACCATGTATTATGAGATTATTTGTCAGATTTCTGTTTTTCTTTTTTTCCTGGTTTATGCTATTTGGTGCTGCAAATAAGCAGTGCTAAAGTAACGTCTTAGACAGCAGCTTGCTTTGGAAAAATAAAATCCAATCTGTGTGGAATCTAGAAAGGAAAGCCCCTTTCTACCATCATTATGCTTTTTCTTTCTTTCTTTCTTTCTTTCTTTCTTTCTTTCTTTCTTTCTTTCTTTCTTTCTTTCTTTCTTTCTTTTCTTTCTTTCTTCCTTTCTTAAAAAATTTTTAATGTTTACTTTTATTTTTGAGAGAGTGACAGAGTGTGGGTGGGGGAAGGGCAGAGAGAGAGGGAGACACAGATTTCAAAGCAGGCTCCACACTCTGAGCTGTCAGCACAGAGCCCCATGCAGGGCTCAAACTCATGAAGTGTGAGATCATGACCTGAGCTGAAGTCAGATGCTTAACTGACTGAGCCATCCAGGTGCCCCTCCTTTCTTTTTTTAAAGTTTATTTATCTACTGAGAGAGAGAGAGAGAGAGAAGGCACACGCGAGTGTGTGTGCCAGTGGGGGAGGGGTAGAGAGCGAGGGAGAGAGAGAATCCCAAGCAACTCAGCACAGAGCCTGATGCAGGGCTGGAACTCATGAACTGTGAGATCAGGACCTGAGCTGAAGTCAAGAGTTGGATGCTTAGTTGACTGAGCCACCCAGGCGCTCCCCTACCACCGCTATGCTCTTTTCTTATACGTTCATTCATTCCTCATTTGGGTTTCACTGTTGCTTCCCATGTTAGGTGCAAGATTCACGGACCTTGATGGCTTTTGTGAGGATTTGGGGGGACAGACTGAGCATCTTTCTCTGATTCTCATCTTAGGACCATGCGTCAATGTGCTGAGGCATATGTAGGACTTGCATCTTGTAGGGAAAATAGCTTGTGAAGCTGGTGGGGGAGGGTTGGGGGGGGCAAGAGGGGCCTGCAACTGATCACGGCACTTTGCCATCCAGCTGTGACCCCACACAGGACAAGGCTGTGATCCTTTTGGGCCACTTTGACTAAATCTTGCGATAGTAAGGAGGCCTAATCAGAAGAGCTCCTGGATTTTCTAGACTGATTGTCACAATTTTCTGCTTTGAATTGCCACTGGAAATTTTAGCTATGTGCATTTTATGTGCTTTTTAAATTTATAATCACCCATCTATTCACACAAGTATTTATTGAGTGTCTACCACGTGCCAGGCATGTTTCCAGTGCTGGAGATAACAATAGTGGAAAAAAAATCACAGACATGGCCCTCATTCTTACACTGATAGAGATGCCGGCTTAGTGGGAAGGAAGACATTAAATAAAGAACAGCATGGGGCGCCTGGGTGGCTTAGTCGGTTAAGTGTCCGACTTTCGCTTAGGTCATGATCTCGCAGTTCGTGGGTTCGAGCCCCACATCGGGCTCTGTACTGACTGCTAGCTCGGAGCCTGGAGCTTATTTCAGAGTCTGTATCTCCCTCTCTCTCTGANGGTGAAACAGGTGAAGTGGATTAAGAGGATCTTTAGCATGATGAGCACTGAGCAATGCCTAGAATTGTTGAATCGATATATTGTACACCTAAAACCGATATAACACTGTAAGTGTATTGGAATTTAAAAAAATAGAGAAAAACATTTTTATTTTATTTTTTTTAATATTTTTTATTTATTTCTAGGAGAGAGAGAGAGCGTGAGCAGGGGAGGGTCAGAGAGAGAGNCCCAGTTCTCCCTATACCATATGCTGTTAAAACTCCCTCCATTTTTATTTGCATATATATTATAGTAAATTGAAATGGATTTATTTTAAACAATTAAAAGGGAACAACACAAGTATACATTGCCGACTGGGCAGGGGGGTGGCTCTCTGAGAAGAAAAACTCAGTGTGCATTGAGGGACTCTCACAGGGAAACTGGTTTTATTTATTTATTTATTTAAAAAATTTGTTTAGAGAGTGTGTGCGGGGGAGGGGAGGGGCAGAGGGAGAGAGAGAACCTTAAGCAGGCTCCACGCTGAGGGTGGAGCCCAATGTGGGGCTTGATCCCATGACCCTGGGATCATGACCTGAACCAAAATCAAGAGTTGGACGCTCAACCGACTGAGCCACAAGGCAGTCCTGGGGGGAGCCTGTTTTGGGATGGTGGGCATCAGGGCAGGCCTCTCTACAAGTGCATTTAGGTAGAGACCTGAAGAATGAGTTGAGCACAAGGAGCTTCCAGAGGAAGGAACGGCATGTGGGAAGACCCTGCGTCAGGGCAAACGAAGGCCAGTGGGATGACAGGATAGTGAAGGTGGCAGATGCCGTTGGTGGGCCGTCTGTTCTCCTGTGGTATTCTCCAATCCAGGACATGTTATGGCTTCCTCCAGCAGGGTTCCAGAACTCTCCATCTGAGGGCATCTCTGGCATGCTCATCCTGCGATGGGAAGTATTGGACAGGAGAGGTGTTTGCAAGTAGCCATTAGCCAATGGTGACTAAAGCCAGAGGGGAAATGTCGCAGCTTCCTCAGCCCTCCATCTGGATCGCTCGAGTCTTGTCCGACTCCATTTCCTAACAGATCCCAGCAGGACTGGGCCACAGGTGACAGCCTGCGCACACTCTCCTCCTTCATGCCACTTCCCCAGGTCCTTCCTGATACTTCCTAGGGTCATCTCACCAATAAACTACCTGCCCTTGAATCCTTGTCTCCTGGGAAGCCCAACACAAGCTAGGGAGGGAGCAAGAGACTGAAAGAAATTCAGAAGTCAGAATGTGGAGGGCCGGGCTTCCCAAGGCATGGTCCCTGGAATCCCAGTGTTGCCTGAAAACCTATCAGGGAGTATGAAAAGTCACATCAATTCTTTTTTTAATGTTTTATTTATTTCTAAGAGAGAGAGAGAGACAGCGTGAGCAGGGGAGGGTCAGAGAGAGAGGGAGTCACAGACTCTGAAACAGGCTCCAGGCTCTGAGCTGGCAGTCAGCACAGAGCCTGATGCGGGGCTCGAACCCACGAACCGCGAGATCATGACCTAAGCGAAAGTCGGACGCTTAACCGACTAAGCCACCCAGGCGCCCCCACATCAATTTTTTACAATAGTCCTAAGACAGTATTTGCCTCTTCCACCATTGTGATATCGCACCGCCAAAATATAAATCAAGGGTAGGTGAAATCAACAGGGGTTTAGCACGTATCAAGGCTGTACGACAATTCATATTCTTCACGACACACCTTTCCAAAAAATGGAAAGTTTTACTTGCAAGTGTCCTTGATGAAGCTGTACAAATGATTGCTTCTTATTCAATCTCTTCTCCGGAGTATACTTTAAAAAAAATTCTGTGTAATGGAAGGGGCAATATGCATGAAGTACTCTGTGCCCACCAACTTCAATGGCTGTTTTGAGCTGTGAGCTGAACTAACCCCGGGCTTCATGGAACACTATTTTTACTTGAAGAACGATTGGCGGATGATCAAACTATGATTATTCACACTTGGGTATCTGCCAGACACTTTCTCAAAAGTGAACAAAGTGACATTATTTGTTGCCAATAATATTTGAGCTTCCAAGTGGAAACTGGAATTTTGGGAAAACTGTGTCTGTCATGGTTAGGCTGATAGTTTCCTAATACTTAAAGACTTTTCTGAGGGGCTCAGTCGGTTAGGCGTCCGACTTCAGCTCAGGTCATGATCTCACAGTTTGTGGGATCCAGTTCCACGTAGGGCTCTGCGCTGATTTGAGGAGCCTGCTTGGGATTCTCTTTCTCTTCCTCTCTTTCTGCCCTTCTCTGTCTCACCCTTTTTTTCTCTTTCAAATAAATAAACTTTAAAAAAACAAAAACAAAACACACCAAAGCACAAGGAGGTTAAAAAAAAAGACTTTTCTGAGAAGATGGTTGGTGATATTAACAGATGTGATTTTTTGATACCATGTAATTATACTGTGACAACATTTTGGAAGATCTTCCTAACTCAGTGAACCAGTATTTTTCAAATGACCAATCTATGATGGTTGAAAATCGTAGATGGGTGATGGGGCACCTGACTGGCTTAATTGGTAGAGCATGCAACTCTTGATCTTGGATTCGTGAGTTTAAGCCCCATGCTGGGCATAAAGATAACATTAAAAATCGTATTTGGGCAAAAGATCTCTACAAATGGCAAAATAGGCCAGTGAACTTTAACATAATAGAATATGAAAAGGTCACTGATGCAATTTCATATTCCACATTGCAACCAACCATTAAAAAGTGACCACATGGTGAGATTTGGTGTAGCATCAAAAAAGAATTCCCACAATGATCTGAAATGCCTATTAAATGCTCCTCCATTTTCCAGCTTCATGTCTGTGTGAGGCCTGCTTCTCTTCAGTTAATCAATATTGTGTACATCACAACAAACTGAAAGCAGATGTGAGAATTAATTCGGTTGTCTTCTATTAAGTCAGGCACTTAAGACATTTGCAAAAATGGAAAACCGTGCCACCCTTTTCCCTAAACATGATTTGTTTTAGGAAATAGAGTTAGTCTTTGTAAACTTGTTAATTGTGCAAATCAAATGTGTCACTTACACTAATTATATTAAAATGTAATGGTATTATTATTTACTTAAAAGTACATACATAATTAAAACCAACATTGTCTTAGTTTAAGTTCCTTATGTGGTAAATGCTGAGAGATATAACCCACAGGCATAAAAGCTCTTCGAGGTCCTTGATACCTCTAACAAGTATAGACGGGTTCTGAGGTTAAGATGTTTGAGACCCTCCACTATAGACCCTTGCCCCTGAGGAGTTTTGAGTAGGTAAGTTCCAAGTTGAAGCAGATTTAGAAAATCATTCACGGTGCACGTGTGTTGGTGTGTGTGGTCACGATATGTTAGCAACTCCTGCAGCAATGGAAGGCCAACAGATCCTAATGGGGCATCTGGTCTATTCCATGAGTCCCTGCGAGTGGGAGATACTTCCTCCGCCCCACTCGCCAGCAGATGCACACAGTGATCTGCTCCCTGATACCTGAGGGTTCATTTCTTTTTTAATGTTTTACTTATTTGTTTTTGAGAGAGACAGAGAGAGAAAAAGAGAGAGAGCAGGGGAGGGGCAGAGAAAGAGACAGAGAGAGAATCCCAAGCAGGCTCCGTGCTGTCAGCACAGAGCTCATGAACAGTGAGATCATGGCCTGAACTGAAATCAAGAGTCAGAGGTTTAATTGACTGAGCCACCCAGGCGAACCCGAGCCTTCATTGCTTGGTCTTCTATAACCACAAGTTAAGAAGTTGTCTGAGGCATGTACAAAGCATTGGGTTAGCACAGCCATGGGACAGATGCCCAGGAGAATCAGTGCGGTGTCGAAGCTGATGGAAAGTGTCTGAGAAACGTTAGACAAAGTCCTCATCCTTGAAAAGTCTGAGGTCCAGGAAGGGAGAGTGCGCCTGCTTCTGGAGGTGAATGATCATGGTCCTTCCCTCTGTTTGACTCACTTCCACCTTATGATACTGTGTTCTCCTAAATGTCTCCCCACCTTCCTCTGCACTCAGGAGGTTGTGAGCTTGAGCCAAAGGAGGAGGAGAGAGACGGAGAATTTAAATGGGGGAATAGGGGAGGAAATTGAAAAAAGGAGAAAGGCATTCTGAAACAGACAGCATTTCCCAGGTGTTAAGAGCACATGGTTCAGGCTCCCAAACTTGCAGGGGCTGCTCTGGCTCTGGGCTTCCTTGTGAGTTTAGAAAACAGTGTTGAGTGGGGGTGAGTCGGGGCATGAGCCTTGGTTTCTCTGAGCAGTGTGGGCTCTCCTCAATTCCTGCAGACAGCAGTGGGGGCACGGAGGGAATTGTAATACGAGCAATGTCACTGCCAAGTGGATGCTACCGTCCTGGCTTACAGCACGACTGGGAGGCCACGGGCGAGCCTACGTGAACAGGTCCCAGCCGAGCCAGGCTGGACAGCAGCACGGAGCCCACTGGCCCCTGCAGCCAGGCCTGTGGCCCCCACAGCCACCGACCTGGAGGGAGTCCTCTGCCTCGCCTCCTTTCATGCGACCAGACTGCCCCTCTTATAAGAATCCATCCCTGTTAGCACTGTGCTTAAAAATCCTCTCAGCCATGACATGTGGTTTCATTCCGAGCAGGTAGCAGAATGGGAAGCAAGTAAGTGTGCAAGTCCTCCGGGAAGGGACACGACCAGGTCGGGCTCTTGCCTTCCCGAGAGGGGTTCCCCTGGAGGGGCGTGGGGTCCCCGGCAAGCCTTTGCATGAAGTCAAGGCTCTGCTGTGAAGTTTTGTCAGCCCCGGGGTGGCTCTCTGGCATCTTCCAGGAGCAGTGCTGAACTTCTGGCGCCATCCTGCAGAGCCGGCATCACTGTGGATGCAGGAAGCCTCCAGTGCATTTCTCCAAAATTCCTTCTTTTCTCTGTGATTTCTTTGCTAAAGGGGGATAGTCCTGAAAGAGATGTTTCTGGTTTGAGTTTGCTCCTTTATTTCCTTTTCAAGCTTCATGACATAAAATCACTTTGGAGCGCCTGAGTGGCTCAGCTGGTTAAGGTGGGACTTTGGCTCAGGTCATGATCTCAGGGTTCGGTGAGTTCAAGCCTGGCTTCGGGCTCTGTGCTGACAGCTCGGTGTCTGGAGCCTGTTTTGGCTTCTGTGTCCCCCTCTCTTTCTGCCCCTCCCTCACTTGTGCTCTGTCTCTTTCAAAAATAATAATCAATATAATAATTATGTTTTTCAATAAACATTAAAAAATTTTTACATGGAAACACTTCATTAGCACTGGCAGTACCCTCAATAGAGACAGTTGTGGCCAAATGATCTGGTTCTGGAGATTTTGCGTTGAGGAATTGTGCAAACTCTTCAGAAGAGTTTCTCCAAAGACAAATGTATTCCTTTAATGTCAGGGTGGGAGGCAATTGTAAGTCAGGAAAATGATTGCCTTTGCTTCCCCTGTGGACATCTGGGGGTTCTGATTCTACCTCTGAAAATTACATCAAATGCATTTCCTCCTCTCTTCTTACCGACACAGGGAGGGCTCTATCATCTGCACTCAGGATGATTCCTACAGCGTCTCCACTGATCTCCTAGCATCCTGAATTGCTTTTACCTACTCCACCCTCCCATGGCCCTCCCTCACCCTCCTGGAGCCTTGTGGCTTCTGGGTGGTTGAGGGATAAAGGCCGTTCTTCTGAACAGGGGAGGTCACGTTCACCCAACAGCCACGTGTTCCTTCATAGTTCCCAGCCTTCCTTGCAGTCAGGCTGAGACCATGTGACAGGTTTTGGTCAGTGGGAGAGGTAGAAAAGTAACCTAGCCATTTTCAGACCAAGCCCTTAAAGCACTTGCCGTGGGAGGGGCCCCTGGGTGGCTCAATCGGTTGAGCATCTGACTTCGGCTCAGGTCATGGTCTCCCCATTCATGAATTGGAGCCCCGTGTCGGGCTCTGTGCTGACGGCTCCAGCCTGGAGCCTGCTTCAGATTCCGTGTGTCCCTCTCTCTTTGATCCTCCCCTGCTCACTCTCTGTCTCAAATAAACATTTAAAAAAATTTTTAAAAACCCACTTCCCGTGGTTCCCACCAGCTCTCTTGTCCTGCTGCTGTGTCTTTGTAGGTATGTGTGTGTTGTGGGTTGGGTTGTGTAATCAAGTCATGCAGGATGAAGACATTAGGGTGAGCCCTGATCCCATACGACTGGCATCCGCAGAAGAAGAGGGAAATTCGGACACAGAGGGAAGAAAGCCATGCAGAGGTGGAGGCAGAGATTGGAATTATGCTGCCATGAACCCAGGAGCACTTGAGGCTTACAGAAGCGGGAAGAGGCGAGGAAGGACCCTTCCCTAGAGGCGAAGGAAGGGACGTGGCCTTGTGGACACCTTGGTTTCAGACTTCTGGCTTCCAGAACTGTAAGACAACCGTCTCTGTGGTTTTGAGTGACCTGGTTTGTGATACTTCGTTAAGGCCGCTTTGGGAAACGAATACAGTGTGCTACGTGGAGTAGTTCCCGGACGGAGGCTTATTGTGAATGAGACACCTGTTCTGTGTTGAGCCTGGAGCTTCCAGAATGTAGTTGTCACTGCAGCACGCACTGGCTTCTCCTGATGAATACATGAGCTGAGCACATTTCGAAGTAGACTCTGATCTACCTTTTCAATAGCATCTGTTGTTCACTCTGTTTTCCAGTGATATACTCGATGCCTCTGGGACTTATCTTCTTTCTGTCTAGAATGTACTTTCTTCTCTTTTTTATCAGGAGAAATCATACCCTTTTTAAAGCCCACCTGAAACATCGCTTTCTCTGAGAAGCCTCTCTCAGTGCCCCTGGCTCCTGCCTTTTGCCGAGACTTCTCAAAAGTGAACACTTGTTGTAATATGTTAGGATTTGGGGGGGGGGGTGTGTGTGCGCGTGCGTGTGTATAACTTCCTAGAATGTGAGTTCCTTGCAGCCAGGGAGCGTACCTTTAATATTTACATCCCCTGTTTCTGACATAACGTTTTGTTCCTAGTGCTGAATTAAAGGCACTCATGAAATTAATTCTAAGAGAAGCTCATGCTAGTCTGGCTCTGGGAAGGTCAAAGGGGCCCTGCTGGTTGAGGTCTGAGGCCTGACCTTGTTATCTGCCAGCAGTGATGCCCACGATATGTCTCGGCCTCTCCGGGGATGGTGATTAATGAATGTGGGCAGCGTGGCCTTTGGAAACACTATGCAGGAAGGCCTGATGGATCTCTGAGGTCTTAAGTTCAGACTATAATTACCTGGGTTCACGAAGCGACTGAAAGACCTAAAGCTCTATCTCTTTGGTGGGTGGTGTGTGTGAATAGTAGTGTGTGTGTGTGTGTGTGTGTGTGTACGTGCACGTGCATAGTTGTGCATGTGTGTGGCTGTGGTCAAGGGGGAGCAGGGTCTCTTAGGGATTCAGAGGGCCAGAAGTCTACATTATTGCATTTCTTTCTTATTTTCTTTCTTTCCCTTTTTTCTTTCTTTCTGCAATTTATGTTGAATTTTATTCCATTTTTTAAAAGTTGAGACCATTGACATCTAACATATAAGTTTAAGGTGTACGATGCATTGATTTGATACATTTACATATCATAATATGATTACCACTGTGGCAATCGTGTTTCATAGTTTTCATTTCTTTTTTGGTGTGTGTTATTGCATTTTCTAAGGTACCAGCCGGGCAACAGGTCAGAGTTTACAGTGCATTCTTCTCTTAGTCTTTAACATTTTTTTGAAGAGTTAAAAATATTCAGAAAAATACAGATTAAAAACACAGTCCACATATGTACAATCCAGAATTAATAAATGCTAACATTGTTGGGTGCCTGAGTGGTTCAATCGGTTAATTTTCCTACTCTTGATTTTGGCTCAGGTCATGATCCGGGGTTGTGGTTGGGGCTCTGTGCAGAGAGTGGAGCCTTCTTGCGATTCTCTCTCTCACTCTCTCAAATAGAAAAAAATGCTAACATTGCTGATTTTATTTTGTATTTTCTAAGCATAAGTGGTCATTATGGAGAATGCTGAGCTTTTCACTTGTTCCCCTCCCACATCTCCTGGGCCCATGTCCCTGTCACCACTTTTATAAATTTGGTGTGTGTTCTTACAGTTTGTACTTTCGTACTTTATGTACAAAGGACCCACTTATAAATACGCAGTTTTACCTAGTGTTTAAAATTAAATAGCCTGATATGGGGCTTGAACCCACAAGCTGTGAGATCATGACCTGAGCCAAAGTTGGATGCTCAACCGACTGAGTCACCCAGGCTCCTCAACCATTTTTTTTAAAGTAAGCTCTACACCCAATGTGGGGCTTGAACTCACAACCTCAAGATCAAGAGTCGCCTGCTCTACCGAGCTAGGCATGCACCCCTGAAATGTCCATTTTCAACTTTACCAGACCAAACCCTCATTTCCCATGAGCTGCTGGGCTCATAGCTCTCAGCCAGAGAGCTGCTTACACTCTCTTCCTGGAGGCAGCCTGTGTCCATGGTGGGAGAACAAAGGGGTGTATTCATTTCGGTTAGAGAAACCCCTGAAGGGTCAGTGCAATTCCGTAGCTCCGTGGGGTTGGCTGAAATCTCCGCTAACACCCATATGGCAGGTCAGCGATTCCCTCTGTCCAGTCCTGCTTCCTCACACCTTTTGAGTATCGTCCCCGCCAGACTCTCTCCAGTCTACTTCCTGTGTACCAAGCTCCAGCTCAGAGTCCATTTCTGGGGAACTGACCTATGGCCATAGATAGGGCCAGCCTGTTTTCCAAAGTGCCTCTGCTAGTTTCCACACACCAGTAATTCCTCTTTCCCCATACCTGTGCCTACACTTAGCATCGTTAAACTTTCCATTCTTGCCAATCGAATGGACACGAAATTGAACTATACTGTGTTTACATCTGCTTTCCCCTGATCACAGATCAGATCTTTCATAATGAAAACACAGCATGCTAGCAAGTGCAAGTTTATTCTGTGGTCCTGTCCTTACCCTGAGGAGGTGATTGTTGGGCTGCCTCTGACCACAGCTCTCCAGTGGTCTGGCCGTGCTGCTGGATCCCTGGGCTGGTGGGGGAAGATGAGCTTCCTGGCTCCAAAAGTTTGGTGTGCCCGGGCAAACAATGGCACCCCGAACAGCATTTCAGTTTGTTGCACTGAAGTTTTACATGGTTTTGCTTCTGAGGTCATAGGCAGCCAGGAACAATAGAGATGGAAAACAGAACAAAACCAGACAAAACCAAGCGAAACTGGAAAACAGCACCATGCATTCACTGCTGGGCAGAGTGATGCCCTTGACCAGGTCAGTGGAGATATTGAGGAAGATTGTGCACTGGATTCAAAGTGTGTAAGTGACTTCTGGACCAGAGACGTCTCTTAGCCTGGAGTAGCAGATATGACTGGATCTTTAAGGAGGCTGGGGGTTTCACAGTGGGAAATGGATGGTGTCTGCTAATCACTATAGGAACTGGGTTGGGAGAGGGTCCTGTGACACCCCCTTGTTTTTTACGCAAAAGCTGAGATGCTGACCTAGACCACTTGATGAAGGAAAAAAATCCACTCTCACCTAAATGTAAATTCAGAAAAAACTAAGCTGTGAAATATGTTTTGGAGAGTGGGCTCTGGGTCTCTGGAGTTATTTGAAGGGATCCACACATCCATATGTGGGTGGGAATTTTCCTAACAAATGGTTCTAACCCACAGGCCTGATCATGTTGCCCCACTGATTAAATGCTTCAAAAGCTTTGAACTCACTGTAACTGGGAGCAGATGGGTGGTTGTCAGGAGGGGTGGGGGGATGGGGTCGTGTTGGTCAAAGGTCACAAATTTCCAGCTATCAGATGCATGAGCTCTGGGGATCTCACGTACAGCGTGGCCACTGTCGTTAATAATTTGGTATTGTGTACGTGCAAGCGGCCGAGAGTAGATCTCAAGCTTTCTCCCCACACATGCACCAAAAGGTAACTGTGAGTGATGCATATGCTAATTAGCTGGATTATGGTAATCATTTCACAATTCATATGCATATCAAATCATCATGCTGTACGCCTTAAATATATATACCTTTTATTTGTTGATTATACCTCAGTAAAGCTGAGAAAGAAGAAAAGGCTTTCCCAGAAAGTAAAGGCTAGAGTGAGATGTGCCAGTGCAAAAAACGGAACCTTCCAGAAACAGTCCTACATGCCATGTTCGCCACATGCCTCTGTGCTCTGCCCAAGTGGAGTTCCATAGATGGAATTTCTTTCCCCTCCTTTTCTGTCCGTTCCTTCTCTTCAAGAGTCAACCAAACCATGACTTCCTGTGTGAAACCTTGGCAGCTGCACATAGGATCCGCACTGACCTCTCCGTGCTGCTGCCTGGCTCCCAACTCTGCCTCCATATTTCGGGATTGAGCACCGGGTGGGAACTAGCTGCACCTGACACAGAATAGACAGTCCCTGAGCTACGTAAACAACTTAAAAAGTGAACCGATATTCGGAGACACCCTCTCAAAAATAAATAAAAATTCATGGCTTTTTGTGTAGCGGGAGAGCTCAAATCACTTCCGTGACTATCAGCTGAGGGACCTGGATGTCAGACAGATGCCGTGGGGGCAGTGTGGCTCTGTTCTCTCTCGATGGCTGGGGAAGAAGTGGTTTTCACTTAGGAATTCCTTCCCAGCATTTCTTAGAAATTGTCTGTTTTTCCAAATCTTGAATCCTGAGGATAAAATCAGACAAGATACGGGGAGGTTGGGGGGAAAACTGACAATTCTTTTTTTTTTTTTTTAAGTTTATTTATTTATTTTGAGGGAAAGAGAGAAAGAGCAGGGTAGAGGCCGACAGAGGGGAAGAGCAAAAATCCTAAGCGGGTTCTGTATTGTCAGCACGGAGCCCGACACAGGGCTCTAACTCATGAGCCTTGAGATTAGGAAACCAAGACTTGGACTCAACCAGCAGAGCCGTCCAGGTGCCCCAGAAAACTGATTATTCTTTTCTTTTTTTAATATTTTTATTTTATTTCTAGGAGAGAGAGAGAGAGAGACAGCGTGAGCAGGGGAGGGTCAAAGAGAGAGGGAGTCACAGACTGAAACAGGCTCCAGGCTCTGAGCTGGCAGTCAGCACAGAGCCCGACGCGGGGCTCGAACCCACGAACCGCGAGATCATGACCTAAGCGAACATCGGACGCTTAACAGACTAAGCCACCCAGGCGCCCCGAAAACTGATTATTCTTAAATGAGAATTGAAGCTTAACAAACGACCTGGAGACATTGCTGGGGTATAGGTCAAAAGCAGGAGGAGGAGGCGACGGCAGGAAGCGTCAGGTCACCACCTCTGGAAAGACAGGAGAACTTAGGACAGAAGCAGTCACAATCTACACAGCAGTCAGGCTTCAAAAACAGCTGGGGTGTGTGTGTGTGTGTGTGTGTGTGTGTGTGTGTGTGTGTGTGTGTGTGTTCATGGCTCTGTCTTCTGCCAGGTCACTCCTACAAATAAAAGAAACACTAAGGGGGCGCCTGGATGGCTCAGTCGGTTAAGCGTCCGACTTCGGCTCAGGTCATGATCTCATGGTTCGTGGGTTCGAGCCCCGCGTCGGGCTCTGTGCTGACAGCTCGGAGCCTGGAGCTGCTTCGGATTCTGTGTCTTCCTCTCTCTCTCCCTCTCCCCTGCTCATGCTCTGTCTCTCTCTCTCTCTCAAAATAAATAAATGTTAAAAACAATTAAAAAATAAGAAACACTGGGAAGTCCACAATCCTAGTGTACTTTATACACATGCTATGAGCGGGTGACAAGAAACGGTAGGTTTGGAAACAAAATACACCCTTAAATAGCAATTTTGACCAATGAGCACAGTGCTATTAAGCTTGCCAGGGGATCTACATGGTGTGTTATTCTGACACCATCCTGTAGCATTTGCTGGTGTTTCCCAGTGTTTGAATATTTGTCGTGGGCTTCAGTTCTTTGTAAAATTGACAGCATTTTCAATGTATAAAGAAACCAAAAAAGCGTATGTTTCACTTTTTTTTTAAAATTGTAGCCACTCATTTAAAAACATACCAACAGAATGTTATGAAAAATATAGACTAGCTTCAGATTTTAAGAATTCCTGAGAATTCCTATTTCTCCTTCTTGAATCTCAAAGATTAATATCTGCTGAGAATTTGGGAACATTGTCTGGCTCACCTGGTGGGCTGCACGAGGTGTCCCGTTGTAGATTATGCAACAAGCCCTCACCAGGCTGCAATCAGAATTCAAGTGTTTGATGGCAGTGGGGCCTACCCCTGGGGTTATATTTTTATTTACCACTTGACTTAGCTCAGATGCTAAGATCTAATACTTGACGAAATATGGCACCTCTTTCAAAGGCACGGGAAATGCCTCTGGGGAGACCCGTCACTCAAACCCCTTTGCCATTCTCAGATTTCTAGCAAAGTCAGAAGACATAAATGCTATGACCTCAAGGAAGATGTAATGCTCTCACCACCAGGGGGATGGAGGAACTGGACTCAGAGTCAGACAATGGCTCCTCGGTACAGGCCAGATAAAGGTGGGTCAGGTCTGGCTTTGATCATTAACCCCAAACTCTCACAGAGGCTCACCTTTCCGGTGTACCAAAAATTGCAGCTACTACAGTAGAGCCTGTCTCTCGATAAGCTGATGTAGAGCTGAGAGCCGGGTCTTTTGAAGTCAGGCAACAGTAAGAATGAATGTCAGCTCCGCCATTCACGGTATTATGTGGCAGCTCCATTTCCTCATCTTACAATGTTTCCTCCATGGGTGGCTGTGAGGGTGGACTGAGTAATAGTCCTCAGTGCAGGGTGTGCATCCCGGTCCGTGCAGGACATCTGGTAGCCTTCACATTAATATGAAGGACGGCTTTCCCTATTTAATTCCTTCTCTGAATTGATCCAGATCAGCGGGTCACATTGCTGTGGTCATGTCATTATAGACCAAAGAGATACCTCTGTTTGAGACTGGCTGAATGTTCTTAGCTATTAAAGCAGCCGATTAACTATAAAAAATAGGTAAGATTTCAATGGTTCCCAGTGATACCTTGTTTGGAAAGCTCAACTAGGAGCAGGCTGTGACTGGGACCATGTTCTTCCAGTTCTCATCCCAGGACCTGCTGAGTCTCCATCTCTCGGTGTCTCTCTTCTCTTTCTGCCTCCCTTCTTCTTTTCCCACCCTCTCCCCTTTTCTCCGTTTCTTTTCACCTTTCTCATTTACCCTTCCTACTCATTCATGCCATGTTTTAGTCTCCTTCACTCCATCTTTTTTTCCCTTCTCATTCTTTGACTCTGGTCAGGTGTCCGTAATGTTCAGAATGTCCATATCTTCTGTTCTGCAGCCTCTCCCTTGACCAGCGATGGTCAGATGTCACAGTAGTGGAGGTAGTACTTGGCTTCTGTTTCCCACCAGGTTAACTCTTTGTGGAGAGCACAGGAGAAGCAACTCAGGGAAGGCTGCGCACATTTTTCAAATTCTTCTGAGTTCACTGATAGCCTGAATGAAAAGGGAATGTACATCAACAGAAGCAGTGGGGCTGGCCCTTGGCCAGATGGGAAGTGAGTTGTGTCTGCATGTGCTTCTGGCACTCCAATAACCCTCAAGTGAGGTCCTCTGTCTTCCTCATGGCCGTGGGTCAGTCCCTCACTAGTCTGTTAGCCCCATTCTGGCTCCTGGTGCCCAGCAATCCAGCAATCTCCCTTCCTTTTACTGTCCTATCTCCTCACGCGTCTTCTGGCCACTCAATGCTTGGTTCATCTGTACTCCATCTTCTTACCCAGAGAGCCTTGATGATGACCTAGCTTCCATCCTGCTTCTTTAAATCTTTGTTCCATGTCCCTCAAAGAGTCTGCTGATCTTCTAAATTGGGGTGGGCCTCTTAGAAGCAGAACACTGGCTTTCTGCTGTTCACCTGTCTCCTTGGGCCATGGCAGCAGCCCTGAGGGCACGAAGGCTATTAGAAAACACCTCTGCTCAGAAAGGTCTGCCCTCAGCCAACCTTGCTGCCACATTCCACAAATTGGAAATTCATTTGCATTCACAAATTTTCTTTTAACCACCGCCTGGGTGGTTCAGTCGGTTGAGTGTCTGACTTCAGCTCAGGTCATGATCTCATGGTTTGTGGGTTCGAGCCCCGAATCGGGCTCTGTGCTGACAGCTTGGAGCCTGGAGCCTGCTTAGGATTCTATGTCTCTCTGTCTCTGCCCTGCCCTCCCCCTCCAGCCCCACCCCGTCTCTCTCTAAAATAAATAAAAACATTTTTTAAAAAGCCTGAGGGCATCTTTACAAAAAACAAATTTTCTTTTAAAATGAAATCCCTCCTGGGAGGATTGGCCATACACATCGTTATTACTCTAGTATCTATGATTATGATAATGTGGTCATGGGCCAGAAATGAAACTCCCAACTCCAATATTGTTATTGTGGGAAAGTTCCGTCTACCTCACGACATTCTTCATACAGGGTTTCCAGAAAAATATTATTGGGAAAGGGAAGGATTACTGTTTCTCTAAAATAACCTTCACTTCTTTTAATGACCTATAATGGATCCATTATCCCCGAATTTCAAAGTCCTCCTAATCCTATGTATTTTTGTGTAGCCTGCATTATTGCCAGCACGTAAAACATTTTCTTATCGAGATATTGGTTTCTGACTCAGCCATTGTGGCAAGGGTGTAGTTTGGGGGTATTTTGGGTCCAAGGGCAAGTTTGATTGGGGCAGGGAGACATACACATAGTACGATTTAAGAGGAAACTCAAGAGCTCCTCCTAAATCATGCTCCTCCACTGACCCTCCATGTGTCCCTGAAATAGACATAATGTTCATTCATTGGCTCAGGTCTTGAAGAAACTTGAAGGGACTTCAGGGTCATCTAGCTCAATGTCTTCATTTATTTTTATGGAAGGAAAATCTGAAGTTCTGAGGTTAATGTCTCAGCTAAACTCACACTGATGTAGTACTGGGTCTAGCACTCGAATCTCCTAAGGGAAAAAACAGTGCATTTGGCCCCCCTTGGTTTAGTAAGGACTGTGCACTATCGATGGCCATAGTCACCAGGCAAATACCATCAGGAAGGAATAATGCATAAATCTGTTATTAACCATCCCTTGGCAGTACAATGTCAATGTAGGACAAGAGGAAGAAAGTCAAGGAAGACCACTCCTGGGAATGAATCTGGATCTAGAGAAGCACTGTCTGTTAAAAACACAATACAAGCTACATATGTAATATTAATTTTTCTAGTAGCTACAGTAAATATGTAAAGTAATTTAATATATTTTAATTCAAATTATATATTAGTTATTTAACTAATTTTAATAAATATGTTTTACTTAATCCAACACATCCGAAATATAATTTCAATATAAAAATTTTTAACAAGATATTTTATATTCTTTTTTTTTATAAGCCTTCAAATCTGGAGTGTATTTTACACATTTAGTAAAACTCAGTTGTAGAACTCAAGTAGGACCAGCCATATACCAAGTTCTCAATAGCCACATGTGGCTGGCTATTGGCTACCATATTGGACAACACAGTTCTAGAGTACTCTATGCTGTGTCGTGTACCTAGCCTCCTCTGTTTGCTGCATTAGTGTGTGGGGCCCTGCAGAGGACCAGCCTCTGCAAGCCAGGGTTGGCCCGGAGAGTGATGGTTGGCGTCGGCGAAAGAAGACACAGAGCCAGCCTCTTCAGGTGGACTGCTCAAATTTATTTTTCAGCTTAGGGTTTTTATATAGCAAATTCAAACAATCATGCTTAAACAATTTACATTTTTTGAGTACAGTCATAGGACCTAACATTTCTAAGTTTTCTTGGCAACAGTGATTTCACGGTACATAATTTCCACTTTAACTAATAAAATTTAACCAGGTAGTCATAACAAGTTTTACATATTCCTTACTACGTATGACAGGGTATCTAAAGATAAGTGAAGCGTATTGCCAGAATACATGAGATCACAGTGCCCTTTAATTGTTTAAATTCAGTGGGCATGCAAAAACAAGATATACTTGTACCCGCAGTTGTAGGTAACAGATTCTCACAACCCCTTACTAAGAAAGAACAATGTCAACATTTATTATAGATGATGTATGGAAATGTTTTATGTGGATCAACTAGAATTTGGTCTCTGCATTTACCAATCTCATTCTTTGGCCAGAACAATCCATAAGTTGCCTTACAGGCTTGAGGTCAGCAGGCAAATATTTCTCTAACACTTTTCCGAGAAAGCCCTCCAAAACTAGTAAGTCTTGTTTTTGTCTCTGCTTATGGCATAATATGTATTCTTACTGGCAATTAGACTTATACAAGGAAAATGAATTCTAGGTCTCTTATAGACCCCATGCATACCGGACTGTCTCCAATTTTGCTAATTGCTACAATATTCATTAGACAACATCTGATTGAGGGGGCGGACGTGATATTTAGGTACATTCCATTTTGGAGGAAGGGGGGAACTTTGGGTGATTCTGGTTTCATATTAACCCTAGAATAGACTAACAGCAGAAGTGAGAGTAAAAGGTACAGACAAAGTAGAGAAGAAGAATTCTTCCGGGGGTTCTTCTGACTGCATTGCAGTCTCTTCCCTGGGCCTTGCCATCAGGGATGACCTGTGCAGTTTCGGTCTCCAGCAGGGCCCCATAAACCAGGAGGTTCAGAGAAATCACCCTGATGCTTCATACTGTATACATAAAGGGATCATAAAATTTATGAAGCAAACCAAGACACTATTGAGAGTGAAAGCAACGGGGGGCTCTTACAAATTGTGCCAGACAATAGGCATACACCAGCGCTGAACCAGCAGACCAGGACAAGTAGTCTCTCTAACCATAAAGAGACTCACATCAGAGGAGGCTTTGGCCATGGCCCTGGATGTCAGGGTTGAGGTAGGAGTCATCAGGTGGCCGTAGGCGGCCAGTGGACACCATAAGAAATGGAAGATTATGGAACGAAGACAGTAAAAAAACATCAAGGGGCACCTGGACAAAGTACTTGCAATTTAATTCAGGATGAAAGAGGCTCTGGTCAACTGTGGAAGTACAGAAAAGAGGCAACAAGTCTAACCTGTACAGAGTAAGCTTTATGTCTGACCCAGGAAGAGTCCCCTGATCCTGTGAAGGCATTTCTGGGACTGGTGGTACTAGTGGGGAAAACCGCAGGCACACACTTCATCCAAGGCCAAGACCACTGGCTTCAAGGAAGGAAGATAAATTAGCAGATATCTGAGCCCCTTCCAGCTTTAGATCCCAAGATAAGATTAAACTATTGGTTGTAGGAAATGTTCCAAAGATGAAAAAAAAAAAGTTTTAGCCAGATGAAAATTTGTTGTAAACATTTGTTCAAGGCTAAAGCATAAAGCTGGAAGGAAATAAGAAAAAAGTCAACTTAGGTATTGGTACTGTAGGAAAAAAATGACTAGCATATTTTATTTTTGTAGGGTTTAAGAATTACCATGAGAAAGAATCTTTCCCAGCAGGTTTTGCTCACAAATGTTATTTAAAAACCAACAACACAACAGTTTGTCCTGAGTATATATCTAAAGGAGATGATGCTATTTCATGTGTTAAATTAAACCACATATTTTCAGTTATAAGTTAATTGCCATTGTAAAATAATACCAAAGCAAGCATCTACATTATGCATTGTATTATTCAACAGACATTTATTCTCTTCAATTTTCTCTTTAAGTTAGCTAAGGTTTTCATCTTTTTACAACAAAAATGATATTTTGAGTATCCAGCTGATATTCAGCAAAATGGGTAACATAGTTTCTGCCAATTAGCAGCAGCTGGTGAGTGAAAGGTGACCTGGCATCTAGGAGATTGGGATTCCAGTTCCAATTCTTATTACACTAACTGTGTGATATACAGTGAATTGCTTAATGTCTTGGAGTCCCAGGTACTAAAGAATCAGGATCCTTCCTGCTGCCAGTGGTAGAAACAAGAATCGAGATGATGTAAGCAGTAAGGACATCAGGCATCTCACATATGAGGAAAGCTGGAGGCACGATGGCTCTAGGGGGAGTTGATTACGAATCACCAAGGTCAGGTTCTCTCTCTCGACTCTACCACCCATGTCATCGTCATTCTCAGGCTGTGATTGGAATAGGAAGTCTGTGGAAGTTCCAGATGTTCCACCCAGACATGGTCACATCCAGTGAGTAACAAGAGATCCTTTCTTCTTGAAGCTTTTCTTGGATCACCCTTAAGATGTTTCTTCACATCTGATTGGCTAGGTTGGGTCACATGCCCATTCCTGAATCACTCACTGGCCTGTTGAATGGGGTTACTCTGATGAACTCAAACACATCATTTGGGGTGGAATTGATGATGTAGAGTCAACAGCAGTGTCCAATCAATGGTGATATCATATGGTGGTTGGGAAGACCAGAAGGGGATGGACACTTCATAAATGGTAATAAAACCTAAAAATACTAGGTGTCATTGTTATTTAAACATGCTTAATGTAATTGTTATCTAGCTCAAAATCCCATTATAATATAAGAGAATGCTTTAGAATATCTAACATTTGTCCATCAGAAGGATATATGGTTCTGGGGCACCTGGTGGCATCCGACTTGATTTTGGCATGGGTCATGATCCCAGACTTGTGGGATGGAGCCCTTTGTTGGTCCTCACACTAAGCATAGAGCCTGGTTAAGATTCTCTCTCTTTCTCCCTTTGCCCATCTCCTCTGCTTGCACTTCTAAAATTAAAAAAAATTTTTTTGAAAGAAGAATATATAGATCTAGATTTTCTTTCCCTGAAAGCCTTTTAGGAAAGGACCATACTTTGTAATGGTGAAATCAGAGACATTTAAACAGTATTCTCTATCACCCATCTCACATCCACATCAGGAGGGAATAGAAGGACATCATAGCTTATACTCTGGTCTCAAATATAATGAGGTTCAGATTCCCAGTATAAGGTTCTAGTCTTTTACAATAATCAGTTCAGCTGGAGAGGCATAGCAAAGATGGGGAGCTGCTTGGGTAGACAGACAGGAATATAAATCCCAGTCTCTCCATTCAGTAATCTCAGAGATCTACACAGATCAATTTACTTAACCTCTTTGAGTCTCAGTTGCCGGGTCTGCATAATGAGGCTAATGATATCTATTTCACAGATCTATGAAATGATGAAAGTACCTTCAATTTTCAGGAGTGGAGTCGCAGCAGAAGAAGGCAGGTGAGGACTATGTCTATGAGTCAATGGGTAGGACCGATACCAAACTAACAAATGTAATAGTCTGATTTCATGATTCTATATGTGAGTGTGTGTATGTGTGGGTGTGTATGTCTGCACACAAGGTGTATTTTCACACCCAGAATAGATTATCTTTGGCCTTTAGTTTTTGTTTTTTTTTTTAATATTTTTTTAATTTATTTCTAGGAGAGAGAGAGACAGCGTGAGCAGGGGAGGGTCAGAGAGAGAGGGAGATACAGACTCTGAAACAGGCTCCAGGCTCTGAGCTGGCAGTCAGCACAGAGCCCGACGCGGGGCTCAAACCCACGAACCATGAGATCATGACTTAAGCGAAAGTCGGACGCTTAACCGACTAAGCCACCCAGGCGCCCCTTGCCTTTATTTTTAAGTCGACTTTGTTGAGACATAATTCACATGCAATGATGTGCACCCATGTTAGGAATACACTTTCATGAGTTTTGATAAATAGATACACAGGTGCTGCCACCAGCATCACAATCAAAACGTAGGGAAGTTCCTTCATCCCAGAAAGCTCCCCAAGGCTCCTTTCTGCCAGCTTTAGGTGACTGTTGATCTTCATGGCTCCCGTACAGCGCTGAGCTCTGCTGGGACACCTTGGGACAAACGCACAGGGATCATTAACCTGTTACAATTTCAAGAGGAACATGCATGGAGACTTCTGTTGGACACCCTGAGGACCACTATTGTGAAGTTGTTTGGAACCAACTACTTAATACCGGGAACTGTTAGGTATTTCCTTTGGATTAGGTGCCATGGAGAAATGACCCCGGACACTAGTAATAACATTTTCTAGGCTCATCCCTGCCATTGCATGTGACAGTGTGTCATTCCTTCATATTGCTGAGAAGTATTTTATTTTTTATTTATTTATTTTTCTTTTATAGTTTATTGTCAAAGTTGGTTTCCCTATAACACCCAATGCTCATCCCCACAAGTGCTCTCCTCCACGCCCATCACCCCTTTTCCCCTCTCCCCCACCCCCATCAGTCCTCAGTTTGTTCTCAGCATTCAAGAGTCTCTCATGGTTTGCCTCCCTCCCTCTACCCCCCATATCCCCCCTTCTTCTCCCTCACGGTCCTCCATTTAAGTTCCTCCTAATTCTCCTCTATGTGCAAACATATGGTAGCTGTCCTTCTCTGCCTGACTTATTTCGCTCAGCATAACACCCTCGAGTTCCATTCATGTTGCTACAAATGGCCAGACTTCATTCTTTCTCATTGCCATGTCGTGTTCCATGGTATAGATGAACCACATCTTGATCCATTCATCAGTTGATGGACATTTAGGGTCTTTCCATGATTTGGCTATTGTTGAAAGTGCTGCTATGAACATTGGGGTCCATGTGCCCCTATGCATCAGCACTCCTGTATCCCTTGGGTAAATTCCAAGCAGTGCTATTGCTGGGTCATAGGGGAGTTCTATTGTTAATTTTTTGAGGAACCTCCACACTGTTTTCCAGAGGGGCTGCACCAGTTTACATTCCCACCAACAGTGTAGGAGGNGTCAGACGCTTAACCGAGTGAGCCACCCAGGTGCCCCATCTATTGTGAATTTTTTGAGGAACCTCCACACTGTTTTCCAGAGGGGCCGCAGAGAAGTATTTTAATGTAACACAATTTGTCTGAAGGCAACTGCTGTGAACACTCACATACAAATCTTTTGAGTACGTATGTTTTCATTTTTCTTGGGTAAAAAATCTAGAAGCAGAATTTCTGGGTCACATGTGAAGTGTATGTTTAATTTTTTCAGAAACTGCCAAAGCGCAATTTTACACCCCGAGCTGCTCCACTTCCTTGCCAACACGGTATCGCCAGCCTTTTTAATTTTAGCCATTCTAGTGGGTGTAGGGTGTTAACTCATTGTGCTTTTAATTTGCATTTTCCCCATGACTAATGATGTTGAGAATCTTTTCATGTGCATATTGGCCATTTGTATATCTCTTCAGTGAGGGCGGTTGCAATCTTTTCCCCGTGTAAAAAAATTGGCTAGTTTGACTTCTGATCAAGTTGTAAAAATGTATCTGTTCTTAAGACAAGTCCATTGTTTCCTCTGGTCTGAACTTTGCCTTTTCATTGTCTTAACAGTATTTTTCAAAGAACAAAAGCTTTTGAATTCGATGATGTCTATTTCATCAATATTTTTTTTAAAGGTAATTTTTTTCTTTTTTTTAAATATTTTTATTTATTTCTAGGAGAGAGAGAGGGAGAGAGAGAGAGACAGCGTGAGCAGGGGAGGGTCAGAGAGAGAGGGAGACACAGACTCTGAAACAGGCTCCAGGCTCTGAGCTGGCAATCAGCACAGAGCCCGATGCGGGGCCCGAACCCACGAACCTCAAGATCGTGACCCAAGCGAAAGTCGGACGCTTAACTGATTAAGCCACCCAGGCGCCCCTATCAATATTTTCTTTTATGATTTGTGCTCTTCTCTGTCCTGAGAACTTTTTGTCTACTCCAAAGTCACAAAGATTTTCTCTCTCTTTTTAAAGGTATTTTACAGTTTTAGCTTTGACTTTAGGTTTGTGACCCAACTGAATTACTTTTTGTAACACGTGAGGGAGGGCTGGAGATTCATTTTCTTCTTAATGGATATCCAGTTGTTCATGCAGCATTTATATGGGGAAAGACTATCCTTTCCCCATTGAATTACCTTGGCTTCTTTGTTAAATATTAATTGACTGTATTTATGTCAGTCTGTTTCTGGACTCTCTTCTTTTCCATTCATCTTATGACTGTCCTTTGCCAATACTGCACTGTTGAGTATTGTAGCTTTAGAGTAGTCTTAAAATCTAGGCAATGTAAGTTCCTTAAGTGTGTTCTCCTTTTTCAAAAATGTTTTTGCATTTGTATATAAACTGTAGAATCAACATGACATTTGTAAAGAAAAAGCTACTATGATTGATAGGATCTTTCTTGAGCATGAATGAGGCTATTGGGCTAACTCACGGTGTTTGCTAGCCTTGGGAGTGATAAAAAAATAGAATAAAAAGGATTAATAGTACTAACCCAAGATAGGCAGAGATTAAAAGGACAGTGATAGAGGGGCGCCTGGGTGGCTTAGTCAGTTAAGCGTCCGACTTTCGCTTGGGTCATGATCTCACGGTTCATGGGTTCGAGCCCCGCGTCGGGCTCTGTGCTGACTGCCAGCTCAGAGCCTGGAGCCTGTTTCAGAGNGTGCTATTGCTGGGCCATAGGGGAGTTCTATTGTGAATTAAAAAAAAAATTTTTTTTTAATGCTTTATTTATTTCTGAGAGAGAGAGAGACAGCGTGAGCAGGGGAGGGTCAGAGAGAGAGAGGGAGACACAGAATCTGAAACAGGCTCCAGGCTCTGAGCTGTCAGCACAGAGCCTGACGCGGGGCTTGAACACACAAACCATGAGATCATGACCTGAGCCAAAGTCAGACGCTTAACCGAGTGAGCCACCCAGGTGCCCCATCTATTGTGAATTTTTTGAGGAACCTCCACACTGTTTTCCAGAGGGGCCGCAGAGAAGTATTTTAATGTAACACAATTTGTCTGAAGGCAACTGCTGTGAACACTCACATACAAATCTTTTGAGTACGTATGTTTTCATTTTTCTTGGGTAAAAAATCTAGAAGCAGAATTTCTGGGTCACATGTGAAGTGTATGTTTAATTTTTTCAGAAACTGCCAAAGCGCAATTTTACACCCCGAGCTGCTCCACTTCCTTGCCAACACGGTATCGCCAGCCTTTTTAATTTTAGCCATTCTAGTGGGTGTAGGGTGTTAACTCATTGTGCTTTTAATTTGCATTTTCCCCATGACTAATGATGTTGAGAATCTTTTCATGTGCATATTGGCCATTTGTATATCTCTTCAGTGAGGGCGGTTGCAATCTTTTCCCCGTGTAAAAAAATTGGCTAGTTTGACTTCTGATCAAGTTGTAAAAATGTATCTGTTCTTAAGACAAGTCCATTGTTTCCTCTGGTCTGAACTTTGCCTTTTCATTGTCTTAACAGTATTTTTCAAAGAACAAAAGCTTTTGAATTCGATGATGTCTATTTCATCAATATTTTTTTTAAAGGTAATTTTTTTCTTTTTTTTAAATATTTTTATTTATTTCTAGGAGAGAGAGAGGGAGAGAGAGAGAGACAGCGTGAGCAGGGGAGGGTCAGAGAGAGAGGGAGACACAGACTCTGAAACAGGCTCCAGGCTCCGAGCTGGCAATCAGCACAGAGCCCGATGCGGGGCCCGAACCCACGAACCTCAAGATCATGACCCAAGCGAAAGTCGGACGCTTAACTGATTAAGCCACCCAGGCGCCCCTATCAATATTTTCTTTTATGATTTGTGCTCTTCTCTGTCCTGAGAACTTTTTGTCTACTCCAAAGTCACAAAGATTTTCTCTCTCTTTTTAAAGGTATTTTACAGTTTTAGCTTTGACTTTAGGTTTGTGACCCAACTGAATTACTTTTTGTAACACGTGAGGGAGGGCTGGAGATTCATTTTCTTCTTAATGGATATCCAGTTGTTCATGCAGCATTTATATGGGGAAAGACTATCCTTTCCCCATTGAATTACCTTGGCTTCTTTGTTAAATATTAATTGACTGTATTTATGTCAGTCTGTTTCTGGACTCTCTTCTTTTCCATTCATCTTATGACTGTCCTTTGCCAATACTGCACTGTTGAGTATTGTAGCTTTAGAGTAGTCTTAAAATCTAGGCAATGTAAGTTCCTTAAGTGTGTTCTCCTTTTTCAAAAATGTTTTTGCATTTGTATATAAACTGTAGAATCAACATGACATTTGTAAAGAAAAAGCTACTATGATTGATAGGATCTTTCTTGAGCATGAATGAGGCTATTGGGCTAACTCACGGTGTTTGCTAGCCTTGGGAGTGATAAAAAAATAGAATAAAAAGGATTAATAGTACTAACCCAAGATAGGCAGAGATTAAAAGGACAGTGATAGAGGGGCGCCTGGGTGGCTTAGTCAGTTAAGCGTCCGACTTTCGCTTGGGTCATGATCTCACGGTTCATGGGTTCGAGCCCCGCGTCGGGCTCTGTGCTGACTGCCAGCTCAGAGCCTGGAGCCTGTTTCAGAGTCTGTATCTCCCTCTCTCTCTGACCCTCCCCTGCTCACGCTGTCTCTCTCTCTCTCTGTCTCCTAGAAATAAATAAAAATATTAAAAAAAAAAAAGACAGTGATAGATTTGGAAGATGGTGTTTGTGAGGTAGAAAGACCCCATGGCTATGGGAGCCGAACTGTTTTCGATTCATGTCCTATATTTCCCTACTCTCCTACGTGTGATTTTAGGGCAAGTGGACACCAAGATGGATTTTACAGTTGACCGTAAGGATTAAACAAGATCTCTCCAGCTGCCTCCTGGGTAAGAGGTACCTCACTTCCAGCGGGTCCAAAACTGACCCCCCTGTTTTCCTTCTAAAGTAATTCTTCCTTTGGTGTTTTCTGTCTTATTAACCAAACCCTAACTCACCACCATCGGCTCCAGAAGATATGTGCTTTTCATTGCAGCCCAGAATCTTTAGAACGCTTCTTCACATTCTGATTTTTCCCCAACATAGAAACAATATATAAAAATGAAACCCACTATTTCCCAGCCTCCTTTGCTGCTAGGACCGGACATGTGACACAGAGTCCGCCAATCGGATGCATCAGCAGGGACTTTGATTCCCAGTGTTGCTGTGTGAGGGAAGAGGCAGGGCTGGCCATCTCCATCCTGCACGGACAATGGCCTTCTGGGGTTTTCCTTGCTATCTTCACCGGAGTTGTTCCTTGCACCTCAACCTAGAACCTGATCCATTCTTCCTTCCAAAGATTCTCATAGGCAGCTAATACCCCATTATAATCCTCTTCCTTTCTAAATTAGCTAGAACAGATTCTACTGCTACAATTCCATCTCCAGAGAGGCACCTTATAAACAGTACACATTAACGATCGAAGCCACGTGCCCCACCCTGGCCCCCTTTTCTCTCTGTCCACCATAGCCAGTCACTTACCAACTTTTCCTCATTCCCTGTCACTCCAAACACCTGAATCTGTCTGCCGCTCTCCTTTTCCACTCTCCGGGCCCAAACTCAAACCACCACTGTCCCTCCTCTGGACCTTAACGGTCTCTCTTTCCACTCTTAGTCCCTACCTTCCGGGCTCATCCTCACGCTGTATTCAGAGTCATCTTTGACAAAGGCAAATCCAGTATTATCATGTGTCTGCTTCAGACCCTTCACTGGCTCGTCACTGCTCTTAGTGTACAGTTGGAAATCTTTAATCCAGTTTATCCAGTTCTGCGTAATCTGTCTCCCGCCTTTTTCATCAGATCCATCAGGCACCACTCTCTGTTCCCTCTGTCTCCAGCTACTCTTTTTTTTTTTTTAATTTTTTTTTTTTTTTATTTCTAGGTGAGAGAGAGAGAGAGACAGCGTGAGCAGGGGAGGGTCAGAGAGAGAGGGAGTCACAGACTCTGAAACAGGCTTCAGGCTCTGAGCTGGCAGTCAGCACAGAGCCCGACGCGGGGCCCGAACCCACGAACCGCGAGATCATGACCTAAACGAAAGTCGGACGCTTAACCGACTAAGCCACCCAGGCACCCCAGTCTCCAGCTACTCTTGCTTTCCTTCTGTGCCTTGAATGGGCCAGCTCTTTCTCACCCCAAGGCCCTCCCCCATTCACAGTTCTTTAGAGCTGGAATATGACCCAGTTCTCCAGCCAACGTCTCCATCAGATCCTAGCCTCAGCTTTGTCCTTTGGAGAAGCACTACATGCTCTATACCTTCCCAGCACTTCATACAATGTAATTAAATCACCCTGTGTTTGATAAGGTGTGCAGTGCAGCATGGACTGTAAAGTGCGGGTTTTATAGCAGACTGTACTGTAGATCCAGGTTCTTCATTTTCCATGTACATGACTTTGGAGACATTACTCATCTGCAAAATGGGCACAACAATAGCACTGAACTTACATCTAAGATTTGTTGTGCTCAGAACAGGCATATTTTCCTATACAGAGCCAGGTAGTAAATGTTTTAGGTTAAATGATCTCTGTCTCAATTAGTCAGCTCTGTTACTGTAGTGTGAAAGCATCCAGAGACAATAATCTATAAATGAGGGGGGTATAGATGTATCCAAATTAAACTTTATTTACAAAACCACATGGTAGGCCAAATTTGGCCCACAGATTGTAGTTCGCCAACCCTGGCTTCGAATAGACTTGACACAAAGCATGTGCTCAACAAATGTCAGCTGTTATTACCAATTATTTAATGTCTTTCTTTCCTATTTGAATAGTAGCTTCATGAAGGCAGGAACTCTGTCTCTGTTCTTCGGTGCTATGTTCTCAGCGCTAAGCTTGGTAAAGGCTCGGTGCATGCAGTCTTAATGAATGAGTGTGTCAACAGTGTAACCCAGAACCCAGGGCAGAGCTGGTGCTCAAAAACCATTGGTTTTCCTCACCTCCTTCCTGTTTAAGAATAGTACTATTAGCTCACTTTTTAAAAGTTTATTTATTTTGAGAGAGAGAGAGAGAGAGAGACAGAGATAGTGTGAGTGGATGAAGAGCAGAGAGAGAGGGAGAGAGAGAATCCCAAGCAGGCTCTGTGCTGTCAGCGCAGAGCCTGACTCGGGGCTCAATCCCAGGAACCATGAGATCACAACCTGAGCCGAAATCAAGAGTTGCCACCCAGGTGCCCCACTATTAACTCCTTCTTAACAGGGCTTATGTTTTGAGGGTTTTTCAAAATGAGAAATGGGGAGGGACTTGATTTCCTTGGCATAGTTTTTCAAGGGCAGAATTTTCTAGTTAAATAACATGACACTTATGGCTCTTAATGCACGCCAATAACATTTCACATTATAAAAACAATATCCAGAACTTACAGGGAGGCTACCAGAGGCCAGATGTTTTAATGTAACACTTTAGTCTTCTCCAGAACCCTATGAAGCAGACGTCCCCCATTTATAGTTGAAAAAGCTGGCATTTGGAAGGTTAACCATGTTGCCAGCAACTAGTTGTCAAACCCAGAAATTGGCCCCATGAGCACTGGCTTCAAGTTGTAGCCTATTTCCACTAAGCTGCACTGCTCCTCATAGACCAGCTTGCTTTGCACAGGGGTTGACAAGCGATGCTTCCTTATTAGCCCTACGTATCATCATTTCAAAATCAGTGCTTCCTAATCCATTTGGCAAAAATCCATAACAATGAAAAAAACCCTGGCAGCTGTTGTGGAAACCAGTTTGGCCATTCCTTGGCAAGTAAAACATAGAATTACCCTAGAACCCAGCAATTCCGTTCTTAGATACCCAAAGACGCGAGAACAAGCTTTCAAACAAGAATGTGTAGAAAACATTCATAGCAGCATTATTCACAATAGCCCCAAAATGGAAACAGCCTAAAGGCCCATTCACAAATGAATGGAAACACAAAAAAAGAGGCATAGCCATATGATGGAATAGTATTTGGCCATAAAAAGGAATAGAGTTTTGATAGATGTTACAACATGTGTGAACCTAGAAGACGTACTTGGGAAGAAATCAGACACATTAGGTCACATATTATATAATCCTCGGTGTACAAAATACTCAGAGTAGGCATAGAGACAGAGAGCAACTCACGGTAGCTTGGGGCGGGGTGGGGACTGAGGAGTGACGGCTAACAGGTTTTCTTTCTTTCTTTCTTTCTTTCTTTCTTTCTTTCTTTCTTTCTTTCTTTCTTTCTTTCTTTCTTTCTCTTTCTTTCTTTCTTTCTTTTTTTCTTCCTTCCTTCCTTTCTCTCTCTCTCTCTCTCTTTCTCTCTTAAGTTTATTTTATTTATTTATTTTGATAGAGAGAGAGAGAGCAGGAAAGAGGCAGAGACAGAGAGGGAGACAGAATCCTAAGCAGGCCCTGCCCTATCAGTGCAGAGCCTGATGTGGGGCTTGAACTCACAAACCCTGAGATCAAGACCTGAGCTGAAATCCAGAGTGGGACCCTTAACTGACTGAGCCACCCAGGCGTCCCCACAGGGCTTCTTCTTGAGGTGATAAACCTGCTCTGGGGTTAGCATGAATGCAACCCTGTCACTGAACTATGCACTTTACCACGTTCGATTTTATGTTATGTGTATTTCACCACAATGAGAAAAGCCCATAACAAAAGTGGAATCCAATAGGGAAATAATTTTTCAGAAATATCTGCATCTAGGTACTTCCTTACCTCGACTCCCCCCATGTCTTTTTCTTCTTCTTTTTTCTCTGGAGAAGGGTTGGCTTTTTCTCTTTCTTAAACTTGGGGGTTGGGGGGGAGTTGGCAAAGGCCCACAGGCAACCTCCATGGGCTCTGAGGTCAGTGTCCTCTGGACCTGAGAAGGCGGATGCTGCCGGCCCCAGCCATGCCTCACCTGCTCTCCTCTGTCCCAAGGAGACTGGCCAGGCCCCAGCGGAGAGAAGTGGGCTTCCTGCTGCCATGGGAGGCTCCTGTGAGTGAAGATGCGGGACAGGGCCCCACGGGCTTCTTCTGGAGTCTGCGTCCACCCCCACGACAATCTTCTTCTCCAACCTGGAGGGTTTCCTTGACAACCAACTGAACAGGCAGTCACTCACCACTTTCAGCGCTTCAACTTACTAATGCTTGTTCAGTTTCGAACAGTTCGTCTTACTTGAAAAGAAGCTGCAGAAGCTGCACTTTTGTTGTGGCTGATTTTTTTCTAACCTGGGTTCCTGCCAGGCGTTTGAAAGGGCCCCTACAGACCTCCCCTCTGAACGCTGGAGCACACAGGTACCCTTCGTAGTGTGCCGGCTATGCACAGGCGTTCTGGAGAACTGCTGATGTCACCTGCACCGCACTCCCGGAAGTAGATACGGTTATTGTTCCCATTTTACAGAGGAGGAAATTGAGGCACAAGGTGCGGAGGGGTCAAGTATCTTGTCCAAATCAACAGGCAGTACCATTTTTAGGCTCTATTGTAATTTCTTCAAACCTGTATGGGGTACCTGCACTTTCTCAAGGTGCCCCTGGAGGGAGGAGGGCTCAGCATGAAGGGGTGGGGTCTCAGCGATGAGGGGCTGGCAGTGTTGCAAGGTGGAGGTGGGGAGATTTGGGGGGAGGGGGCCTTTCAGTAGAGCTCCTCACATCCCGCCCTCTGGGGTATTCTCTGTACCACACAGAATGTCCCTGTTTTCCCTGACCTTGACATATGACAGACAGATTTCAAAAGCACGGACTCAGGGGTCAGGCAGAGCTGGGAACGAATCCCCCCCCCCCGTCACTTAGTCACCAGGAGAATGACCTCGGAAATTCTTACGCCAAGGCTGGCTGAGGCAGCAGGGAGTTTTTCTGAGGCATGACTGGATAGGATTTTGGCTTTGACTAGGGTTGCTCAGCCTTGACACTGCTGACATTTGGGGCCACATCACGCTCGGTTGTGAGGGGCTGTTTGCGCATCGTAGGATTCCCATCGGTGCCTGGCTTCCACCCACTGGGTGCCTTAAGTAGCATCCCTCCAGTTGTGACAATGTCTCCAGCCAAAGCAGGTGTACCCGGAGGACTAAAGCTGCCCCTGGTTGAGACCCACTAGATTAGAGGACCTAACGCCCATTCAGAGATTATTTTGATTCTCTCCTATGAGCTCAGCATATGGAGCTATTTTAAGTAACATCAGCCCTTTTACGCTGAGTGCCATCAGAATTCAGAGTCACCATCCAGATATGCAGAAGGGTAACCAGACCTCTGGAAGCGGCCCTTTCCTTTCAGTGGGACCAACCCCATAACAACCTGCTCCATTTCCACGCAGAAGAGCAATCTCGCCACGCTGGGTAGTTCTGTATTTTCTGGTTAAAAGCAGAAGTGTCTTTCGGCTGAATTTCTCTATCACCTCAACGTTCACAGTTCCTGTCAGGCCTTTCCCACCTATAAGACCTCTCCTTTCACCTTCCTCCTCCCTGAGAAGTTCCTGGGGCAGGGAGAAGCTTCTGGAACATCAGGGCTCCCATGGAGGGCAACTGGTTTCCCGAGTTGGCCTGGGAGGGAGGCTTGGCTTCCTGCCTGGTCCCTGGGTGGGGCCTGATCTTACTTTCCGTGCACAGTGATTACCCCTGGGAGCCCAGCGCCCTCCCCTGCTGCCCGGGCACCCGGCCACGGCCTTCTGGCTGCTGGCTCTGGGCGGTCCCTCCTGGCCTCCCGTGGCTTGCGCCAGTCCAGATGACCCGTAGCAGACCCCAGATGGAATTCTCCGTTGCTGCATGGCCACTCCGGAGCCGTGGGAATGTCCCTGAATCTCCACCGTGCTGGGCAGGGCGTGCTGGCTCCCTTGGGTCCCCCCTCTCCCCACACCTACCCCAGGACCTCTGCGCCTCCCATCCCCCGCCGCATGTTGTCAGGCTGCGCCCTCTCTGGGCTCCAGGACGGATGTGTGGCACTGTTCACCCGGGCGCTTCAGTCTGGCAACTGGAGTTCTGGAGGAAAACGGAAACAGGGCTACCTTAGTATTTACCTGGCATCATGCTGATTTGAAGGCTTCCAGGATTGACGTTGCCATTGGCTCTGATGCCCCAGTCCAACAATCCTTCAAGGCCAGGAGGGCCACATTCCACTGAACTTACCACCAGCAGTTGACCTCATCCTTCTTGGGCCCTTACTACCTTCCTTATCCAGCCACAAGTCCATCCTCAGTCGGTTGTAAATACCTCTGTCCCTTCTCTCTCCTCTCTCACTTCACTGCACTCAGTTGATGTATTAGTCAAAGTTTTCCAGAGATACAGAACGATCAGGATATATATATATATCCTTATATGTGTGTGTGTGTATATATATGAATATATATACCTATATACATTTATAAATATGCACACACACACACACACATATATACACACACATACACACACACACAAAGAGATTTATTTTAAGGAATTGATTCTCATGATTATATATATACATATATACATTTATAAATATGCACACACACACACACACATATATACACACACATACACACACACACAAAGAGATTTATTTTAAGGAATTGATTCTCATGATTATGGAGGCTGGCAAGTCCAAACCCTGCAGGATGGCCTGGTTAACGTTTCAGTTCAAGTACCAAGGTCATTTGTTGAAGAACTCTCTCTTGCTCGGGAAAGGTCAGACTTTGTGCCATTAAGGCCTTCAGCTGATTAGATGAGGCCCATCTACCTTATGGAGAGTATTCTGTCTTACCAAAGTTTCCTGATTTTAATGTAAACTTCATCCAAAGACAATCTCACAAAAACATCTAGAACAAATATCTAGGCACTGGAGCTCAGCTAAGTTGATATGAAATTCACCATCACAGGTGGCTAAACCTCAGCCCAGGTTAAATCCGTTTGCTATCTACTCTGAGCCTGTTCCCACACAGCTGCAGGAAGAAGGGGAAAGATGCTCATCAGGTTTCATTAACAATGAATGATTGAGGGGCGTCTAGGGGGCTCAGTAAGTTAAGCAGCTGACGTTGCTTCAGGTCATGATCTCACAGTTCCAGGATTCAGGGCTCAAGCCCCACATCAGGCTCTGTCCTGTCAGTTTAGAGCCTGGAGCCTGCTTCAGATTCTGTGTCTCCCTCTCTCTCTGATGCTGTGTGTGTGTCTCTCTCTCTCAAAAATAAACATTAAAAAAAATGAATGATTGATCATGGGCACCTGGGTGGCTCAATTAGTTAAGTGTCCGACTCTTGATTTCAGCTCAGGTCATGATCTCAGGGTCATGAGATCGAGCCAGAGCTTGCTTAAGATTCTCTCTCTCCCTCTCTTCTCTCTCTCCCCCAACCTCTCCCCTCTTGCGTGCATGGTCTCTCAAAAAAAAAAAAAAAAAAGGAAATGAATGATCAGTTCGGTAATCCTCACTGCAGTCAAGCAGTTGTACTGTATCCCCTGGTCCAGCCACCTAGACGAATATTGCAAACCTTCTCTGTAATCCTCAGTCTCAGCGGATGACCTTGCTCCCTGTGGGTGAGAGAGAGACCTCGCAGGTCCTCCTAAGCATCTCCCTACCGACAGGCTGAATCTGTGCTCACACACCGTGCCTTCTCCCCTCTCACGGTGGCTGAAGTAATCTTATTTCTCTCCTCTGCTCAGGGTCGTGCTCCAGCAGTTCCTTCTTCCCTCCCCTGAATCATCGATTTTGTCTTTACTTGTTCATTCCTAACAGTGTGTGCTTTTCATGACCTTGCTTAGAGCTCCCGCTCTATTTCTCTCCTGTGTGCAGTGCAACTTCCCTTTCTGCCTCTCCAACCTCTCCCTTCTCATGTAACTTAAGCCTCTTTTTGCGTGTGGTAACATACACACAACATAAAATTTTGCCATCGCAATAATTTTCAAGTGTGTAAATTCAGTGGTCGTAAGTACATTCACAATGTTGTGCCAACATCACTACTGTCTCATTTCAGGACTTTTTCTTCTCTCGCAGTGGAAATCTTATACCCATCGAGCACTTCCTTCCCATTCTCCTCTCCTCCCTGGGCGGGTCTCCTGCAACCCCTAATGTGCTTGGGTATTTCTTATAATTGGCATCATACAATATGTGGTCCTTTGTGACTGGCTTCTTTGACTTGCTTTCATGTTTTCAAGACTCATCTGTGTTATAGTATGTATCAGTTCTTCATTCCTTCTTATGGCTGAATAATATTACATTGTGTGGATAGACTATATTTTTCTTTCTTTTTTTTTTGCCATTTATTTATTTAATTTTTTTACAAATAGTTTATTGTCAAGTTGGTTTCCATTTTTTAAATTTTTTTACAAATAGTTTATTGTCAAGTTGGTTTCCATCTTTTTTTTTTTTTAAGTAATCCGTACACCCAACATGGACCTCAGACTTATTACCCTGAGATCAAGAGTCAGACGCTCTACCAACTGAACCACCCAGGCGCCCCATAGACCACAATTATTTTATCCAGTCATCTTTTGATGGACACTTGAGTTGGTTCCTCCCATTCTCTTTAAACCTTTTTCAACCAGGCTTTCATTTGACCAGTCTACCAATGGGTCTCTTGCTGAGATCACCAATGGGCTCCATGTTGCTAAATCTCAAGGTTGATTCTCAGTCCTCATCTGACCTGAACCACCAGCAGTGCTGAGCCTGGCCAGTCGGTCTCTCTTCCTGCCGTACTTCTTCACTAGATTTGCGGCACATGCATTTTCCCGGTTTTTTCATTCCTCTCTGGAAAGTGCTTCTCTGTCTCCTCCCCTGGTCCCTCCTGTTCTCTGCTCTCTTAATGCTGGAGTGTGATCCTTGAACCCCTTTCCCATCTACTTTCTGTCCTCTGGTGATCTGGGCTAGTCCTGTGGCTGCCAGTATCATTGACAGATGCCAACTTTCTATTTCCAGCCTCAAAGTCTCCCCTCTGCTCCCAACTTACATGTCCTCCTATCTGCTCAGTGAGTCCACTGGGACAGCTAAATTTAAAAATATGCTTCAGGGGTGCCTTGCTGGCTTAGTCAGTAGAGCACAAGACTCTTGATCTCAAGGTCTGAGTTTCATCTCCATGTAGGGTACAGAGTTTACTTAAATAAAGAAAACTTTAATTAAAGTAAATAGATAGATAGATAAAAGTTTGCCTCAAATCTCAAAATTGTTGAGATCCTAGAGTCATTCTTCTTCTTTTTTAAATGTTTATTTATTTTTGAGAGAAAGAGAGAGAGAGAGGGAGAGGGGGGCAGAGGGAGAGAGAAACATAGAATCTGATGCAGGCTCCAGGCTCTGAGCTGTCAGTGCAGAGCCCAACGTGAGATCATGGCCTGAGCTAAAGTCCAGGGCTTAACTGACTGAGCATCCAGGCACCCCAAGATCCTGGAATTGTTCTTGATTTCACATTCTCTCTCCTGCTCTGTATGTAATCCATCAGCAAATATCATTGGTTTTGTCTTCATATATGTTTAGCATCCAACCGCCTGTCCCCACTTCCATGGATGCCAGACAGTCCAGAGCACCAACGTGTCTTCCCTGATTCCTGCATAGTCTTCCTCCTGGGCTCCCTGCTTCCACTTGTTCATTCCAGTCTAGTCCCAACTTAGTAGCTGAGCGTTTTTGCGAGCACGTAAATCAGACCATATCTCTCCTCCACTCCAAGCGCTTTGTATCTCATTCAAAGGCCACATCTTTATCATGACCCCTTCCAAGTCTAGGCCAAAACACTGTATTTCCTGCTCATCATCGTGGGCCAATAGGCAAAGTTTTTCTTAGATCACCTGGGACAGACTCAAGACCTTCCCTATCTCTGTGTGGCCATTAAAACATGAATTCCTGGGGTACCTCGTTGGCTTAGATGGTGGAACAGATGACTCTTGATCTTGGGGTTATGAGTTGAGTCCCATGTCAGGTGTAGAAATTACTTTAAAAAACAAAATCGTAAAAAAAAAGAAAAGAAAAAAGAGGAAAAAAACCCCATGAATTTGTTGGTTACCCAAAGTTGCTACCCCTCTCAACCTCATGGAGCATCCCCTGCATTCCCTTCATGTTCACTATGCTGATTACCAGTTTCCTTTTCACTTTCAGCTTTGAGGCTGTCCCTTACTTGCTTAGGAGTTGGCTATGAATTTGAAAAGTTATTTATCATATTTTGTTCATACCTCTTAGTGCTTGGGAGTGGGGTGGGGGAGGGTTAGATTATGTTGTTCACCATATTGGCCAGAAACAGAAAACCTGTCTGCTGTTTGTGCATCTAGGGCCCGATGTCACCTAAGGTCCATCACACTGGTGATGCATCTGGGCCATGCTCTGACTTAAATCTTTGTCTCTCTCTCACTGGTGTGAATCTGTACTGAGCTTCCAGATCTACAGCTAACAGCAAGAGCTGTTCTGTCAACTTGTCCCGACCCTCAGGTGTTGTGTGTGAGTCTCTAGTCTGCCTGCCAAAGTGTGGTAGGTTGAATAAATGCCCTCCTCCACCAAGACGTCCATGGGACCTAGGTACTCCCTAGAACCTGTGAAAATATTACCTTACGGGGCAAAGGAGACTTTGCAGATGTGAATAAGAATCTGGTGATGGAAAAATTATCCTAGATTATCTGGGTGGACTTGATATAATCATATGCACAAGGATCCTGGGGCTCCGGGCTGGCTCGGTCGGAAGAACATGGGACTCTTGGTCTTGGAGTTGTGAGTTCGAGCCCCACATTGGGTGTAGAGATTACATAAATAAATAAATACTTAAAAAAAAGTACAAGGGTCCTTCCAAGAAGATGGGCATGGAAGAAATCAGCGTGGAGAGAGAGGGCCATGTGATGATGAGCATGGAGCTCGGAGTGATGTGCTTTGAAGATGGAGAGAGTGGCTACAAGCTGAGCAATACACATGGTCTCTGGAAGCTGGAAGAGCCAAGGAAACAGATTCTTGCCCAGAGCTTCCAGAAAGATTGCAGTCCTGCCAACACAGTGATTTTATTCCAATGAGACTCATTTCAGACTTCTGACCACCAGAATTATAAGGTAATGCATTTGTGTAGTTTTGAGCTATTCGTTTAAGCAAATTTGTTACAACCTCAATAGGAGACAAATACACAGGGGATTCAGATCACCTAGATGAGAATCTAGATCCTTGTTCCTTCATGTTAGCACTGTCAACAGTGTGAGGGAGGTGAGTGGATGCTGGAGACTGGCCTGTTGGTCATGCAGGCTATCCTGGGTCTAAGATGCCTACAGGGCCAGGACCCAGGCATTTGCCTGGGCACCTTGCTTAAAATGCTGCTGCTGCCAGTGTGTCCATCTGAGACCCCAGGAAATAAAGCCAGATGAAAACTGAGCCAGGAGGGGGGGGGTCCTTGAGGGCAGTTGCTGGCGGTAGAGAGTGATGGTCAGGTACACGGTGGCCAGGGACTCAGGAGGTAGAGCAGGTGCAGAGGGGAGCTCAGCACAAATGCACTAAGCACCGACTCTTCCATGGCCTTTTTTATGTGATAAAATACACCTATCATCATAACATTTACCGTTTAAACTGTTTTTAAGTGTACGATGATTCAGTGGCATTAAGTACATTCACAGTGTTGAATGTACTTAACCACCATCCATCTCCAGAACTCCTTCACCTTTCCAAGCTGAAGCTCTGTACTTAACTAAACAAAAACACCAATGCCCCCTCCCTCAAGCCCCGGCAGCCATCATTCTACCTTCTATTTGCATGAATTTGATTATTGTAGGCGCCTGTGTAAGTGGAGATTTTAGGCCTTTGTCCTTTGGTGACTGGCTTACTTCATTTAACAGAATGTCTTTCAGGTTTATCTACATTGTATAGCCTGTGTCAGAATTTTCTTTCTTTCTTTTTCTTTTTTTAAGCCTGAATAGTGTTTCTGCCTACCCGTCCATCCGCTGATGGGCACCGGGGTTGCTCTCACTTTTTGGCTGTTGTAGACAGCGCTGCAGTGAACCTTGGTGGATAAATACCTTGAGCCCCAGTGACTGTCCTTAATGTGTCGCTTTGCTGGTTGAGGAGCAAGCTCTGAAAGGAAGAGTGTAAGCCTGATACGGTGCCACAGTGTCTTATGCAAAAATGTGGGGTCCGATGTGTTTTAGAATTCAGATTTTTTTTAGTTTAGAAAGATTGTTCATCTTATATGCAGTATGTCACGTGATACCCAAAGTGTCGTTATAAACAGACTATACATGCTCCATATCAGTTTCAAGGGTTTTTTGACCACAAATTTATTTCCAATTTTTTAGAGACTTTTAATTATTTTGAAATTTACTTGCTTGTTTATTTTGAGAGAGAGACCGCATGCACATGTGATTTAGCAGGGGAGGGGCAGAAAGAGAGGGAGAGAGAGAATTCCAAACAGGCTCCACACTGTCAGCACAGAGCCTGATGTGGGGCTCAAACCCACAAACCATGAGGTCAAGACCTGAGCCAAAATCAAGAGTCAGACGCTTGACTGACTGAGCCACCCAGGTGTCCCTAGAGCTTTTTAGATTTCAGAATTGTGGATCAGGAATTGTGGACATATAGCAAAGGTTATCAATTTGTTGGTGTAAGAACTTAAATAAACAATAAACAAACAAACAAATAAATAATGAATGAATGAATGAACATCAAACAAATAAACAAATGCCTTCACTTCTAATTCATTACTGTCTCTTGTGTATGGTTTACCTCTACAAGCATTCTGGAAGAATTGAAGTGGTCTGTTCAGAGAAGACAGGTGACTGAGTTGAAATAAGTGATTAAGTATTTGGTCAACTCTGTCAGTATGATAGAAGGGCATTTAGGTGCACACATCTCCTGAGTTAATTGGAGCTGTGGAGAGGGTGAACTTTTAACAAAAGTGATAAGGGACGAAGTGAATTGGGCTGTGTCAACTATTTGAAAATTTATATTCAAAGTCAAGGTCAGAGATGTACTCATAGCATTCACTAAAGAAAGTTAATCAGAATGTAACTAATGGCCCTTAGATTGGATGTCTAGGATGCGTTGAGAAAATACATTTGTTTTGGATTTGACTACCTAGTTGGGATGGTGACACCATTTTTCCAAACTTATTTTATATGAAGCTGTGTATTATGCACTTTAAATACATTCCCTTAGGGGTGTCTGGGTGGCTCAGTCGTAAGCATCCAATTCTTGATTTTGGCTCAGATTATGATCTCACGGTTTTTGAGATCAAGCCATGCGACTGGTTCCATGCCAGGCATGGAGCCTGCTTGGGACTCTCTCTCTCCCTCTCCCTCTGTCTCTTCTGGGTTTGTGTGCACATATGTTTTGTCAAATAAATAAATAAATAAATAAATAAATAAATAAATAAATTCCTTATTTAAATCTTTTAAAGCTCTGTAGTGTATTTTTTCCCATCCCCAGATAGCCATGTAATTTATGGGGCCCCACGAAAAATGAAAACGTGGGACCCCTTGTTCAAAGTTTGTTAAGAATTTCAAGATTGCAGGGTATCTGGGTGGCTCAGTTGATTGGGCATCCAACTTCGGCTCAGGTCATGATCTCACGGTTCATGGGTTCGAGCCCCGTGCCGGGCTCTGTGCTGACAGCTGGCTCAGAGCCTGGAGCCTGCTTCGGATTCTGTGTCTCCCTCTCTCTCTGACCTTCCCCTGCTCATGCTGTCTTTCTCTCTCTCTCTCTCAGAAATAAATAAAACATTAAAAAATTTTTTAAGAAAGAATTTTAAGATGGCAACGGCAGAGTATTAAACCAAGTTTTGAGCTCTTCTAGGTTTGGGACTTTACACAAGAGCACAGGTTGGAGCCCCGAAGCCGGATGCTGTCATCCCTATTTTCCTCTGAGAACATCCAGTACAATAAGGCTACATCTTGCTCGTGGTCAAACAGCTCTATTGCTGAAGGCAGATGACAGGGTGGTCCTATTGGCCATTGTACCCCCCGGTTCCAACTTAGGGTTGATACTCAGTGAGTATTAAAGGACAGAAGATCAAGACAATTCAGTAAGCACTAAGGATTGCCTAGAAAGTTTGTAGGCATTCTTGGGAGCAGAAGAGAGGACATGCTAACATGTGACATGATACATCAATAGTTCATGCTAGCAATAAATAGCTATAAATATGTAGGACAGTCTCCTCTTGACTCCCCTACCAGGTTTTGTGGGGTCGGTTTAATTCCTCTGGGAGGGTAATGTGAGCCATCTATCTTGTGAAGATTTCTCATTAAATAACTATTTGCCTAATTGGGGTAAATCAAACTAAATGCTAATTAGTATCTTCCAAAGAGTAAAAATAGATCTTTAATCACTCACATTATTGCTGAGCACAGAGAACACCAGGGAACTGTGTTTTCAGAACCTCAGTCTTTTTTTATTTTTTATTTTTTACTTTAAAGAGAGAGAGAGAGCACGAGCAGGGAAGAGGGGCAGAAGGGAGAGAAAGAGAATCTTAAGCACACTCTGCACTTGGCATGGAGCCCTATGCGGGCTTCGATCTTACAACCCTGGGATCTTGACCTGACCCGAAATCAAGAGTCAGACGCTCAGCCAACTGAGCCCCCCAGGCACCTAGCAAAACCTCAGTCTTATTTAATGTTTCACAGATTTCATGCAGAACCCCACATGCCGTTGCATGGTAGTAGCTGACACGCAGCTGAGATGCTTGAACATGGTCGATTTCCAGAGGATGTTATCATGAGAAACTCCATCATTAGTGGCTCCCACTGTTCTTGTGAAACTCTGACAAAGAATCCCCCACAATTATGTGGCCAGAGTCATGCCAGTGAAATCCAAGTGACAGCTGAAGACAAGATGGAATGAGAATGGCCAAAGGTATGACAAGTAGTTACACTCACCACATATTGTGACTTGAGGAATGGCTTTGGCAGATGATGGTACATTGAGACTTCTGTGTCCTCCTTCTGTAGGATTCCAGTGAGATACTTCTGTGACAGCTGACACTTCCAGCTGACCTTTTATCTGAGACTCCTGGCTCTGCTGGCCTGAAATTAAAACGCTTCTTTTTCCTGTTTCTGGCATGGATGTCCTGGACCATCTTTGGGCTCATTTAGGATGCTCCAGTGAAAGTAGCCTAAACAATGGAAGGGGAGCCTGTTTTCTTCTTCCAACCAGAATGAAGGGAAGGAGCTGGGTGGTATCAGGCATCTTGGGATGTCACCAAGGACCCCGAACTCTTCCCATGATTCCCCTCTGACACCCTCAGAACGTTGGCTTTCTCTTCAGCTTTGTCCTCTCAAAGTGCAAGACATAAGACTTCATAAAAACCTCATAAAACTGTGTCCTGGTCCAGGAAGTGTCTTTGCTCAATGCCTGGTCCTGAAGGGCAGAGCCTGCTATCATTTATTTGGGAGGAGATCCAGGGAGCACAAGTGAGGGGCTGGGGACATGAGACAGGGAAGGAGGAAAAGCCAATGTAAGAGTATGTCATCAAGCTGCTGCTGCGGGTCCATGGGGATAAGTTCTGCTGGGATCTACTGAAAGGTACGCAGAGTGTGGTCAGGATTGTCCACCTGGAAGACAAGGCTCCTGGAGTCTTCCCTCCCTGCTCCGGTTCCCCCGTGACTGGGAGAAGCCACACAGGAGAAGATTCCAAGGCACAGATGTTAGGAAGCTCTGCGTGTGGGGTGCTGTCAGGTCTGCATGAGTATGAGCTCGGTGGAAGCTCTGAAATAAGAGGCTTGTTATTACGTGCTGTCTCAGTATCTGGAACGGAGAGGGCAAGTCTCCCTGGACGAACTCTGCCTCCATGCGTGAGTCCTCCTAGACAGACAACCTCTTTCACACAGGACCAGGCACTGTTCCTACTCATCCCTGAGTACTGGCTTTAGTTTCCTACCAGACCACAGAATTACTCACACAAGCTCACATTCTCCAGTGAAAAGCAGGGGGCACCACACCCTTTCGGTGCTACGAAGCCTGCCTCCTACAGCCTGCTTGTTCACCCTGTTCCTGAGCACAGCCCCTGTGTGCCTTCTTCCCTTGGGCATGAGTGAATGGAGCTAATGAGCTGTCCATCTCATCCGTCCAGGGTCGTGTGTTCACGCATCCCCCCAACCCTGGGGCAATCATCCCTCCCTCACCAACGGAGCGACGAGAAGGTGCTCAAACAACCATAGCTAAGAATGGCCACCATGGCTTCAGGCTTCAGGATGTGATGCAAGGAACCAGAGACATCTGCTGCAACAGGAAAAGGGGACAATTTCCGCTCCCCTTCCTCTTGCCTTTCTTGTTTTTGTCAGGGTCAGAATCTTTCCTAGGAGCCTCTCAGGAGGTGCCCCTCATGTTTCACTGGAGATAACTGAGTCACTTATCTACCTCTGAAGTGATCACTAACAAGTGACAATGGTATGATGGTGACGGACTGGGGACTGATCACACGTCATCCCCTGTAGTAGGGGAAGGGCCCACTTTCCACGAGCATGTCTTTGCTCAATGCCTCAGTGAAGTCAGGGTTTTCTTAGAATGAAATAAGGGTGGATTGGCTGTTGGGTAGGCAGCCAGTAACGCCTGTTGTCTACATACACAGCAAGGTGTGGTTTCAAAAGGCGTGTCCTCTCTACTATGTTTCAGCTCTGGTGACAGTACAAAAAAGAGAGTAGAGGGGCAAGAAATTGGGGGAGGCCAACACATTAAGGGGAGTTACAACCAATTAAGGGGCAACCGGCTGAACTGAGGACAGTGACCGTAGCAGGTAGCCGGTGGTGTGGGGTGTTCACCACAACCGAGGTGGAGGAAAATCCCAGTGGTCACCACCACACTGGTTCTTAAGCTTCAGTGGTCTCAGCAATCACCTAGGTCCCTTCCCACAGATTATGATCCTGGAGTTCTGGGGTGAGGTCCAAGAATGTGCAGTGTTAGCTCACATCCCTCCAGTGATTCTGAAGCAGGTGGTTGGTATCCACATGTCGAGTATCCCTCCCCCACGGGTTAAAAACCCTGGACAGGATTACCGCAAGCACAGTGGCACTTCAGCAGGGCTGGGAGGCAGGTCCAACCTTCCTGGGGTTTGCCCAGCCCCTACCGCGGAATCCAACAATGCAGACCCGGATGCCGTGCCCCTGAGCTGGCGTGCCGGGAATCTCCATCAGCACATGCTCTGTGGTCCCATTGACAAACCTCACGCCGCTCAGGTGTCCGCTGTGTAGCCAGTGACCTTCATCCCTCGGTCTACCTGCTATTTGTGCCTCACTTTCATCTACTGCATTGCTGTTGCTATGCCTTCCTACTGAACTGCTTACTGGCTGACTTGGCCGGAGCCAGACAGCATCCCAAGCACAAGCCGCCTCATGCTTTCATTCTAGAAGTATTTATTGAGGAGTCCCGTGCCAGGTATTGTTCTAGGCCATGAGATCCAACATGGAAACAAATGGGCAGAGTCCCTGCTCACGACACTGACATGACATGAGTCGTGCGGTAAACAAAAAGATACAGAGTTTAATGGGTTGAAGTGGACCCCTTCCCATATGGTGTCCAAGACCCTGGTTCCTATGAGTGTGATCTTACTTGGAAATAAAGTCTTTGCAGATGTAATTAAGTTATGGATCTCAAGATGAGACCATCTGGATTTAGGATGTGCCCTGAATCCCATGACTGATGGCTTTATAAGAACGAGGAGAGGTAGGGGCTCCTGGGTGGCTCAGTCGGTTGAGTGACAGACTCTTGATTTTGGCCCAGGTCATGACCTCATGGCTTGAGGGATCGAGCCCCACATCAGAAGTGAGGCAGCTGCAAGTCAAGAACAGCTGGATCCATCAGAAGCTGGAGAAGGTGAGGAAGCAGTGTCCCCTGGTACCTTTGGAGGGAGTGCAACCCCCTGACACCTTGATGTAGGACTTCCAGCCTCCAGAATGTGAGAGAATGCATTTCTGTGTGTAAGCCACGCAGCTTGCGGTGATTTGTTACAACGGCCCTAGGAAACTAATGCGTGTAGTGAGTCAGGTCATCATGAGAGCTGGGGAGGAAGAGGATGGCCAGGGCTGGGAGGCAGGTGCTCCTCCAGGCAGTGACCAGGCACACACGGGGCCTTGCTTCTTGTGTCTGCTTTCCCTGATGACAGCCTCCTGGTCTCACCTCCGTGCGTTCTTAGACCTTGATCTGTGATCTCGTCTCACACTCATCTGAGGATGGCAGCTCAGTGAGGACTCTACTCTCTGCAGTGAGGGCTGGGTGGAGGGCAATAAAGAGGGCATGTGCCCTATCCTCAACCCGCAGCTCTGCTCTGTACCAGCTGATCGTCACCACGTGGCCATAAAGCTAATGCCACCAGATCTCCGGGGTCCTCGAAAAAAGCTGGGAATCTGATAGAAGGCTCCAATGGGTTTTTTTTTTTTTTTTTGGATTTATTTTAAAAAGTGGAGAGAGGCTTGGGTGGCTCAGTTGGTGAATAGTTGGACTCTTTTGGCTCAGGTCATGACCTTGCAGTTGGTGAGTTCAAGCCCCACGTGGGGCTCTGCACACTGACAGTGCTGAGCCTGCTTGGGATTTTCTCTCTCTCTCTCTGCCCCTCTCCTGCTCATGCACATGTGCATTTTCTCTCCCTCTCTCAAAATAAATAAATAAACTTTTAAAAAAAGTTAAGAAAAATTGAGGTGAGGGGTGCCTGAGTTTCTCAGTAGGTTGGGAATCTGACTCTTGATTTCAGCTCAAGTCATGATCCCAGGGTCCTGGGATCGAGCCCTGCATCAGACTCTGAGCTGAGCTTGGAGCCTGCTTAAGATTCTCTCTCTTTCCCTCTGCCCCTCTCCCCTGCTCATGTGCTCTCTCTCTCTCTCTCTAATATAAAAGAAAAAATAATTTAAGCATTAAAAAAATTGAGGTGAAATTGACATAGCATAAAATCAAATCATTTTAAAGTGGACAATTCAGTGACATTTAGTCCATTCCCAGTGTTGTGTGATCGTCACCTCTATCTGGTTCCAAAGCATCTTCACCATCCGAAAAAGGAAACCCCATGCCTCGTAAGTAGTGGTCTCCATTTTCTCTGACCCTCAGCCCATTTGCCACCAATCTGCATTCCATCTTTATGGATTTACCTCTTCTGGGTCCTTCATATACATGGAATCATATGCTTGATTCCGAATGTCTACAGCGATCAACAACAACAAAAGATGCGAGGTGCATCTAATAAACTGGCCCTTCAACATTCAGTTCCTGAACTCCGACTTGGCCATTGACAGGCAGCCCCTCATATTAAAGTGAGGGGGTCATTTGGAAGCTGTCTCTGTTGCCAATTCGGACGCTGATAATGTCAGGCTGGGAAGTGACTGGGAAGAGGTTTGGGGGGCCGTGTTCTGATTCCAGTGTTGTCCCCAAGTGGACTCACGGCCGTGACCACGGAGGGCTAGAAAGGGCTCTCTCCTCTCCTCCATGGTCTACTCTAATGTGCTGCTCAGTGAGTGAGACTACTCTCGAACGCCATCCAAACAGGAGGAGAGGGAAGGGAAAATGGCGCCGGCACGGGGTTCAGATCTTGCAGCCGCATGGTCCATGTGTTCAAGATTTCCCCCTTTCAGCCTGGAATTCCGCTTTGGAGAGCAAAATGTGTACTGGTTGGTTGTTTTCCCCCAGGGGAGGTGAGGTCATACTCTTGCTTTCAGTTTAAAGCAAGGAAAAAATGAGATGTTAGTGTTGGAAGGCTGTGCTCATTCTCTCCCAGAGTTATTCGTTCCTTCAGTGAGGGGTTATTGAGCACCTGCCAGGTACTCAGCGGGATGAAGAGACATTGCCTGTCAGCCCACAGATGTATTAGAGGGTGATAGAAAAATTAAAAAAAAACAAAACAAAACAGTGTTACCAAGTGTCAGCAAGAAACAATGGGGGTAAAAGTAGGAAGAGATAGATTCTACCAAGAAGAGGGGGCAGGGAAGCAGACAAAGTTTCATTCACTTCTCTGGTCCTGGAATCGTTTCTGTGCACAGAAGCTGGGGCAGCACCAGCAGGGCGGGGAGGCTGGAGTGGAGAACGGGAGTGCTGGGGACTGAAGCTATTTGCTCAGCTAACCCGGCTCCACACACAGTCTCTGGGTGGCTTCTGCCCCGAGGGGTGCTGTGGTGTCCCCTAATTCCTTTGCCCCGAGAGGCCACCGTCTTCTGATCTGCACAAAGGTGCTGAATAAGCTGGGCTCCTGGCTTTGCAGAGCTCCAATCTTCAGTTTGCACTCTGGGCTTCAATTTTGCAATGCCTTTGTGGTTGCCTTGGGATTATAGATATATATAGGAATGCGATTTATTATTGCTGTAAATAATCCTTCTCTGGGCAGCTTATTAAAAATGATCCCTTTTCTTCTGACTGGAGGGGGCTAGGTGTGGTGCCGTCTAAGGCAGAGTGAAGGATACAATGACTCACTTAGGTCCTTTTCCAACTTCTGATTCAATGAGTTAGGTTTTCTTCGAGTCCATGAGTCATTTTCCCTGCTCGGTGACTTACATGACAGGGCGGTGAGATAACCAGGAACTCAGGGAGCCAACTGGTAAGTTCTAGAAAAATTTGTAAAGGAGAGTAGATTTTCAAAGACCGGAGGGAAATTCAGAAGTGTGGAAAATGCAGTCATCTAAGAATACAGTTCTCGAAATGAGGAAAAACATCTCCCAACAGTCATGTAATTTTTCACCTTCTCACATTTCACTTTTGTTTAAGAAAGAAGTCTGACCTCACCGGCGTGATCTGCAGTGTCAGAAATGCTGTGGGTGCCTTTGCAAACAGCTGCAAGCTGCCGTGTGGGTAACTGTTTTATCCACCGAGGCTACAGCGGTTCTCCTGCCCCGCCCCCTTAGCTACTCTGAATTCCTGGCCGGCACTGTAAGATGGACCTATAGAAAATGCCATTTATTTTAACATCATCAGAAGGTCACCATGAATAACGTGAGAAATCACGTGTGCGAAAAGAGCTTGTGTCCCTGGATGTCATTAAAGGTGTATCAGGGCAGAGGAGAAAACAGATGTTATCTCTCGTTTCCTTTTCAACATGGAGTTGGACAGTGACAAAGCTGTCGGGTGTCAAAAATGGAAACAGTAAAATTATCAGAAGAATGTCTGTCCTCTTTGTCTTAGGCTGTCATTTTTTATCAGCGTTTGATAAGTTTTGAAGGAAGAATTATTTTATGGGTGGCATTTCAAGGAAGCCCAGTGTAAGGCCATTTGTCTGGAGTACAGAGTTGTGATCTTTGTGTGTGTTGGGGAGTCGGGGGGGTTGTCATATCAGAGGCTGGAGAGATCAATTAAGACCGTTTGTGAGACTGGTCCTGGGCTATTTGTTGGGTACCAGGAAGAGAAGGAAACTACTGAATGAACTTTCCGTATGTTCTAGTTATCTTTTGCCGCGTACCAAAGTACCCAAGGCATACTGGCTTCACACAATAGCTGCTTTTAGTATGCCTCCTGGTTTTCTGGGCAGGGCTCAGCTGCACATTTTTCTGCTCCCTGTGGTGTTGACTGAGGTTGCTTGGTGGTATTCAGCTGCTAGATGGGCTAATCTTGGATGGGTCCAAGACAGCGCACTCATGAGTCTGATACCTCAGTGGGGATGGCTGGAAGGCCAGGCTTGGTTGGGACTCTGGACTGAAGTGCCAAAATGCGACCCTCCAATGTGGTGGCTCAGTGTTCCCAGAGGGAGCTCCCAGAGACCAAGCGCGAACACCAAGTATCCTATAGCCTACCTTTGGATGTCAAGCAGCATCAATTTCTATGTGCTCCACTGTCTGATGCAATTACAGACCAGCCAGATTCAAGGGAAATAGATGCTTGGTCTCAATTGGAGGAGGGCCAAAAAATCTTGACCATCTTTAATCCACCACATGATATAAGAGGCATAGTTTTCAGCCAGGCTTTCAGTAATCCTCAAAAATTCTTATAGTTTGCCCGGCTTGAGTCTTTCCATAACCCCAAGGCAGCTACGTGAACCATTTTCCCACTTCTTTCTCTTAAGGATTTAGCCTAACCCTCCCTGACTAGGAGATGTCTTTATTCCTGCTTTCCTGATAAAGTGTGAGTCATTAGGCATAACCTAAGTGAAGTGGGAAAATGCGTGTGTTCTTGAGCTAAAGAACCCACATTCAAAAGTCGTTACTCACTAGCTCTGAGACCTTGAGCAAGTCACTCAACCTCTCTGCCCCTCAGATGCCTTGTCTGCAGAAAGGGGATTATACTACCACAATCACTTGGGTGTTACTGATGATGTGTGCATGAAAAATGCTTTGGGGGCACCAGGCTGCCTCAGTCGGTAAGGCATGTGGCTCTTGATCTCAGGGTCCTGAGTTTAAGCCCCGCATTTGGTGTGGAGCCTACTTAATAAAAAAATGCTTTTTTAAAAACTTCAGTAAGTTGAATTGCAAATGTAGTTGACGTTGAGCCCTATCCTGTCCAAACCTATCTTGACATGGGCTATTGCCCTGACACTGACGTTTATTAGAACAAATCACTAAAACTCTGAGAATTTTAATTTTAATTATTTACAGTGTTGAAGAGATGATTCCATAAAATGATGCCTGTGAAGTCCTCTGTAGCTGTCAAGTGATTATAATGATGAATAACATAACATATGCATAATGATGAATAGTATCAGCCTCATGATCGGCTCATAGCTTAGTATGTTATACAGTCAGAAGACATCACGCATTTTTCTCTCCAGCACTTATTTTCATGGGGCCCCTGATGTTGGAGATACTATGGAATGAGGAATAGAAGAAAGAAACTTTTCAAGGGTGGAAACAGACAATCAACTACATCTATAATAATTTATATAGTCTAAGCATATGTGCATAATTCACTAGTATAATGAAATAAAACCCAACCAAGTTCATCTGACACATTTAATAATATACATAATCCTTGCTTTTACGGCATGGTAATTAGGCATAAAAAGTAAGATTTCACATAAATAACTGTAATTAGTATCACTTGGATGCCGCCAAAGCAAATTTTTAATCTATTCTATCTTTTGGTATTTTTTTTTTTTTGTATCCTTAATTAGCAACAATGCAAACAGTTTCCCCTGAGAACTGGTAGTGTTAGTTCTTTTCATTCATTATTCATTCATTCATCAAATATTGATTGTGCCCACTGTATGCCAGGCACAGTGTTAGGCTATAGACATATACATACAAAATGAAGACACAGACAGGACAAAGGGATTATTTCAATTCAGTATTAACTCTCCTGCAGTAAGAGAGTTCAGCACTATAAGAACATAAAAAAAGACACATAGTCCAGTTTTGGGATTCCCTGGAAGAGAAGGTGAATTCCAGAATAATTTAATTAGAGCAGGGGATCCAGTGAGGGAAGAAATGCAAGAACACAAAATGGTGCTTAGAGATCAGGAAATGTGGTCAGAGAGGAGTTAGGTGGGGCCAGATCAGGAATTGCCTTACTGGGTCATGTTTAGTGTTGTGATCCTAGGAGTGGAAATATGAAAGCGGTGGACCTGGTGACTTGCTACATGTGGGGGCCAAGGAGAAGGAAAACCAGGCATGACGCCATGATCTTAGGTTGTGAAAGAGGCACCTTTCTGACACAGAAGGAGAAGCAGCTTTGAGAGGAAGACATTTGTCATGGGCATGTTGGGTCAGTTGGAGTTGCCTGTGGGAAATCCAAGTGAAATGCTCCCATAGGCAGTTGATATATTTATATATCTAAAGTTTGCTGTCCAAAATGGGAGCCTCCTGTCACATGCTGCTGCATAAAGTTAAATTAATTAAAATTTTATTTTATTTTTACTGAAGTAAAATTTTATTTCTATTCATTCATTTATTTGTTTTTAACTCAAATTCAAGTTAGTTAATATACAGTGTAGTTTTGGCTTCAGGAGTAGAACCCAGTGATTCATCTTTTACATATAACACCCAGTGCTCACCCCAAAAAGCGTCCTCCTTGTGAAGTAAAATTTTAAATGCGGTTCGTCAGTCATACTAGCCAAATTTCAGTGCTCTGTAGCCACCATATTAGACAATGCATCAACGCTACGTTAAGGCTGTCTAACAAATCGCCAAAGACAGGGTGGCTTAATGCATCAGAACTTCATTCTCCCAGTTCTGGAGAATAGAGGTCTGAAATCACATTGCCAGCTGAGCCGTGCATCCTCTAGAGGCTCTGGGAGAGAATCCATTCAGTGACTTGCTCTTAGCTACTGTTGCCAGCAGCCCTTGGCATTCCTTAGCCTTGCAGGCATCACTCTATTCTCTACTCCGTCTTCATATGACATTCTTTCCTCTCTCTATGTCTTCAAATCTTTCTCTCCTTATAAAAAAAAATCACTTTTCTTCAACAAACTGGACAGATACATACAAAAGAATGAAACTTGACCACTTTCTTTCACCACCCACAAAAATAAACTCAAAGTGGATTAAAGACCTAAATATGAGACCTGAAAGCATAAAAATCCTAGAAGAAAGCACAAGCAGTAATTTCTCTGACATCAGCCATAACAGCATCTTTCTAGATATATCTCTTGAGGAAAGGGAGGTAAAAGCAAAAATAAACTGCATCAAAAAAAAAGACTACATCAAAATAAAAAGCATCTGTACAGCAAAGGAAACAACCAGCAAAACTAAAAGACAACCTGCGAAATGAGAGAAGATATTTGCAAATAGCATATCCAATAAGTATCCAAAATATATAAAGAACTTATATAACTAAATGCCAAAAAATCTCCAAATAATCCAATTAAAAAATGGGCAGAAGACACAAACAAGCATTTCTCCAAAGAAGACATATAGATGGTCAACAGAGATGTGAAAAGATACTCAGTATTACTAATCATCAGAGAAATGCAAATCTTTTTTTTTTCTTTTACAGTTTATTGTCAAGTTGGTTTCCATATAACACTCAGTGCTCATCCCCACAAGTGCCCTCCTCCATGCCCATCACCCCTTTTCCCCTCACCCCACCCCCATCAGCCCTCAGTTTGTTCTCACTATTCAAGAATCTCTCATGGTTTGCCTCCCTCCCTCTCCCCCACTATTTTTCCCCTTCCCTTCCCCCATGGTCCTCTGTTAAGTTTCTCCTATTCCACTTATGAGTGAAACCATATAGTATCTGTCCTTCTCTGCCTGACTTATTTCACTTAGCATAACACCCTCGAGTAGAGAAATGCAAATCTAAACCACCATGAGATATCACCTCACACCTGTCAGAATGGCTAAAATAAAAAACATAAGAAACAAGTGTTGGTGAAGATGTGGAGAAATAGGAAAACTTGTGCACTGTTGTTGGTAAATTGGTGCAACCACTGTGGAAGTATGGAGGTTCCTCAAAAAATTAAAAGTAGAATTACCCTATGACTTGGCAATTATACTACTGGGTATTAAACTAAAGAATACAAAAACAGTAATCAAAAAATTGCAGCATCATTTACAATAGCCAAATCGTGGAAGCAACCTAAGTCTCCATCAATAGATGAATGGGTAAAGAAGATATGGTTTAGATAGATAGATAGATGGATATATAGGTAGACAGACAGACAGACAGTGGAATATTATTAAGCCATAAAAAGAATGAAATCTTGCCGTTTGCAACTGCATGGATGGATCTAGAGAGTAGAATGCTATGCGAAGTAAGCCAGTCAGAGGAAGACAAATGCCATAAAAATCATGAGTAAATGAGCAAAGAGGTAAGAAATAGAGAGAGAGATGAACCAAGAAACAGACTCTTAACTATAGAAAACAAACTGATGGTTACCAGAGGGGAGGGAGGTGGGGGGATGGGTGAAATAGGTGATGGGGATTAAGTATTGCATTCGTGACGATGAGCACTGGGTGTTATCTGGAAGTGTTAAGTCACTGTATTATACACCTGAAGCTCATATTACACTGTATGTTAACTGTATTACAATTAAAGAAAAAGAATCATAGGCTGCCGAGAGGTCAAGCAGGAAAAGAACTGAAAAGAACCTACAGGATTTGGCAACAAGGAAGCTGTTGGCCAAGACCCTTCCAGTGGAGTGAAAGGGCCGGGGCCAGACTGGTCTGGGAATGAATGATGGATGTGAAAGTGAAGATGCAGTGGTGGGAATGAAAAGAGAAAATGAAAATTTAAGGCCAACAGGCCTTGGATAGGGCTTGGTCACCTGATGTGGCATTGAGAGAGGAGGTGAGATGCGGGACAGAAGCCTAGTTTGGCACACACAGAAGAGAGCTAATTTCTTGGAATCTTTTTGGACGAAGACAGGAGCTGGCTGACCGGGGGCTCCTGCCTGTGACGCCCATGGACCCTAATGCATGACTTCTCTTCGGCACATTTGCTGCATTATCACTTCTCTACTGCCCTAACCAGCCTTCTTTGCTTGTGCTTTGTTTCTGCGCCCTCAATCTCTGACTGTAAGTGACTCCAACTTGTCACTTCTCGCCCCACCCAGGACTACATCTCTCTTTCGTGACACCTGTGCGATGATGTCTCTGCTAGTTGCCCCTTGTTCTACGCTCTCTAGGCACATGCTTCTTGCTCAGTTTCTAAACATGGCCCCACTCAAGGGCTGTACCTAGAAAGGCTTCTGCCATCACCACTCACAGCCCAACCCTGCCTATTCTAGGTGCCACCTAGAATGTCACTTTCTCAAGGGAGTGTCCTTGGTATTAAATCAGGTCTCCCTTTCCTAATCTTCACTACACTCCTTCCTTTTTCTTTAGAGTCTCTATCTCAGCACACAATTATATATTTACTTGTGTGATTAACATGCTGACCTTCCTCCTCAACTAGATTGTCAAGTCCATGAGAGGAGGCACTGTGCTTCTGTTCATACTGAATCCTCCATGCTTAGCATAGTAGATATTCAAAAAGTATTTATTAAATTAATTACTTAAGGGTTGACACCTTTTGTGGCATCCATCCTTCCCCCACTAGCATTTTATTATAAAAAATTTCAAACATACAGCAAAACTGAAAGCAAAACAGTCAAGTTGACATTGAATACCTATATACTACCATTAAGTGCTATTCAACAGTTCACCACAATTGTGGTGTATCCATCTATCCTCTGCCAATCCATCTTATTTTCTTGACTGAGCCACTCTCTTGGATATTTCTCCACATTTCGGTTTTTTCAGTTTCCCAATTCCATATTCCTGAAAGAAGACCATCCAGGTCCAAGGCCACACCAAAAGCCCATGTATCAGTTCCTTTCAGCCATCTCTTTAGTGTGATCAGATGTTGTGGGTTACATGGAATCCTCCAGTCCAAATTATCCATTACCTCATTAGCAGGGCTGTGAGTGTGGCCATCTCCCTTTGGTGGTGGCGTGAGTAGAGTTGGTGCCATGATATTACTGGTGTAAGCTGTCAACAGATACAGGAAGTAGGGAAGGATCAAGTTAGAGAAATGATATGAATTTCAGTTTTGTTCTTAATGGGTTGTAGGTGTCTGGAGAATATTGATGGCACTGGCTGTCAGGAACTTGGAAATGCTATGTCTGAGGCTGCAAATAGAGGTAGGGGATGGGCAGATAGACTGGGAGTCATTTGCATTCAGTGCAGGTCCAGTGTATCTATAAAGGAGGGACAGCAATTTGGCCAGAAGTAGGGCAAGGGCACCACATTTGCATAGCTCCTTACACCAGATGAAAAAAATGTCAATCCCCTGTTAATGGAGGGTTGGAGCCCCTCGGTCTCTTTTTTACTGAAGATGAAATCCACTGTGGGGAGGGAAGGGGGTAGGGATGGAGGTGGGGAGCTAAGAGAAGTGAGGGTTTGTAACAGCTGCAGAGAGGAATGGATAGGAAATCATGTTGTGATCAGGAAAGTGATTGTCGAGAAGCATTCAGAACCCAGCTGTGATGTGGAAAACATAAATGTGTGGTAGAACCACTCAGCTCAGTGGGAATTTTTGGCCATCAGCCGCGAGACAGTCACAAAGCAGAATATGTTGTCTTGACCTCAACTCTTCTTTCTGCCTGTGTCCTGGGTGGTGTTGGGTATTACCACCTGGTCAGGTCCCCTGGCTCTACTCTCCTTTCCCTCGCTTTTGATTCATAAGATTGGGTCCAGGGCTCTGTCCCTGTCCCAAAGAGTTGTGGGAAAATTCAGGATGTGAATTCCCTACCTATGACTTCAACACTTGGGGAGCTTGGGGCCATGGTGACTCTGGAGAAACAAGTCTAGGAAAAATGTCAGCAGGGAGACCTGAGCGTTAGGGGATGCTCAGAACTACTCACGAGAGCCAGCACAAACTGGGATGATGAAAAATTTGGCTGGACCAACACAGAAACCGTTTTCTTACCCTCACATAGTTCCTGGCAAGGAAGTCAGAAATTACTAACTCTGAGTTGATTTCCTCCTACTCCGTATCATTATTGTTTGGGGTGTATAATTATGCTTAAGTCAACTATACTGTAAACTACATTCAGTTTCCGTTCCATGGTGTGAGTTCGGTCATTCTTACCAAAACCGTAAGTATTGTTATGGAGAATTTTCTGAACCAGGTGGCTCCCTCTATCTATCAAATTTAAGATTCTAATTCACAGAATGGACCAAGCAAGGAAATCTGTTGACCTTAGAGAATGTTGCTTTCATGAGGCTCATTTCTCCTGGGGACGTTAGTCATTATGTTAGTATTTACCTTCAAGAATGTGTCTAACTAACTTGACCTTAAAGCCCATGAAGCATTTTCTTCTTTCCTTTTTTTTTCTTCACAGCTTTATTGATATTTATATTTCACATACCATGAAATGAACCCATTTTAAGTATACAGTTTTGTGATTTTTAGTATATTCACAATGCTGTGCAGGCATCATAATAATCTAACTTTAGAATATTTTCAATGCTCCAAAAAGAATCCTCTTCCCTTTAGGAGTTATTCTCCATTCTTCTCCCTCTCCTCCCAAGCCTGAATTAACCACTAATCTGCTTTCTGTCTCTCTGGATTTGCCTATTCTGGACATTTCATATAAATGGAATTATACAATATGCAGTCTTTGTGACTGCTTTCTTGCACTTAGCATTATATTTTCAGGATACATGCATGTTCTGGTATCAGTGCTTCATTCCTTTTTATTGCTAAATAATATTTCATTCTACGAACATACCACATTTTGTTTATTCATTCATCAGCTGGATGGATAATGTAGTATTTCCGTACAATGAAATATTATTCAGCAATTTATGTTGTTTCCACATTTGGCTATTATGAACATCTGTGTCCAAGGTTTTGTTCAAACATATGTTTTCATTCTCTTGGGTCTATACTTAAGAAGAGAAGAGCTGGGTTGTATGATAAGTGTGGCATTTTGGGGAACCATCAGCCTCTCTACCAAAGAGGCTATACCATTTGATAATCCCACCAGTAATGAATGAGGGTTCCAATTTCTCCATATCCCTACCAACACTTGTTATTGTCTATCTTTTTTATTTTAGCCATCTTGGTGTGAAGTGCTATCTCATTGTGGTTTCGATGTGCATTTCACTGATAATGATGTTGAGGATCTTTTCGCGAGTTTCCTTTGTCTCTTTATCTTCCCCCTCCTACCCATGTTTCTGAAGAGGTTTCAATGCACAAAGCCCGAGTGACAAAATACCATGTTCTCTGTGATTTGCAGTCTTGTCCAGGACATGAGAAAGTGGCCAAATGTGAGTCCCAAGCAGGAAGGGGAATAGAAGTTCAGAAATGGTGGTGATACACAGGAACTCAAAGGCTAAAAAAAAAAGATGGGTATGTGTGTCCAGAGGCCAGGGAGGGTCTGGATAAGCAAAGAATAAAATGATCCCCCTTATTTTGCTTCAAGTGAAATAGTGTATGTTTATCTTTAGATGCCACTGGGAATCAAAATCTCCATGCCTCATCATCAAAGAATAACTTTTTTATTTGTCTGTTTATTTATGTACTCCATTGTTATTTTGCCATGTGATTTCAGGTTATTTTAGGAAGAAACTAAGTTAGAGAAAATCAGACACAGTGACTGCTCACCGACCTACACTAATTTACAACCCAGTGACTGCTCACCGACCTACGCTAATTTATAATCCACCCCCCCCCAACAGGTACATATGTTCAAGCAGTCTTACCTACAGTTACATAGATGTGTTCAGAACCAACTCACCATTTGCAAACATTATTACTTTTCTTGGTCCCAATACCTTGCACATACGTACTTCTATTATGTAAGAGTTTCACTATTTTATATTTATTGGTTGACTTTGGGTTTTGAATCTGTTTCATATACGTCTCAAAAATGCTGAACTATAGCAAAGAGGAGCCATGAACTCACAGACATTATTATGCTCAGAAGTCAAGCTAGAATTAATATCCTCTTTGGAAAGGTATCTCCTAGGAACTGGGGAACAAGGAAGAATTTTGATGGTAAAGCCTTTTACTTATATTCATAGGCTCACAAACATACACACAAACTGATGTGAAGATGCAAGGTTCTCCTTTGTAGACATAGAAGGCCCAGGTCCTGAAGTGCCTGAAAAAGCAAAGAAGGGTCCTGGTCTTATTGAAGACAGAGCCTGTACAAAACAAGGTAAGTACAGCATGCCACTCTTGATCTCAGGGTCATGAGTTCAAGCCCTGGGTTGGGAGTTGAGCTTATATAAAAAAAATTGTTATTAAAAATAAAAATAAATACATGAAAATAAATAGTAATTATTATTTGGAAAAAAAAAAACACAATAAGGCACTTAATAGAGCAGAAGATAAAGCCCAGTGTCTAGAACAAGAGTCAAGCCTGAGCAGGGCCAAGGCTGAGTTTTGGTCTGGGATTCCTTGTGATTCTCCTTCGAATGATTTCAAGGTTTGGAAAGGGCTGAACCTACAGGTGGGTGTATCCAAAGGCAGGAAGTGTAATAGGCAAGACACAGAAAAGAGGTGGGGGTGCCTGGGTGGCTCAGTCAGTTGAGCGTTTGATTTGGGCTCAGGTCATGATCTCTCAGTTTGTGGGTTGAGCCCAGTGTTGGCCTCTGTGCTGACAGCTCAGAGCCTGGAGCCTGCTTCTGATTTTGTGTCCCGCTCCTCTCTGCCCCTCCCCCACTCTCACTGTGTCCCCCCCCTCTCAAAAAGAAAGAAATGTTAAAAAATTAAAAAAAAAAAAGAAAAGAAATGGAATATATAGAAAGGAGAGGTGGTGCCTGACAACCCAACTGCAAAGGGCTTGCTATGTTTTTAACATTTGGTTAACTACCATATTGTCAGACCTGGAATGTGAAAGGGACTGTCGATTCGGATTTTAATTCCAATGTGTGGGTTTCTTCCCAAACACCAAACAGTTTTCTGACATCAGCTGGGTGTCTTGTAATTCAGCTCAATTCTGACTCTCTCCTTGGAGATGGCGTGAGATCCCACAGGTTAAGGGCTCAGTCCCACAAGATTTGCCTCCTCCACGTGCGTTCTGATGCCAATCACCAGAGCAGGTTGTCACTTGTGCTTCTGACCAACTGGCTGTCGTTCGGAGGTTCCAATCACCCCTCCTTGGATTCGATCAATTTGCTAGAATGGCTCACAGAACTCAGAGAAACATTTTACTTACCAGATCACCAGTTTATTATAAAAGTATATCATTCAGGAGCCACCAGATGGAAGAGATGCATAGGAGTATTTGCCACTCTTTCTACATCCCTAGGTGTTTCCCAATCTGGAAGCTCTCCAAATCTGTCCTTTCAGGTTTCTAGGGAGGCTTCATTGCAGGCGTGTGATTGATTAAATCATTGGCCATTGGTGATAGAACTCCATCTCCAGACCCCCTCCCTTCCCTGGAGGCCAGGGGGGTGGGGTTGAAAGTTCCACCCCTCTAGTCACAGTGGTTATTCTCCCGGCTCCTGTCACCAGCAGCCATCTTTAGGTGTTTCCCAAAAGTCGTCATGTTAACATAATAAAAGACACCTTTATCCTTCTCCTCACAGGAAATTCCAAGCATTTTAGGAAATAAGACTGAATACATATTTCTTGTTATAAACCTCAGTATCACAAAGGGTCCTGGCAAGATCCTCTAGAATGTGTGAGGAGATGCCATTGAACATCTGTCCCTCTATATAGTATTAAATTCTGCCCAAAGGAGCAAACAAAGTGGAAAGGATGAGTCTTTCACAAAATAGATTGATGTATTGTTGAACTGTAATGTCATCAGCCATTAGCTTCTCGTTGCAAAAAAGCTCAAAACAACAATATAGTGAATGCTAATCCAAATAGTATTTGATGTTCATAATTGGACTGAGCACTCATATGTGATCTTTCATCCATCACAATTCTTGCACTTGATCAACCATCTGTGCTCCTCAGAATTTTAAATCACAGCTTGTTAAAATATGCACAATCAGAGTAGCTTGAACATTAACCCTCTTCTTTACATCCTTTATTGTGGTGCAGCCTCTTAAGCCCACTGAAATAATGCTACAGTAAACTAAGAAACCAGTATACACATTCTAGTACCTTGAGCCTGTGGAATCTGGGAAATAGGTCTTGTTAAATCTTAAGGGACATGTGGCATTTGGTATTAATGAAGTTGTTATTGGTGGATACATGTTTCTTAGAAATAAAAATTCTTTTAAAAAATCCATTTACTGAAAGCTAATTTTGGAAAGAGTGATATAATCACTGCATTTCTGTAATGGATTCAAGAATGGAGGATCCTTCCGGCACCTGGTTGGCTTAATCGGTAGAGCATGTAGCTCTTGATCTCCGGGTGATGAGTTCGAGCCCTGTGAGAAGTAAGTGAGATGATTCATTTTCAGAAATACCAAATAAAAGCTGTGCTGTCCAGTTAACAATAGGTTTACAACCTATTGGAATATGTATGTATCCCTGCACACACACCCCCCCATCCCCCCCAGAGTCCCAAACCCTTCAACACTTCACTTCCTGGTTCTTCTTCCCTTCTCCATTTCGTGGGCTCATTTTTCATGCAATGAGCATGTACCAAAGAACTGACGTCACCTCAAGGAATGTATTTTTTGGCTTTAGAAGGACACAAGTGACTTCCAGGTAAGGCTATAACTTCTGTAGTACTCAGCCAATGAGGAACCAGGGGAGGGACTTCATGCTAGGAGATAAATTGTCTGCTGTAACTGCCCCCAGCGTGTCTGTCCATCAGACACCAGCTCTTGCAAGAACATTGATTAAAGCCTCATTTCACTGTGCTCTGAGTCTCCAAGTTCCTCCTTTGATTGGGTCAGTGGGCTTAGTGCCTACTTTAAAAAAATAAAAATAATAAGAATGGAGGATCCTTTATTTAACTTGACCCAGGTCTACAACTTCCCCAGAATTTTGACCCTCGCTATTTATTATATTGTAAATATATTAAGTATAATTATAAATATTATATTGTAAAATATACACAGCAGCCTCTGCAATGATTTAGAGGAAAACAAATGAAAACTTTGGAAGAATGAAGGCTAGAAAGGACATTGTGTGCTCACTCTCTGGCAGTGAATTTCCCCAAATATTGGCTTCATTCAATAAATGATTTTTTTGAGACATTTTTAAAAAGGGGTCTACATTTATTTAGGACACCAAGGAATACAAACAAAGTAAATAAGAATAAAATTTTTTAAAGAAGGAAAAATATTTGCTGCCCTTCTTCAAACACTAAGAAGATGTGGTTAGGGTTAAACTGGAATGGAGTTGAGTATATTACTTAGTGTTTACCTGACCTGTTTGTTTCAGCTGCTTAAACTGAATGTCATCTGCATAGTTAAACCTCCTAGAAGTGCTAATGAGGTCTTGGTTGCTTGAATTTAACCTTCTCAAACCTGCCCTAGAGGTAAGGTAGGGGTTAACCAGAGGGACCAGAGGGAAGAATTTCATTTTCTTTTCTTTTTATTTTTTTTTTTGGTGATTCTGTCACTAAAAAAATTTCCATTAGAACTTTCATTCATTTAGATTGCTTTCAAGCTATTTTTTTAAGAAGTGGCCCAGGGCTCCCTGAGTGCTCACAAAAACAAGCTGTGACAGCCTTAGGGATTCCGGGGCTGTTTCTTCCAGAGCCTTCTGACACTCAGCACTCTACCCAGGTATACTGCAAGGGCCCTCACCTTTCCAGAAAAATTCTCAGTCTGGATGGATAATTCCTTAGGACTGAATAACTCTAACTTTCTTTCTGTGGCTTTTTAAAAAAAGTTTATTTATTTTGAGACAGCATGAGAGAGAGAATCCTAGGCACCCTCTGTGCAGAGTCTGACACAGGGCTCAAACTCACAGACCGTGAGATCGTGACCTGAGCCAAAACCAAGAGTGTCAGACACTTAACAGACTCAGGTTGAGACCTCAGGCTCAGACCTGAGCCACCCAGGTTGCCCCCTCTGTGGCCTTTTCGATGTCAGCTTTTCTGCACTTTTGTGTTCTGCCTCTCCCTTGATTCCGGGGTCCTTAGGCACGGTAAGCCTGGAGCATCTCACTCCAGCTCCTGCCCTGTCCTGGCCTGGTCAGCTGGGTACCCCATCCTCACTCTTGCCAAATTACTATGAAGAGAGAATGGCAATTTAAATAAGGAAAACCAAGAGGCATTTCTAAATATTTCAAACACACACACACACATACACACACTCACACATCTGTATTTCTCACCGAGACAGACCAGTGAGTGAACTTCAGCACGTTAAAAAAACAACAACAAACAACAAAAAACACGAGGTACATTCTTTTAAATTAGGCCCAGGATAGCAAAGCATTGACTAGCAAGAGTCCTGAGGGAATCAGATTTGATGAACACATAAGAATGCTTCCCAATTAATGCATCAATGATTTATGAATACATAGTTCTCTGTGGTACTTACAAATACTTGAAAACCATAATTACAGAAGGATTCAACAGGCTGATGTTTACCCTCAGATACATTTTGTATACAGCATTTATTTACTCAGCAAATGTCTTCTTTACAAACAATGAAAAGACACCCTGGAGCCTGGCCTTTGTTTACATTACCCCAGCTGTCCAACTGGTGGAATCTGAATCATGAGACTCTGTATGTCTATGGCCTTTTTTTTCCTTTTTAATGTTTATTTATTCATGAGAGAAAGAAAGAGCACGTGTGCACGTGCATGTAGGAGGGGCAGAGAGAGAAGAGGAGAGGGAATCCCAAAAGCAGGCTCCATGCTGTCGGGGCTCCATGCTGTCGGGGCTCCATGCTGTCGGTGCAACGCCTGACTTGCGGCTCGATCTCACGAACTATGAGATTATGACCTGAACCCAAATCAAGAGTTGGATGCTTAACCCAGGTGCCCCACGTCTACACTCTTAAGGTTGGGGTCTATCCCCAAGTTTACCTAAACACATTGGAAACCCAGAATAAAGAAGATTGCTCAAGATCTCATCACGTATTCTTGCCTTAGTGAGCAAAACCCAAGGGATTGAATGGTGGTTGTTTCAACAGTACTAATGATGAGTGGCCTGAGATGAGATTCATTTATGTTTTTAAATTACATTAAAGTAAAATTTTAATTTTATTTGTCTTTATTTACCTTATTAGTCTCTTAAAGTCCAACGTTACAATTACATTACTTAAAAATTTTTTTCTGTCTAGATTGACCTTGATTATCTTAATGTAGGAGCATTGGGATATAGAAAATACCCCATTGTTCATTTTCTGCAAGGGCCACATACAGGCCGGATGGATCAAATAAAGACCTGGCTTGAGAGAAATCTAGAGTTTTAGTATGTTTAGCCATTAGGAGAACAGACTTATTCCTTGAATTAAAAAGGTCTTTATTGGTTCAAGGAATTCAGCAGACTTTACTAATGGTCCCTCACTGACGGTTAGAAAAAGGGCAGGGGTACCTTCTTATTCATCTTCTTTCCCCTGAGGACAGCCCCTGGCATGTGGCCAGTGCTTACAACACGTTTGATAAATAAATGGATGAAGAAAGAAAGGGAATGTTTTGGCATACGATGGAGTTTGCAAGAGCAAGAAGAAAGTTCTTGCATCCTTGAAGGGGTCCCTGTTGCACTGTAGCAGACACCTACTGGTGTCTGCCTGTTCCCTGCCCATCCTCGCACCAGCAGGATGGGTCCCTAGGTCTTGTCGGATCCACTGGCCACAGCTGATTGGATCACGGTGAATATGGGATCTAAGATTTTCTCCAGAGATTGGGGTTGAGACGAGTTAGTCCGTCTGCTGAGTGCTTGAACCGAGGACAAGCAAACTGGCGTGTCACGAGGCAGCAACCTGCTGTGTGCACAGAGGGCCAGACCCCTGAAGGGAGAGCCATTTCGAGAGAGAGAGAAGCTAGAGAGCAAGCCCTTTGCATCGTAGAGACAGAGGAGTTCGCTGCCTCTTCCAGCTGGCCTCCAGGCTACACGTCTTGCCTTGGGTTCCTGACAGCCTCTTGCAGCCTCCCTGGGCTCATCCTTGCTTAAGCCCATCTGAGTGGGTTTTCGTTACTTTTCATCAAGGCAGCTTGACAAAGATGAGGCATATTGAAATTCATTTGCCCTTTTTGGCTTGAGTTTTCAGAAAGGAAATAAAGACAATGAAGCATGTCAGAGCCATGTGACAAAGTCTCCCCTTGATTGGTAGGAGCAATTTTTAAGTGCCCGATTCTAGGAATTCATTAGCATATTGTCTTCCTGATATCCCTCCCCTAGTAAAATCCTGTGAAAGAGTGGTTTTCTGTCAATTGATGGTAGATGGTACATGTACCATTTTCCAAATTCAAAACGGCAACTGAGAAAGAAAATTCCCAAACGAGGAAGGCCTGGCACAGACATTCTTTGCAGACATAATTTATGACTCCTTCTGGGAAATAATCAGCATTCTTGAGTTAATTTTCTGATGGACTTTAAGGAGCTTTAGAAATCCGTCTGAAATGCTATGTGCCTACGTACCCACTGTCTTGACCATCTGAATTTTGAGAAGTCCGATGTCACCAGGCATATTTGCATTGTATCTTATCAATGTATAATGTAAAGAAATCTCAAAGTATGATTCTTATATGAATGTAAGACAGCATGTGTCAAAGATTTATTTAATCTATTGATGACAGATCCAGCTAGTTTAGAAGATTATGGAAAATAGTGAATATCACCAGTGGAAAAATGGTGAATTAAGAATGCAGAGTTTGGGGTGCTTGCATGGCTCAGTGGGTTAAGCGTCTGACTTCAGCTCAGGTATCATGGTCTGCAGGTCCATTGGGATCTGTGCCGACAGCTTGGAGACTGGAGCCTACTTTGTATTCTGTGTCTCCCTCTCTCTCTGCTCCTCCCTTGCTCACGCTCTCTCTTTCTGCCTCTCATAAATGAATAAATGTTAAAAAAAAAAAAAAGAATGCAAAGTTGGATGCAAAATTGGTTAATGTCCTATGTGACAATAAAATAGCAGCTTTTGTGATGATCATTTTTCCTGGCCGGAAGTCATTTTCATTTTTAATAGACAGAAACCTACAAGTTAGCCTGTACTTTCAGAGTCTACTATAATCAATGGTAAATAATAATTCAAGCAAAGGTGCATTCCCCTGAAAATGAAATAATCCTTAAGGGGATCAGTTATTAAACCACGCTCCATTATAGGACTGAAAAGTCACACAAGATTCTTTCTTCCTTATTTCCAAGTTTTGGAAAATTTTTCTTTTCTTTTTTTTAAGGTTTATTTATTATTTTGAGAGAGAGCTAGCTCAAGTGAAGGAGGAGCAGAGAGAGAGATGGAGAGAGAATCCCATGCAGGCTCTGCACTTTCAGTGAGGAGCTGGGTGTGGGGCTTGAACTCAGGAAGCTTGAGCTCATGACCTGAGCCAAAGTCGGATGCTTTACCGACTGAGCCACCCAGGTGCCCCTGGAAAATTTTTCTTAACCACCATTTCTTTTTCCCATAAACATCTCTAACATTCTCTTGTGGAAAATTTGAAATACAACTTTGATACATGCTCTTTTCAATTTGGCTAAGAAATTGCTTTAACACTTAATATTAACAATTATTAGTGGGGGACCTGGTTGGCTCAGTCGATGGAGTATGTAGCTCCTTATCTTGGGGTTGTGAGTTCGGGCCCCATGTTGGGTGTAGAACTTACTTAAAAAATTATTAGTAAGGTCATCCAAATGCCAGAAGGAGCTGCTTCTTTGATTGATGATTTCATTTGTTTTTTGACGATCCGAAGCCATACCTAAAGGCCCAGGCTAGAATATACAATGTAAAAGCAATTTAAATGAACAAGGAGCTCTTCATGAATTTACACCATTTTTACTTTTCATCATTAGTTTTTTTTTCAAATATTTAATAATCAATCGGTTACATTGAGATATAGGTGGAAAATCTTGTTTTGGTAAAAATGTATAACTTTTTTTATAAAGGATAAAAATCCTTTTCATAGAGGATGTTTTTGCACCTTGGGAAAAAAAATCAATGTAATTTTATTGTGTATGTTTCATGCTAGCATTTAACACTTATCATAATTGCACACCCCAAGTTACTTGTTATATTTTACTGTTAGATATTGAGATCTGTACACCGTTTGCGTGGGGAATACCTTCTCCACTTTTGGATAGAAATACTTTGGCCACCATGATTCTACAAATATTAAATACGATGGAAAAATCTGCGTCTTTTTAAATAGGTGCCTTTTTAGTTTAGTCGTTCTGTGGCAATTTTATATGTTCTTCGATGGGTGAAAAAGCTTTCATCCTGTGTGCTTAACTTTTTTATTTTATCAGATTTTATTTTTGGTGGGAGTCTAAGTTTTAATTATAAAAGTATTTGTATCATTGAAATTGTGTAAATAAAGCCACTTTAAAATAGATCTCTCTCTGGTGATTGTTTTAGGTGAGATTGCTGTTGTATAACTGGTAATTGATTTTTTAAAAAATTTTTTAATGTTTTATTTATTTCTAGGAGAGAGAGAGAGAGAGAGACAGCGTGAGCAGGGGAGGGTCAGAGAGAGAGAGAGTCACAGACTCTGAAACAGGCTCCAGGCTCTGAGCTGGCAGTCAGCACAGAGCCCGACGCGGGGCTCGAACCCACGAACCGCGAGATCACGACCTAAGCGAAAGTCGGACGCTTAACCGACTAAGCCACCCAGGCGCCCCTTAACTGGTAATTGTTAAAAGGCCTTGGGAGCAGAGCTGGTGTTTCCCTGGGAAGGAAGAAGTTCTGCCTAGAGGCTGCGACCTCATCTCCCCCTCTGGTGTTCTAGCCTTACCTTCCTGACGGCCTGCCCTATGGATTTCAGACCCGCCAGGCCCACAGTCGTGGAAGCCAAGTCCTTGGTATAGTCTCTTTGTATATACAATACACATACAGTTTGCATATATATGTGTGTGCACGCACATGGCTGTGCACATGTATATGTATGTAGATGTTCTATTGGTTCCGTTTCTCTGGTAAACTCTGATTGCTAAATTGTCTTTTTAGTTAAAACAAAACTTTTTTGGTTATACCTTTAAAATTGGTAAACAAGGTTAGGAACTAGCAAACTGTTCTTTTCCCTTCAAGGAAACTCCCTTTGAAGAGCTTAATTTTTAAAAATTTGCCTCCCAGGGCCGCCTGGGTGGCTCAGTCGACTAAGCATCTGACTTCAGCTTAGGTCATGATCTTACAGTTAGTGAGTTCGAGCCCCACATCAGGCTCTCTGCTGTCAGTGTGGAGCCTGCTTCAGATCCTGTCTCCTTCCGTCTCTGCTCCTCCCTGACTCATGCTTTCTCACTGTCTCAAAAATAACTAAAACGTAAAGAAAATTAAAAAAAAAAAATTTGCCCCCAAACCTGAGGTTACATTTACTAAGCTACATTTATTTATTATTTATTTATTTATTTATTTATTTATTTAAAGCTTATTTATTTATTCAAGTGTATATTTGTTTGAGACAGAGAGAGAGCAAGCACGAGCATGCGAGGGGCAGAGAGAGAGAATCTGAAGCAGTTTCCATGCCGTCAGTGCAGAGCCGGACGCGGGGCTCTAACTCAAGAATTGCGAGAACATGATCTGGGCCAAAGTTTGCCTCTCAACCTACTGAGCCACCCAGGCACCCCTCTCAGCTATTTTAAATTTCTCCTTCCTTACTTCTGTAATTCCTCTGTTCACTAGTATTTGCAAACTTTAATAAAGTACACCACACGCACAACAGCCCCATGTTAATGTTACAAGAGAGGCAGAACCGAATGTGTGTTTGTTTAAAGCAGGGTTCTTAATCTCAAGCAGCACAAACCTACCTACGAATGTTGGTTGAAGCAGAAATAAAAAATAGGTATTGAGAGATATTGGGCGGCTCCGAATAGCTGAGAAGGGTGGACACTGAGTCTTGGCCAGATCTCAGGAGGATCCGTCAGAAGCAGCCAGGAATGGGTCAGGCATGTTGTCTCAAAACCAGCCAGTTGAGGGTACATATGGTGACCTCCCCAACTGCCTGCTGGGCACACGGCGTAGGGGGCCACCTGCCACCACTGCCTCAGAAACTCAATGCAGTGTTGCTGCTGCCGCCCTCTGCCAGAATATATTCCATACTGTCCTGTGTTTTTGGGTCACCAGCTCCTGGTTCAAGTCCAAGTTTGGTGCAATTGATTGGTCATGCCTATTGATGCCCTGGCAGTGAGGGGATCTGAAAGAGCATTTTGATGCTTTTGGGGAAGAAGGGCTCTGCTTGGTGGGAAATTCTCCAAGTATAGGAAAGGAGTCAGTCAAAGAGGACAGATGTCCACCACAGTGCCTTCTGGGACCACCCCTCTGGGGCAGCCAGCATGACCGCGGCTACCTAGACTCCATGGGGCAGTGGTGTTTGCAGCACCCAGCTGTTACCAGCGGGGAAGCAGCACTGAGCAATGCAGAGCAGCAGGCCGAGCAGCCAAGTGGCTGGAGGACACCTGCGGATGGTGCCCTTGGGCCTCAGGGACTATGATGGACTGGACGGAAAAAGGGCATCTACACAGCATCTTGGCCGACACTCATGGATCCTTAAAGGAGCGTCTCTGAATGACGCCTGTGGAGGGGAGCCCTGCCTGCAGCCCTTCTCAGTCCTAGTAGATTGCCACCGATGGCTCTCAGGCACACCATGACACACTGTCACCTGTAACTGCAAAGGAGCCTGGGAAATATTTACCATTTCCTGCATATATAGGAGAGGCAGGCAAAGTAGAAAGCGATTGAAATGTGGGTGGGTTAGCCAACCAATAGTGACTGCTCCCTTTGCCGAGTTTATATTGATTTGTGAACTACTAATTTCTTCACTGTCTGTTGATGCTTGCTAGCCCACCATTTAGGACAGGCAACAAAGCTTCCCTCCAAACCAGGAAAGTAAAAACAGTTAATAAATAAAATTCTATCCAGTCATCAACAGCTACTAAACTGCGGAAATTCATCTAGAATATTAATCTAGAAGGGGGTCCAGAGGGTGGGGCCAAGGGCAAGAAGTCATGGACCAGAATGACTGGGAAACGTCTAGGATCCAGGCCAGGCCCAAGAAAGTCTGCTTTAGCATAAGGATCCTGAATAGCATAGACCTCTTTGGGAGCAAAGAAGAATTTTTAGCAGGAAGAAAAGACCAAAGACAAATTTTTCCTAAACCAGCATGGACCAACGAACTCTAGGACTGTATGGACCATATCAGCCCTGGCTTTCTTTCTGAAACTAGCAGATCTGTGCTGGCGTGCCACTATCTTAGAAATGTCCCTTCTTCCTCCCACCTCGTCACCTTCCCTACCTTCTGTCATGTCATTAGAGTCTAGAGGTTAGGCACCAGGTTGAGCCAAATTGCCAGAGCTCACAAAATCATTCTACTCTTTTGGTAATGTGAACTCGGGCAAGCCGTTTTGTTTCTTTCTGTGTCTCCTCTGTAATACGGGAACAATGTCATAATGGCCAAGTTTAGAAGGTTTTTTTTTTTTTTAAGTTTATTTACTTATTTGAGAGAGAGAAAAAGAGAAAGAGAGAGAGCGATAGCAGGGGAGGGACAGAGAGAGTGGGAAAGAGAGAATCCAAAGCAGAATCCATGTGTTATTGCAGAGCCCGATGTGGGGCTTGATCTCACGAACTGCAAGATCATGACATAAACCAAAATCAAGAGTTGGACACTTAACCGACTGAGCCACCCAGGCGCCCAAAAGGTGTTTTAAGATAAAATGAGTTAATGCAATAATATTCACCTAGAGAAGTGTGAGCTCTCATTTCTTCTTCTCGCCTCTACCCAATACGGACACTGGTTTTCCCTGGGGCTGTCTTCCCGGCCAAGCTGACTTTTCACCTCTATTAAAAGAATATCTCTTTTTTCCGAGAGCCTAGTCCTAAACTCTTCTAAGGTGATTAATAGAGTGCACAATTAACTCTGACATATGCTGATGAGAGAGGATGAAGACACTGTGCTGTCCCTGAGAGCAGGGTAGATGGGAACTCAGCTCCCTGAAGCCCCAGGTCAGCATTCTCTTTAGGCCAAGGTGCACAGCATCGCGTGACAAAGAGGCCCTTTGTGGGACAAGTCACACGAATTGCCTACAAAGTCAGACAGGTAAAATGTCATTTCTTTCTGCTCCGTATTGCTGTAAACCTAAAACTATTCTAAAAAAGTAAAGTTCACTAATAATAAAGAGGATAGAATCGTGGGGCACCTGGCTGGCTCAGCATGGAGAACACCCTACTCCTCATCTCGGGTCCTAAGTTGGAGCTGTAGCGATCACTTAAAAATAAAATCTTAAAAAAAGGGATAGAACCAAAAGAAAAAGGTCATCTCTAATTTACTGAGTTGCTGAAGAGCGTTTAGAGTTTACAATGCATAAGACATTTTTTATTTTCCTGGTAAGAATTTGACCATTCGCTCAAGAGTTTGTCTGGTATTTAGTAGCCCTTAGGAACAGATGTAATCCTTTCCTCCCCAAGGAGATTTGGGGCTGGTCTTCCTAGAATTTATAGTCCAGTTGACCTGTACTGTTCAATGCAGTAAGCACCAGAGACGTTGGCTATTGATCGTTTGAAATGCGCTAGTCCCAACTGAAATGTTCCGTAGCATGAAATATAATACGATTTCTAGGACTAAGTATGATTTTTGGATGAAAAATATCTCATGAATAATTTATAAATACATACACACAAATATAAACTATATATACATGATATATAAACTATATGTATTTGGGATATATTGGGTTAAAGGAACATATACTTAAAATTAATTTCACCCGTTTCTACTTTTCAAAAATGTGGCTTCTAGAAAATACAGATTGACACATGTGGCACACAGTGTATTTCTAATGGGCAGCGCTAGCCTCAAAGACGGAGGAGAGTTCCCAGACACGAAGTATTTATTTTCTCCTTCGTAAAGTCCATGGAGGGAAAGTTCCTGGGGGCTTGACACATGCCAATTCAGGTCTTGTTCTGACAGGCGGAGAATATTTAGGAAATTCTTTGTCACCTCCAGGTTAAAGCTCAAGGTTAAAACTTGTCTTTGAGGGCTGAGCTGTTGAATCAGCTGCGAAGGTACTTGACTAGGAAGCCATGAGAGAAAACGAAGTATGACTCAAGACTCAGGAAAGATGGGCGCATTAAAGCTGAAATACTCTAAACTCCATTTCGAATTTTTTTCCTCCTGAAGCTAGAAACAAAAACCTCGCCATTTAAACACCTCTCCCTGGGCGCCTGGGTGGCTTAGTCGGTTGAGCGTCCGACTTTCGCTTAGGTCATGATCTCGCGGTTCGTGGGTTCGAGCCCCGCGTCGGGCTCTGTGCTGACTGCCAGCTCAGAGCCTGGAGCCTGTTTCAGTCTGTG
>NW_027551559.1:625722-639088 GCF_008692635.1 Crocuta crocuta
GGGCAAGCGCTCTGGGCTTCGACTCCGGGGCTGGGGCCTGCGAGCGCTTCCGGTGGTGTCAGGGGCCGGAGCTGCTGTTTGAGCCTGGCAGCTTGTCTCAGGGGTGGTGGTCCATCGTGCCCACCAGGGCGCCCATAAAATGCAAAAGCCACAGGTTCCTAGGTCGTTCTGTATCTTCGACCCATTCCTCCTCCCTCTTGTGGAAAGGCCACTCGGGGGCCGGTGACGTGGCCCCACGCCACCTGTTGTCCCATGGCGGGCTTCCGACATATCCAGGTGTGGCGGAGGCCGCTTTGGTGTCAAGTTTGTTGGCTGTTACTAGCTCCCGTTGGGCCTCGGGTCTGGACAAAAGCGAAGGCTTAGTTCCCTTGGAGAGGGGGAGGCAGGGAGAGGGACGCGGTGCGGAGAGAGTCCCATCAGGGGGCTTCCTTACGCCCCTTCACGTGTATTTGCCTTGGTGCACTGCACCAAGGGCTGGAGACCGTGCATTTAAATCAGCTTTCATTTCAAATGGCTTTGTGCTCTCTCGCTCTCTCAAATGAATATTCTGGGGTGACCCCCCCCCCCGTACTTGTTTCTGCATTTACCTTCAAGGGAGATTGTATTTATATATATTTTTCACCTACACTCTGTATAGTGCTCTAACTAGAGGAATCTCTTACGCGAATCATGATATATGCACCCTAATCAATAACATCTGCATCGTGACTTAATAAATGGGAATGTATACTTATTTAATTAAGAGCAACGTATGTAGTTTATGTAATACTTCAACGTTTTCCTCCTCTCTGTAGATATTTACCTGTCTCAAAATTAACCCGTTTATTCTTGTAAGCATCCTGTTGTGGTATTCATATTAATGTTCTTGTTTTCATATGATAAATATGTCCTAAATCCTTGGAATTTCCAACATATATATATTTTGTGTTTCATTCAGACGAATTCTCATTAGTTCTTTTTAGTCTTTTTAGCGACTCCCCCCATTTTCTGTCAAAGAAAATAGAGACCCTGAGATGACGGATTTCATTGCTATGTGTAATACCAACAAAGCAGTGACTTTTTTGCATCTTAATTAACAAAAATCCATATATTCCATAATCTTACATCAATTTATCAAGTTTTATCCTCAGGATACAAAACATGTCTATTAACCTTATACCATATTTTTATGCTTTATTAATTATGCTCACTTTGATATTGAAAAAATTAGGTCACTACAGCAGTATTGTTCCAATTTTATAAAAATAAAAAAGGTTTGTAAATATGTATAGAAAACAGAATAAAGGGACATCCACAAAAATATTGATACTGATTATCTCTGGGTGGTGGCATTAAAGAGGAATTTAATTTTTCTTTAAACTTTTTCCATAAAGAGCATACATACGATAAATATATAAATATTTATACATTTTAATATACATTATTATGTATTTAAATATAAAACCACACATTTAAATAAAATATAGATATATGATGCAAATTATAAATTATAAATATTTATATTTATATAAATTTTGTAGCTAGAAAAAAAATTATAAGGAATAATGCCCCTTAAATGTTTGCACACCTTTCTTCCCCTGAGGCCAACTTAGCATTCCTTTGGTAAATCTTTCTTTCTTTCTTTCTTTTTTTTTTAAAGATTTTATTTTTAAGTAATCTCCATACCCAGTGTGAGACTGGAACTCACAACTCTGAGATAATGGGTTTCTCGCTCCAACCACGGAGCCAGCCAGGCAACCCGCCTTTGATAAATATTTCTGTTTTCTGTGCACACTGGTCACCTTGTAAACACTATTTTGCAACTTGTGTGCTCTCCCTCAGCTACGTGAGCAGCCTGGATTTTAGGTAAATCGGAACTGGAAGGTTGTAAATGAACACGCCCAGATCAATGTGAAGAGCAGCAAGAATGAAAGAAATGTGTAGCTCTCTTTCCTAAACGCTTTTCTTAACCCTCATCAAGGCAGGTGACTGCCCTTAGCCCAGGCTGAGGTGGAAAGGCTTTAGCAGCTCTAAAAATTTATTACGGAAGCTGCAAATATGGTTTCTTTGGTTACATTATTTAGGAAATATGGAGACAGTTAGACGCAGAGGCAAAGTGTAAGACACACACATTGTTACATCTGTGCAATGTGCCTGCAAAGAATCTTCAAGTCCTGGGGGAAGTCAGGGGTCCCCTGCTTTTCTCCCAGGTCCAGGAAAGGGCGTGTCTGAGTCTGGTACCAGCATTAGAAAAAGGCTGCGAGGAGTGTGGCTATTTCGAGGAATTGGTTCCCCCTGCATAAGGAATGCTAGGAGGAAGTTTACCTGCTACATTTTCTCCTTTAGTCATGCTAAGCTCTTTCCTGGCACTGAGCTCCGTGGCTGTTTGTTTATATACCCCTGTGCTGTTTGCATTTGGCTTTACTTTTTGTAGCCTTACTTTTAACAAACAGACCAAAAAAAAAAAAAAAAAAAAGGCTAAAAAAACTGACAAATCNACTCATTACTTTGGGAATAAAAACCAGTAGCTTCAACTCAAGAGTGAATGGCCAGCCTAGCATATTCTGGTCTCCCTGTTGAGTTATTCTCCTGCTAGGAGCCCAGCACTGCAGACAGTGTGTGGATGGGCTTGTCCCCTCCTCCCAGGGACAGCCTCACCCACTGCCAGCTCCCGTGTGGTGTCAGAGAATCTGTTGAACGGATGATTTGAGTGAGGCTGGAGGTGTTGTGCCCAAATCGTGAGTCCCCTGAGACCCCTAAGGAGCCGTCACCGATGCAAGTACATGAGGGTCTTTATTACAAGCTCGAGCAGGGGCTCACCCGTCTACCGGCGCAGCGGCAGCAAGGAGAAGCCTCGAACAATGCCGAGCAGGGTTTTTATGGAGTAAGGGAGGGGGGTGTTACAGTGCACAAGTTGTGCGTTTTGCATCATCACATAAGCACTAATCATAATTGTACAAACACCCATGGTTATAGTTTTGACCATTCAGTATCCGTGAGGTGTCTGTTACTTTTGGCGGGAGCCAATCATGACCTTTGAGACTCCTTTGAAAATGACCAATTATGAGGTCAGCTCAAAGGGCCTACGTGGGGTTCAGGCAAGCGGTGAGTGATTGGCTAGTTTGTACAGAGTAACTACCTGCAGTTCCCGGCCCTGCCTCAGACCACAGGAATGTTGCACATTTCTTTTGATTGGCTGATCCAAGGGTGTCATGAGGGTGGCTTCAGCTGAAGCTTTTTCTGGAACTGGGCTACGTGCCGCCCGAAGTTGTCTTAATGGAGGACTTAATTTCAGGCTCTTCAGGGAAGGTAGGGAAGATGGTATCAGAAGACGATGGAGCGGTTCAGTTCTATTCAGAGAGCGCTTATTTAAGTACCTGCTGTGTTTAAAGTGGTGTGGGAAGCGCACTGGGGACCGTGACCTTTGCTTTTTTTTACTTCTTCCATGTTTCCTTCTCTTCCTTTCTTCCTTCATCTCTTTTTCTGTATCTCCTCCTCCTTTCTTCCTTCCCCCCCTCCTCACCTCTTCCTTCTTTCCTTCTACCATTTGTGTTGAATGCTTTCAGGCTGGCCCTTTTCTCAAAATTTCCTTTATGATTCTGAAGCTTCCCTAACACTCACTACACACCTCATGATATTTCCCCCCCTTTCTTGTGGGGACCAAGTGAGATGAACAAATTGTGACCGTTGTCTGCTGCTTTCGAGTAACTTACAGTAAGCTCAGTACATCTGTCTGGCAAGAGATGGATAATAACCTATTGAGGAAAGAGGGAAGACATGTGATACTTGTCAGATTCCTGTAAGGATTCTGTTCAAGGGCTGTGCTATTTTAATAAGTCCATTTAGAAGAAACCTGCCCTTGTATCTACCCTCTATGGGGTAAAAGAACGATGATTGGATTTCCATGGGCCAACATTTGTCCCTCCGAGGAGGTAATAATGGAGTCGGATGTCTTTCTTTTTGGAAGCAGCTTCCCGGAGGGCTTGGCTGGGGGAGCCGTCCGTGTCCACCCCGTGGAAATGGCTGTAGGCTTCCTTGGAATGCTTGGACATTGAGGAAAGTGAAGCATCTTACTCATGGAGGGCTGAATGCTGTGTGGGCAACTTCTGAACCTTGTATGGCCCATTTGGGGTAAAGAATAGAAGTGTGTGATGTGCTGGTGTCCTGAAATGTCCACGTTATTGTTCACTGCAAAGAACCACAGGAAAGTTTGGCTCAGAGGAAGCAGTCATCACGCACTCTGGCAATATTCCCCGAAAGAGGATTGACTAAGCGTCATGAACTGTGTTGGGGACTGGGGAGATGTTGGGGGAAAAATAGACCAGAGTCCTCGTCTGTGTGTGAAGCTGACAGCCTGGCGGGGAAGACAGTGTGACAGGGCATAAAGGGGGCCGGCGAGAGGTGGGAGAGGTCAGGAGGTAGAGCTCCCCAGCCAGAGGAAGTGGCTCCCGCGAGGTCTAGACAGGGCCCTGATGATCATCACTGAGAGAGAAGGAAAAAGAACATGCCCTTCTATAAGTTCATGGTGCTTACAATTTGGTAAAAAGATACCAGTATAACCCATGTGACGGGTTTTGATAAGTATCACAGCAGAAGTGCTTAATAGGGGTTGAGCTGATTTGTCCTCCTAAAATTCATGTTAGGGTCCTAACCCCCAGGATCCCTGAATGTGACTGCATTTGGAGACATAGTTTCTAAAAAGGTAATTAAGGTCAAATGGGGACAAACATGCGGGCCCTAATCTAATAGGATCGGTACCTTTGGAAGAACGCATTAAGGCATAGACACACAGACCTCAGGCGGCCGTGGTGAGGAGGAGGCTGTCTGCAAGCTAAGGAGAGAAGCCTCAGAAGATACCAAGCCTTCTGACTCCTTGATCTTAGACTTTATACTTGGTAACCGTGAGAGAATCAATTTCTGCTAAGCCCCCCTAGTTGATGGCATTTTGTTATGGAAGCCTGAGCAAACATCCTCTATGCTAAATAGTTTGCACACATTATCTCAATTAATCCCAGTTACAGTGTGGCGAGGTTGGTGCTGTCATGGTCTTCATCTCCAGAGACCACCGTCCCATCGGGAAGACAGGCACGCCACACCCCGCGGAAAATCCTCAACAAGTTAAAATGAAAACCCACTCAACACAACGCGCGTGTGATGGTCATGGCCGCACAGCACAGGGGCATCGGTGTGGGGCAGAACCTCAAACTGCCCTCCGTCAGCCACTCGGGGTCCTGTCTAATGATGGTCTTCCGACGGGGAGCCCCTGCAACGTGGTCAGTCTGCCTGCATCGGTCCAGGCTCACTGCCCCTTGTGCGTGGACGGATGCTGAAGACTGACCGAGGCAGGAAGCAAACAGCTGGCCTCGTGGATAGAAGAGATGCTACAGGCAACGTGGTAATGGCAGTGGACGGACAACTGAGGTGAGCCGCTGACTTGGAGCAAAGAGGCCGAGCCTGGTGAGGAGCTCTCAGGTGGAGGGCATTCTTCTCGAACCAAATTCCCTTTCCATCCATGCTTGTAAGTGGAGAAGACGGTCAGCTCTGGGTGGCTCCTTTAGTAATAATGCTGAAGACTGGGATAACCTTGTTTTCCATGTCAGGTCAGCCTTTGATTGTAGGGAGTTGTGTCTGGAGTTGGGTATCATTTTGTATCTGCCACGTAGCGGGAGTCATTTTACAGCAGGGTTCTACTCGTTCGTCTTCGGTTTTCGTGGTACAATGGACCGTTTTGCTGAAGTTTCTCGTAGTCATGATTTTAAAGGTCTGTGTTTCTTTAATGTATTGAACTTTCTGGGCTCTTACAGCATTGAGGATGGTGCTTTTCCAGGAAGGTCAATATACATAATTAATGATCTCAGTGGCAGAATTCCTTTTTTGGGGAGGAAATTGTCTTTGTTTGGGAAAAACAAACAAATGCAGTTAAGTCACTAGAGAAAGGAAATGAGACCTGAGGGTAAAGCCAGGACAGCCCAGGAAAATAGCTTGTGGCAAGTTCACTGCCTGGCAATGGAGGGAGGTGAGAGGTGGAGGAGGAGAGGAGGTGCAGGCCCTGGACGGAAGGCTGGGGTGCCCGTGGATGGAGGTTAGACAGGTGCAATGAAAGTCATGGAAATATTCCCCTGGGGCGGGGGGGGGGCGATGAATGCTGGCTGTTTGTTTGGAAATTGCTTTCCCTGTTTTCACCTCTGGGGAGGTCTGCCATATGCATGAGCCACTTGTGGTTTCTGGAATTGGAGCGATGGGCCAAGTTGCACTTCTGTTTCCGTCCCCGCACATCTTCCTCTGAACCCTAGAGGCAGAAGCTCAGAGCTGGAGGTGATCCTGAGCCCTTCAGCCCCTGGGGATCTGCAGAAGTCTTGGAGAGAGCACAGAGCGGGTGCTCTGGGCAGGTTCTTCTCGATTGCAAGAGGCTAGCGCATCCCAGCTGACTTCTGGGCCTCTCATTGCATGGGCTGGTGACTATGAATTACTGAAGCCGATCCTAGAACCATCCATGAAGCAAATCTTTTTATAGCCACACTCAGGCTTTTTAACCTGTTTTTGAGATTTCATTTCATTTATGCTCTTACGCTAGGAGAGGAAATACCTGTGTCTATCTCTGTTCTGATGCAGAGTATAAATGCTTAAAAATGTCTAACCAAAGAGTCTTTTCATGAGGCCAAATTCTGTGTAATCTGCATTTTGTTACCATTTTTAGTTAACAATAGAGTGGATGAAATATTTGCCTTTGTTTTTGCTGAGAAAATTAATCTCAGAACGCTTGTGTTTTTAGTTTCCTTTTCCTAGGCTTGTGTAGACCCAGAAAGTTAACAATGAGAAATCTCTCCCCATCAGTTCATTTGCCTTTAAAATATGTTCTACCATGCGGCACCTGGTGGCTCACTCGGTTGAGCATCTGAGTCTTGATTTCGGCTCAGGTCATGATCTGGCAGTTCATGGATTTGAGCTCTGCTCTGGGCTGACAGCATGCTTCTTGCTTGGGGTTTTCTCTTTCCCTTTCTCTGCCTGCTCCTCCCTGACGGACTCTCTCTCTCTCTCTCTCTCTCTCTCTCTCTCTCTCTCTCCCCCTCACAATAAATAAACATTAAACAAACAAACAAAGGGGCACCTCAGTGGCCCAGCCAGTTAAGCATCAAGTTTGACTTAGGTCATGATCTCTCAGTTTGTGAGTTCAAGCCCCGCATCGGGCTCTGTGTTGACAGCTCAGAGCCTGGAGCCTGCTTTGGATTCTGTGTCTCCCTCTCTCTCTGGCCCTCTTCTGCTTCTGCACTGTCTCTTTCTCTCTCTCAAAAATAAGTAAACTAGGGGCGCCTGGGTGGCTTAGTCGGTTGAGCGTCCGACTTTCGCTTAGGTCATGATCTCGCGGTTCGTGGGTTCGAGCCCCGCATCGGGCTCTGTGCTGACTGCCAGCTCAGAGCCTGGAGCCTGTTTCAGTCTGTGACTCCCTCTCTCTCTGACCCTCCCCTGCTCATGCTGTCTCTCTCTCTCTCTCCTAGAAATAAATAAAACATTTAAAAAAAATAAGTAAACTAAAAACAACAATAGCAAAACAAACTAAAATATGTTCTACCTGCTTAATGAGAACCTTCAGAGAAAGTAATACACAGTATATTTAACTTCTTTTTGAATGTGTTGTAGCATCTGCATCATGATTACATTTGCTTCGTTAACTTCATAATGACTTAGGGACCTAATCTGATCTCTGCTAGAATTTTAGATTCTCCGTTTTAAAGCTAAGCATGTGCAGACGGGTACCACTAAGGAAACAGGTGGGTGCACACTGCCTATTCATTGAGGATGTTAATCATACCCCGTGTTTGTGACTTCCCATTGCTCTTTCATTGGCTTATATATACTTCTAGGGTGTTAATGAATAACAAAAATAGATTTTCACTTCTCAAAAAAGAGCTTCAGTGTTTCTGGGATACATAAAGCATCTGAAGAAGCAAATGGGTCACTGCCTAGTGGTCTCTGTTGGGTGGTTTGTTCAGTAGGGGAATCTGAATATGTTTTACCTTGGGAGTTGTAATTATGTCTTGGTGACCATATGAATATATTCCCAGTGAACTACTGCTTTCAATCTTATTATAAGATTTAAAAATGGCTAATAATGTGCTCTTATTTTCTTGATCTCCTCTTAGTATTGGGAAATCACATTAGATGAGAGTGAGTACCAATAGCTTGGCACTTCTTCCTTAAGTATGTTACAGAGGTACAAATCCATTACAAGGGAATCCCTGGATATAAAAATGAATCTTGCGGTAGAGTTTCTTTCTTTCTTGTTTTTAAGTTTTAAATGTTTATTTATTTTTGAGACAGAAAGAGGGAGAGAGAGAGAGAGCACGCGAGCAAGCACATGCCAGTGGGAGAGGGGCAGAGAGAGAGGGAGACACAGAATCTGAAGCAGGCTCCAGGCTCTGAGCTGTCAGCACACAGCCCAGTGCGGAACTCAAACCCATGAACCGCGAGGTCTTGACCTGAGCCGAGGTCAGGATGCTTAACTGACTGAGCCACCCAGGCACCCTTGTGGAATTTCTTAAACATAGACTTTTTAAAGTCAAGTTCTTAGGCCATGGCACCAACGTGAAATAAACAAGACCCAGCACATAACTAGTAAATTGGTAAGTGCAGAGAAATTAGGTTAAGATTTTTGTGTGTTTTTGGGGCGCCTGGGTGGCTCAGTCAGTTAAGCGTCTGACTTCGGCTCAGGTCATGATCCCACGGTTTGTGAGTTCAAGCTCTCCGTCAGGCTCTGTGCTGACAGCTCAGAAACTGAAGTCTACTTTGGATTCTGTGTCTCCCTTTCTCTCTGAGCCTCCCCTGCTCATGCTCTGTCTCTCTCTCTCCTTCAAAAATAAACAAACAGTCCAAAAAAAATTAAAGAGACTTTTATGCATTTTTGTCAAAGGCTAAGGAGCAAAGATTAGGTGCAAATGATCTTGTAAAACAGTGAGTGATACAGAGCTTCTGAAAAGACATATTATGGTCTTTCCTTCATTCTTTTTCTGCCCTTGTCTGGATTTCTTAAATGTGCTATGTGCAGTCTTGTGTGTAATCTGGGAAGATGGTGGACGTCATGGTTAGGGGTCTCAGGTACACAGTGGGGTAAGTAGACCTGTCCGGGAGACAATGCAGATCATTGGTCATCTTGGGCAGAGCATTGGGTTTCAAAGAATTCCAAGTGGTTCAAAGCTGCTCAGTTCAGCTCAAGGAGCACCCACCACCGGTCCAGTCTTTGCGGATGTGGACCAGACAAACCCCTCATTCTGCGGAGGAGTAGAGAGCTTTTAACAAGACTTGGCATGTGCAGTGACATGAACAATGTATTTTAAAACAGTTTAATCCTTAAAAAAAATACCCAGCTTAATCCTTGACCATTTAAAAACACCTATTTCCTGGAAGGTAGGTTAGCAGAGGAGCTGAAAGGGTGACATGAACTCCCTCTTTGTGACTTTATGACACTACCTTGTCACTTTTTGGGCTTGGGTCTTCATCTCCTAAACAGCACTTGCTTTGTTTACATTACAATTACCTTTTAAAAAGTCAGTTAATTCCTGCTTCGTGTCCTGGAGGGTATCACAGTGAAATAAAGGATCTTACTTAATGCTTGTTTCACATGACACCCAAACTTCTTTACAAAATTCAATCCTGGCCATGTTTTTGAGACAAAGACACATTCACTACTTTTGCAGATGGGGATTCTTGCCCGAAGTCCATGCTGCATGCTGAGGGACAGAGGAAATAAAGCAAGAAGTCTCTTCCTGTTTTCAGACTTCCTGAGTTTTTTTTTTTAATATTTTTATTTATTTGTAGGAGAGAGAGAGACAGCGTGAGCAGGGGAGGGTCAGAGAGAGAGGGAATCACAGACTCTGAAACAGGTTCCAGGCTCTGAGCTGGCAGTCAGCACAGAGCCCGACGCGGGGCTCGAACCCACGAACCGCGAGATCATGACCTAAGCGAAAGTCGGACGCTTAACCGACTAAGCCACCCAGGCGCCCCTCTTACAATTTATTTTTTAAGAGATTTTATGTTTAAGTAATCTTTACATCCACCGTGCAGCTCGAGATCAAGAGTCACATGCTCTTCCCACTGAGCCAGCCAGATGCCCTGTAATTTATTTTAATTTCAAAAATTTTTTTAAGCAAACATTCATTCGTACCCTTGGAGCCTGATTTTGTTTTCGTTTACAACATCTCATAAACATGTTTCAGTTTCATTAAAATGCCTCCTTAACACGATTGTTTTTTTTAAAGTAATCTCTACCCCCCAATGTGGGGCTCGAACTCACGACCGGCTGAGCCAGCCAAGCACCTCAACACGATTTTTAATGGCTGTGTAGAATTCCATTGTACAGCTCTACAGCAAATTAATTTTTATGAATTTCTTATTGTGAAGCTATCAAGGATTGTTATAAGTATTTCTAACAATAATTATAAAGTAATGAGTGTTTATTGTATATCTGTGGTCACCACATATCCCATGCTTCTCCTCCCATCGTGCACCCTGCACACAGCACAAACACACCCTCCGCTCCCTGGCTGCTTCTACCTGCCTTGGGCATCCAGTGACCCAGCTCAGTACACAGCCTCCATTTCTGCCCTGGCTTCATTTGAGAAATGCTACTTATTCCCGGAGAGGGTGTAGTTCAAAATACCTTGTTTGAACAGCAAAGACACAACTCCTCCCAGTTAAGGTACAATAGAACCAAAGACCTCATCAAACACTCCAGAATAAAAGCACCTCCCTCTTGAGAAGAGGAAGCTAGTAGGAGCCGTAGTAAAACAAGAAACAAAAAACAAAAAACAAAACCAAACATGGCAAACGGACAAGGAAAACATTCTCTAGATTTAATAAAACAGTTCTCAACTTTTAAAATTTAGAGATTTCTTAAATTCTCAGGTCATCACAAATAAATTTCATTTTGCCAAAATAGCAAATTTTCAACCAGAATAATAAAAATGAAGCCGACCCTGAAGGGACCCTAGAGAAGGAAGCCAAGACGTGGTTCACGGTCGCCACCTAGTGGTTACCCAGGGTGTGGCTTCCTTGAATTTGGCCTTTTGGAGTTTGATTTCCATAGGGCAGGTTTATGTAGTTAGTTCACTACTGGGTTCATTTTCCTCAAGACCAAAGTCGTCCTTATTTGAGAAGTCCCTCTGAAGCCTCTGATTAAATTCTCTCATGTTTGGTGGATAACGAGGCATTAAACTTAGTATATTTGCTAATAGGATCTTACTTTCTTCTCTTGTGTGAGAAATGGATTGGTGATTTGTTACAAGAGTAACACTTGGAAGGGGTCAGTTGTTTAATGTCTTGTGTTCAGTTACTGTAGTATCTATCCTGGTACATCTTCAGTTCCCAAAAAGAAAACTAGCCGGGAATTTTTTTTTTCTTATCTCTACCATATTCAGCTTCTGAGTTTACCATCGACCTCATTTCAAATAAGAACACCTTACATTGAGTTCCCTGAAGAGCAGGGCCCGAGGCATGGATTTGTGTTTCCAGTTTATTAGGCGTGCAGCGCTAGGCACGCACCCCAGTGTTTACAGCAGCGCGATCAACAACAGCCAGAGTGTGGAAAGAGCCCAGACGTCCATCGACAGATGAATGGAGAAAGATGTGGTTTATACATAAAATGGAATACTATTTGGTGATAAAAAAGAATGAAATCTTCGCATTTGCAACAACATGGATGGAACTAGAGTGAATTATGCTAAGTGAAATTAGCCTATTTCTCAGTCAGAGAAAGAAAAATATATGACTTCACTCATATGTGGAATTTAAATTACAAAACAGATGAACAAAAGGAAAGGGAAGCAAAAATAATATAAAAATAGGGAGAGAGACAAACCATCAGAGACTCCTAAATATAGAACAAACTGAGGGTTGCTGGAGGGGCAGTGGGTGGGGGGGGGTGAGCTAAATGGGGGAGGGGCATTAAGGAGGACACTTGGGATGAGCACTGGGTGTTATATGTAGGGGATTGGCGGATCACTGGATGCTACTCATTATTGCGCCACCTGCTAACTAACTTGGATGTAAATTACAAGAACAAGAGTGCAGTGCCAGGGAAGCGAGAACAAGGGGAGAGCAGAGTGAGGCGGGCAAGGAGGGGGGTGAGTATGAGGGTGTGTTATGTCACCGGCAGCTTGTCCGGTGGGAATGTGGGCCGTGAGCCTGGGCCAGTCCAGTGGGGGGAGGGAAGGGAGAATTCACCTCGGGCTTCACCTTCCCCCTGCTGAACGTTTGCTTCATTGGCTTTAATGCCCCTGCTCTTCTGGTCGTGATCACGGCAGGTCTGGAGGCCAGAGGCGTGCACCCCGGGTACCAAGCAAGAGATGTCTGGGGGCCCTGTGTATGAGAAGGAGCTCAGCGCCTCACAGGGTTGGATGAGCAGCGACAGCTGGGGCAGAGCGAGTGGCCCAGGGCCCGGGGGGCAGGTGAGGCAGCGGCCAGCGAGGTGGTGCATAAAAATGTGGGGCTCCACCACCTTCTTAGCGTGCTTACCCTGGATTCTGCGCACAGGAACCTGTTGCGGAGCTGAGTACAGATTGGTTATGGATTTTTATATGTTTTCTAGTAAATGCTTCCTGCAGGATTCTTTTGGTCACAAGAAATCTACACCAACTAATGCAGGAAAAGCAAATAGGCCAGGCTTGGGCCAGGGAACCCGCGCGTGGCTGGTGATGGTGCTGGACCCGAGGGGGTGGCAGGTGACCTGACCGGATGTCTGCACACGTGAGTGCTTCCCTCTCGGTCCTCTCTTTCTGAACTTTGGCTTTGTTGGCACCCACAGCCTGCCTGTAGGCAGAGGAAGCCACCCATGGGATCTGAGCTCTGTGGGCTCTCACTCTAAATTCCAGGGAGGAAATCTCTCTAGCTGGTCAGGTGTTCTCCTCTGATCCAATGGACCCCATGGAGGTAGAGGAGTCAGGCCATTTCTTCTTCTTCTCCTCCTCCTCCTCCTTCTTTCTTCTTAAATATTTGAGTCTATTTATTCATCTTGAGAAAGAGCATGAGCTCGAACCAGGGAGGGGAGAGAGAGGGGGAGAGAAACAATCCCAAGCAGGCTCCGTGTTGTCAGCATGGAGCCTGATGTGGGGCTCGAACTCATGAACCTGTGAGACCAGGACCTGAGCCGAAATCCAGAGCTGGGCACGTAACTGACTGAGCCACCCAGGCGCCTCCAGGCTATTTCTGAAACGGCTCCCCGAGGCCCAGAGGCAGTGGAGGGGAGGGTGCCGGGGCAGGGGGTATTTACTGTGTCCTGGTGAGGGGCCGCTGATACGCTGCTTAATACATGATTTTCCATCCCCAGCCTGCTGGGCTGCTCAGAATGGACGCACACCCTCCTTCCAATGTTTATTCCATAATGAGTGTGTTATCC
>NW_027551559.1:639276-640626 GCF_008692635.1 Crocuta crocuta
CCAGCCAGGTGACAACCTGGAGTCGTGTCCAGCTTTTGCACCTGGTGGTGATGTCTCCAGGTCTCCTGATGGTGCTCACTCTGGTGTGGCCATGATCCAGGCAGGAGTGTCTCTACAGCTGGGGACAAAGTGCTAAATTATTGGTCATTGTCAGCATGGCATGGGGGAGGGGAACAGGCCCGCCGAAACCGAAATAAATGCCCATTCAAAAAATACTGGGAGGAGTAGAGTCTTCATGAAGCCACCATGGACTGGCCCCTGGTCCAGAGCACAAGCCCCCGTGGACAGGCGGAGTGACGGGGATGGCGGGTCCGGGATTCTCGCGGCATCCTGTCGCTGGCTGGCACCGTGAGCTCCTTGCCTGGTCTGATTCTGCCAAGCTCTGCCCACAGGAAGGCAGTCCCTCCTTCACGGCTCTTCTGGGCCGTTCCCTGTTAGGTGCAAGGTTCAAAGGCTATACAGTTTTAACAGGTGAGTGAATTTCCTGTGGTTGTTGGAACAAAGAACCACAAACCCAGTGACGTAAAACAACACAGTTTTATCACCAAACAGTCTGGAGGTTAGGAATCGGACATGGGTCTTGCTGGCCTCGGCAGTGGGCATTCCTTTCTGGAGGTGCTAGAGGACACTGCCCCCTGGCCTTTTCCAGCTTCTAGAAGCTGCTCACGTTCCTCGGTTCCTGGCCCTTCCAGGCAGCACTACTTCTCTGATCATTTTTCAGTCACATCTCTTCTGTGCCCCCTCCCCTGCCTATGTCATCCACTTTTTAAACAAAAAAAATTATGTTTACTATTTTTAAGAGAGAGAGAGAGCATAAGCAGGGGAGGCGCAGAGAGAGAAAGAGAGAGAGAGAGAGAGAGAGAGAGAGAGAGAATCCCAAGCAGGCTCTGTGCTGTCAGTGGGGAGCCCAATGTGGGGCCTGATCTCATGAATTGTGAGATCATGACCTGAGCCGAGATCAAGAGTCGGATGCCTAAAAGACTGAGCCACCCAGTGCCCCTCAGTTTAAATTTTGAAAAAGTAAATATCAATAGAGTCATGCACACAGATACATGACCCACATGCACACAGGCTTTGGGTTCTTGATCGTTTTTAAGAGTGTAAGGGGTTCCTGAGACATAAAAGTTTGGGAACCACTGCCCCAGCCATTTAACAATGTCAGCCTTCGAGTTTGGATGGGCACCGGCAGCTCGGGGTGTCACCTGGGGGGCCGCACCTGCTCATAAGCTCAGTGTTAGAGGAATAAACTCATGGAAAGTGTCCCTGCCTTTTTGGGAACGGGAGGAGCCTGGGTCTGTCCACCCAGCCCTGAAGTGGGACTGGAGCTGGGGGGGGGGGGGGGGGGGGGGG
>NW_027551559.1:640689-701885 GCF_008692635.1 Crocuta crocuta
AGCATTTCTGGGAGTCAGGAAAAAATACAGCGTCTTGAGTCCTTTGTAAACTGGTGCTGATTCATGGCTTTGCAGTAGGCTTGAGATTCTGTATTTATTTGAAGCCTCTGAGATAATTCCAGTGCCTGCCAGGTTTAGGAACAATCGATTAAGCTGCCAGATGTGCCCCTTCCCCCCCCCTTTTTTTTTTTTGAAAATCAGGAGATAGAGTTGTTAACATAGACCCTCAAAGTCTGAGCAGGTTGGAGTGGGACAAGAGGAAAGAAAAGGGGGCGCCTGGGGGGCTCAGTCGGTTGAGTGTCTGACTTCGGCTCAGGTCATGATCTTGTGGTTCATGGGTTCGAGCCCCGTGTCGGGTCTGTGCTGACAGTCAGCTCAGAGCCTGGAGCCTGCTTCAGATTCTGTGTCTCCCTCTCTCTCTGATCCTCCCCTGCTCATGCTGTCTCTCTCCCTCTCTCAGAAATAAATAAACCATTAAAAAAATTTAAAAAAAAAAAGGAGGAAAGAAAGGTAGTGGAGACCAACTCGGGAGTGAGGGACTGACACATAATGGCCCCCGTCCCCTCCTTTACTTGCAAGAGTTGAGAGATCCAGACGCTATCAGACTGATGGAGATGAACATATTTACCTGAAAATAGTTACCGATGAAGGTGGTCGGCAACCGGCTTTCTGTCTGCAGCCACCCAGATCTCCCCACCTGCTGGGCAGGGAAAGCCTCCCTGTGGGAGCTGCCCCGTCCACAGGGACTGACAGCAGCAGCCTCACAGGGCACAGCCAGGAGGGCAGGAGAGAGAGAGCCAGTGTGCCACTTCTGTCCTGTTTCCAAACCCGAAAACCCACCCATGTCACTCCTCTCCACAGGCGAGAAGGAATGAGGGAGGGGACGAGCCAGGGGCGGGAATCTCCCTGAAGCCCCTCCATATGGAAGGCTGAGGTGTGGGGAGTAGCTAGCATTCCTCAAACTCTTCTACACATGTTTGTGTGGTCGACTCTGAGCCAGGCATGGTGCTGGGGGCCAGGATGCAATGAACACAATCCTGGCTCCGAAAGCTCATGAGTTTGCTACAGAAATGTGTTTCCTAGACCATGGACGTCCAAATCATCTGGAATTTCACATTGACGTGTGTTTATTGAGCACTTATTTTGAGCCAGATGCGTTCTAGGTACTTGAACATCAAGTCCCTTCCCTCGTTGGCTTCCATTGTAGTGGGTATAGCATGTACTATGTCAGCTGATGATGAGTACTGTGGACAAAAATTAGTGAAGCAAGGGGGCTGGAGAAATCTATGGAGATGGGGTGGCGGGCTTGTTATTTTATATAAAGTGATCAGGAGTTGCCTCAATGAAGGGGCATTTGAACAGCATCCTGAAGGACTTGAGAGAAGCATGTGGATATCTGGCAAACAGGGCTCCAGGGAACAGGAACATCATATGCAAAGGCCCTGTGGCCTGAGTGTGATTATCATACTCATGGAACAGCTGAGGGAGGTCATATGCCTGGAGGGTAGTGGACAAAAAAGGAAAAGGGGTAGAGGATGGAGTAAGAGAGGTATGGAGAGATCATGCAGGCCCTGGTAGGCCCCCTCGACCTCTGTTTTGAGGGGACAGTTCTGGTTTGTGTGGGAAAGTTGAAGAACTTGGTAGCTATTGTCGTAATTTGGGGAGTGGAGAGGTAATGGTGGCTTAGGCAGGAGTGCTGGTGTTGGCTGAGCTAAGAAATGGTCAGATTCTGGAGGTTTTCTGCAGCACAGCTGATAGAATTTGATGACTGATTAGAGGTGAGAGGAGGTGTAAGAAAACACAGTCGGGGCCGACTCCACGGGTTTCTGGCTTAGCACCTGGACAGGTGAAGCTGCCCTGAGACGGTGAGATTCTGGGAGCAGCATGTTTGGGAGGGTAGTGGGACCTGACCTGTGAAGGGCTGACTTTGACGCTAGTTGGACATCTGCATGGAGAATGTGTGTGTCCAAAGCTAGAGATCAGAGGAGCAGGAGAGAGGGATCAGGAGGTTCAGTGAGATCATCTAGGGGTGAGCGCTAGTGGAAAAGAGAATTGAAGCCTGGGTTCTGAGACAACTTGACCTTCAAAGGTCTTGGGGCTGACAGAAGGAGCCAGTGAGTCAGAGGAGAATCAAGAGCAGGTGTCCTGGGCCACATGAACAAGGTGTTTCAAGAGATGGTGACCAGCTTTGTCAAATACAGCTCAAAGTCAAGGTGAAGACAGAACGTCCCATTGGCTGTAGCCGCACGGAGGCCCCAGTGCCTTTGCTGAGCTGTTTCAGGAGTTGAGAAGCCAAAAGCCGTGGGGTGTGTTCACGGGAGAATCATGGATGCCGTGGGAGAGAACGAGGAGGAGCCATTCTCTCGAGGCGTTTTGAGGAGAGGGGAGGTGGCTGGGGTGGGGCCTGTGGGATCAAGCTCATTCACCCCCACGTATGTGCTGAGTACTTACCGTTGTCTCAGGAGCGCCAGTTACTCAGAGAATCCTCACCATGGCGCAGTGTAGTTCTAGTCAAGGGAGGCAGCTAACAAGCACGTTTCATTTACACGTTACAAGATGGCTAATGCGGTGGATAAAAGCCGGGGGGAGAGTAAGGAGCTTCACGTATGTATGGCGGGGAGAGGGGTTGGAGTTTCAACAGCGTGGTTGAGGAAGCCTGATGGTGAAGGTGGTATCTGAGGCAGACCTGCAGGAAGTGTAGACGGTGGCCACGTGGACACCATGGGGAAGGACCCCTGCATAGGGGACAGTTGCTTCTGTAACAGCCGCGGGTTGGAGGGGCATCGGCTAATGAGGAGGCGGGTCCTAGAGGTAGAGGGGGGCTGGGAGGTTTGTGTAAATGGGGCGGGGGTCTTGGAGACCTTTGCGAAGGTTTTGGCCTTTACTCTGAGTGACACAGGGAACTTCCGGACGACAGAGGGGTTGGCGGGGTGAGATTACAGGTGTTGGCACTTGAAACCAGGTTGCATTAGGGCTCCCCAGAGACACAGACCCAGTGGGCTAGATACTGTCTCTATCTATATATCAAGAGAGATTTGTGTTAAGGAATTGGCTCGCACAATTGTAGAGCCTCATGCATCTGGTATCTTCAGGGTAGGCCATATGCCTGGAGGACTCCCCCTCCCCGGGGAGGAGTTGCTGTGCAGCTCAGGACTGAAGACAGTCCGGAGGGACCGTTGTCTCTTCCTTGGGGGATTTCCATCTCCAGCTTTTTTCTCTGAGGCCTACAACTGATGGAATGAGGCCCACCCCCATTATGGAGAGTAATCTGCTTTACTCAAAATCTACTATTTAGTCGTTAATCTTATCTCAGGAATACCATCACAGCAACATCTAGACTAGCGTTTGACCAAATATCTGGGTTCTGTGCCTGGCCGGGTGGACATATAAAATTCATTCTCACCACAGTGTGAAAAGGTGCTGGCTTCTGGTACCAAAGCACCTATCTCTCTAGGTTCTTATAACCTGGCTGGGAGGCAGGGGCCGTCACAGACTAAAAACCATGGTGTGTCTCTGCCTGAACGTGCATGATACTGTCGTCTCATGAGGATGCTGCTTGGCCCCCTGAACATCAAAACTGTACCAGCTGGTCCCCTCAGTTCTCACAGAATCCCCACGGAGCTCGGGTGTGGCTCCGTCCTCAGACCCGAGCCACAGTTTAGGGCATGGATATTATTTGGGAGATTTGTCCTGATCTCCCCTCCTTGGCTCTCTTCTGAGATGCTGTACAGTCTTCCGTGGGTCTTCCTTCTCTATTGACTAAAATAAGGGAAAGAGAAGAAACCCCCCTAAAATCCTTATGTAACTCAACTCTTACGAATCCGCCTCCCTGAGGAATTCCCCATCTTATTTCAGATGTCCAGGGGTGTCCTTATGTGTTTGACTCCCATTTGGCTTGGGTTGGGGCTCAGGATATTTGCCTGAGAGACTCACCATTCCCTCCACCCTTGAGGAAGCCCATGGAGCTGCTAGTCTGGCTGTGAACCAGAGAGGCAGGATGGGAAGAATTTGGCCAGAGCTAGGAAAGAGGGGGTGGAGGGGGAGCTGTGGAAGTCTGTGTGAGAAGTCCCTCGATAGCCTGGGGGCGGCAGAAGGGAGGGGCTTTTGAGAAACAGTTGCTCTGGGTTATAATTCAAACCCCCTTTAATATTCTTGGAGACATGCAGGCAATAATTAGATTTCTTTCTATGGAAATGTAGTTGACACACAATGTTATATTAGTTTTAGGTGTATAATAATTAGAATTTTTTGAAACCACTTTTGGCTCCATGTACACAGGACTCCATGGGGAGACTGAGTCACGAGGACTCTAGCTTTTGAAGCAGGGTTACAAATGTCTCCTTGATCACGTGTGGTAGAAAAAGTAAGAAGGTTTTGCAATCAGACACAGCCTCGCCATCTGGCTCGGTGACCTACAGTGAGATGCTTCTCAAAGCTGTAGTTTTCGTCTTCCGTTAGGTGGGGTGAATCACGCCACCCTGTGAGGTTGTTACGGGGATAGAGTGAGACGAGGCATGCAGCGTGGCACACGGGACTTACCCAGAAACGGTTACTAAGCCTTCCCTCAGTCTTTCCATTGTCCTGCCCGGCCCACCGTCTACATGGACCTGAGGAGATTTTCCGCTTCTGCTAATGGGGATCTTCTCAAGACCTCTGACTCTTGGCATGGCGTTTGCTGCTGAGGGGAATGGGGGCTACGGAGGTGCCAGTTATTTGGAACAAAGATGGAAGAGCAGTATGTTTCCCGTGCCTTTTGCACAGACGTTCCCAGTGAAGCTGGGAACTGGGGAGATGTAGAGGCGAGCCTAAACTGGAAGACCGTTTGCTGAATGAGAGGCTGAGGCGTTACAGCTCCTCCTGTGTGCTGGAAGTGTTTATTCTTTATTCTTATTATTTTTAATGCTTATGTACTTTTTTTTGAGAGAGAGAGAGAGAGAGACAGAGCGCAAGAGGGGGAGGGGCAGGGAGAGAGGGAGACACAGAATCCAAAGCAGGCTCCAGGCTCTGAGCTGTCAGCACAGAGGCCGACGCGGGGCTCGAACTCACAGACCAAGATATCATGACCAGAGCTGAAGTCGCACGCTTAACCACTGAGCCTCCCAGGCGCCCCTCTCCTTTATCATAATTAATGATTCTTAGAGTTGCTGTTAATGGGACATCCTATCAAGACTGCTCATGTGATTGACACTTCATAATCAGGTATTTCCAAAATGCCAGTGCCTCCCTCCTTAGCAACAGAATTGCTTGGAGACTAGCTCCACCTTGTGGAGAATCCTAAAAAGAGCGAACTTGGTGTATTGCGAGAGGTTAAGGAATTGAGGCGAAGTAAATTTGAATTTTAAAATTTTTTTTCAGGAAATGCCTTGAAGTTATATATAATTAGACCATGCATTTTAAGTGAAACTTTCAAATATATATTTTTAAAGTTTATTCTTCTTTCTTAGTTGTCTCTACATCTAACATGGGGCTCAAACTGGGCGGCCCTGAGATCAAGAGTCACGTGCTTTTGCAACTGAGCCAGCCAAGCACCCCTTATAAATATTTTATAAGTGATGAGATCACTCTGTCAGGTGATACTGACTCTGTAATTGTACTACTATCTTAAAAAAAAACCAAAATGAGGCACTTCCAGGTGGCTTAGCCTTAATTTCTTCTTGGAAAATGTTATCTATTTATTTATTTATGTTATATGATTTTATTGTTTTATGATAAGTGTACTCTTTAATTCCCATCACCTATTCCACCCATTCCCCCACCCACCTCCTTCCTCTTTGGTAACCATCACTTTGTTCTCTAGAGTTAAGAGTCTGTTTCTTGGTTTGCCTCTCTTTTTCCCTTTACTCATTTATTTTGCTTCTTAAATTCCACATACGAATGAGGTCATATGGTTATTTGTCTTTCTCTGAATGACGTATTTCTCTTAGCACTATACTCTGTAGCTCTATCCATGTTGTCACAAGTGGCAAGGTTTCATTCTTTTTTATGATAATAACATTCCATTATATGTATATATACTACATCTTCATCCATTTAGCTATTGATGGACACGCGGGCTGCTTCCCTAGTTTAGTTACTGTAAATAATGCTGCAGTAAACATAGGGCTGCATGTATCCCTTTGAATTAGTGGTTTTGTATTTTTTTTGGGGGGGTAAATACCTAGTAGTGCTATTACTGGATCATAGGGTAGTTCTAGTTTTAACATTTTGAGGAATCTTCGTACTCTCTCCCACAGTGGCCACACTAGTTTGCATCCCCACCAACAGTGCGTGAGGATTCCTTTTTCTCCACATCCTCGCCAATGCTTGTTGTTTTTTGTGTTTTTAGTCATTCTGACAGATGTGAGGTGCTATCTCATTGCGGTTTTGATTTGCATTTCTCTGATGATGAGTGATGTTGAACATCTTTTCACGTGTCTGTCAGCCATCTGGATGTCTTCTTTGGGGAGTGTCTGTTCATATGTTCTGCCCATTTTTTAATTGGGTTTTGTTTTTTTGGTGTTGAGTTACATCAGTTCTTTATGTCTTTTGGATACTAACCCTTTATTGGGTATGTCATTTGCAAATATCTTCTCCCCTTCCATAAGTTACTTTTTAGTTTTGTTGATTTTTTTTCCTTTGCTGTACAGAAGCTTTTTATTTTAATGTAATCCCAGTAATTTATTTTTGCTTTTATTTCCCTTTCCTCAGGAAACATATCTAGAAAAATGTCTCTGTGGCCAATGTCAGAGAAATTACTGCCTGTGCTCTCTTCAGGGTTTTTATGGTTTTAGGTCTCACATTTAGGTGTTTAATCTATTTTGAATTTATTTTTGTGTATGGTTTAAGAAAGTGGTCCAGTTTCATTCTTTTGCATGTAGTTGTCCAGTTTTCCCAACACTATTTATTGAAAACTGTCTTTTCCCCATTGTGTATTCTTGGCTTCTTTATTAAAGATTAATTGACCATATGATTGTGGGTTTATTTCTGCAGTTTCTGTTCTTTTCTCTGGATCTACATGTCCATTTTTACGCCAGGACCATACTGTTTTAACAACTGCCACTTTGTAATATAATTTGAAATCTGGAATTGTGATACCTCCACTTTTGTTTTTCTTTTTCGAGATTGCTTTAGCTATTTGAGGTCTTTTGTGGTTCCATACAGATTTTAGGATTTTTTTATACTAGTTCTTATGAAAAATGCTATTGGTTTTTTGATAGGGATTACATTAAATATGTAGATTGCTTTGGGTAATATAAACATTTTAATAACATTTATTCTTCCAGTCCATGAGCATGGAATGTCTTTCCATTTCTTTACATTGTCTTGAGTTTCTTTTATCAGTATCTTATAGTTTTCAGAGTACATCTTTTACCTCTTTGGTTAAGCTTATTCTTAGATATTTTGTTTTGGTGCAATAGTGAATGGGATTTTTTTCTTTAATTAATTAACTAATTCTTTTATTTTTTAGAGAGAGAGAGTGCATGTGTGTGTGTGTGTGTGTGTGTGTGAGCAGGGCAGGGGACAGAAGGAGAGAGAGAGAGAGAGAGAGAGAGAGAGAGAGAGAGAGAGTCACAAGCAGGCTCCATGCTCAGTGTGGAGCCCAATGCTGGGCTCCATCCCACCCCCTTGGGATCATGACCTGAGCTGAAATCAAGAGTTGAACACTCAACCAAATTAGCCACCCAGGTGCCCTTGGATTATTTTCTTAATGTCACTTCCTGCTGCTTTATTATTAGTGTATAGAAATGCGATAGATTTCTGTACGTTGATTTTGTATCCTGTGACTGTACTGAATTCATTTATCAGTTTTAGTAGTTTTTTTTGTGGAGTCTTTAAGGTTTGCTATATAGAGTATCATACCATCTGCACATAGAGCTTTATTTCTTCCTTACCGTTTTGAATGCCTTTTATTTCTGTTTGTTGTCTAATTGCTGTGGCTGGGACTTCCAGTACAATGTTGAATAAAAGTGGTGAGAATGGACATCGTTGTCTTGTTCCTGACCTTCAGGGAAAAGTTCTAGTTTTTCAGCACTGAGTATGATGTTGGCTGTGGGTTTTTCGTATAAGACCTTTATTATGTTGAGGTATGTTCCCTCTAAATCTACTTTGCAGAGATTTTTCCCTTTTGTTTGTTTTTTGTTTTTCTCTTTTTTTAAAGTTTATTATTTATTTCTTATTAAAATCTTTTTTCATGTTTATTTATTTTTATTTATTAAAAAAATGTTTTTAAATGTTTTATTTATTTCTAGGAGAGAGTGAGAGAGACAGCGTGAGCAGGGGAGGGTCAGAGAGAGAGGGAGTCACAGACTCTGAAACAGGCTCCAGGCTCTGAGCTGTCAGCACAGAGCCCAACGCGGGGCTGGAACCCACGAACCGCGAGATCATGCCCTAAGCGAAAGTTGGATGCTTAACCGACTAAGCCACCCAGGCGCCCCTAATGTTTATTTATTTTTGAGAGAGAGACAGAGACAGAGTGTGAGTCGGGCAAGGCTAGAGAGATAGGGACACAGATCTGAAGCAGGCTCCAGGCTCTGGGATGTCAGCACAGAACCCAGTGCAGGGCTCGAACCCAAGGACAGCAACATCATGACCTGAGCCCAAGTCAGACACTTAACCCACTGAGCCACCCAGGTGCCCCTAAAGAAGTTTATTTATTTAAGTACTCTCTATGCCCATTGTGGGGCTCAAACTCACAAATCTGAGATCAACAGGCACATGCTCTTCTCACTGAGCCAGTCAGGCACCCCAGCAGAGGGTTTTTTAATGGATGGGTGTTATAGGTTGTTGAATGCTTTTGCTGCCATCTATTGAAATAATCATTTGGTGCTTATCCTGTTATTGATGTGTTTGCAAATATTATTCAGTTGATTGTTTTGTGACTATTGAACCACCCTTGCCTCCCAGGAATTAGTCCCACTTGACTGTGGTATATGATTGTTTTTAATGTGTTGTTGGGTTCGGTTTGCTAATATTTTGTTGAGGATTTTTGCATCTATATTTATAAGAAATATTGGCCTGTAGTTCACTTTCCTTGTGGTGTCTTCATCTGGTTGTAGTATCAGGGTAGTACTGGCCTCATAGAATGACTTTGGAAGTTTCCCTTTCTCTTCTGTTTTTTTGTTTTTTTTGTTTTGTTTTGTTTTGTTTTTGTTTTTTGGTTTTTTTTTGGAATAGTTTGAGAAGAAAAGGTATTAATTCTTCTTTAAATGTTTGGTTGAATTCACCTATGAAGCCATCTGTTCTTGGACTGCTGTGTTGTGGGAGGTTTTTTTTTTTTACTGATTCAATTTCCTTGTTGGTAAACAGTCTGTTCAAATTTTCCATTTCTTCTGCTTCCTTCCATTTGGTAGATTATAGGTTTCTAGGAATTTATCTGCTTCTACTGAGTTGTCCAGTTTGTTGGCATATAGGTTTTCATAACATTTTGTTATAATTGTTTGTATTTCTGTGGTGTTAGTTGTTACTTCTTTTCTTTCATTAGTGATTTTGTTTATTTGGATTCTCTCTCTCTCTCGGAGGAGGAGTCTGGCTAGAGATTTATCGATTTCATTATTTTTTTTCAAAGAACCTGCTCCTGGTTTCATTGATCTGTTCTACTATTTTTTTAGTTTCTGTATCATTTATTTCTACTCTAATCTTTATTGTTTCCTTCTTTTTACTGGATTTAGGTTTTGTTTGTTTGTTTTTAGCTCCTTGCGGTTTAAGGTTAGGTTGTTTAGTTGAAATTTTTCTTGATTCTTGAGGTAGGCCTGTATTACTATAAACCTTCTTAGAATCACTCTTGCTGCATCCCAAAGGCTTTGGACCATTGTGTTTTCATTTTTGCTTGTTTGCATGTGCTTTTTACTTTCTTCTTTGATTTCTCGGTTGATTCATTCATTGTTTAGTAACATGTTATTTAACCTCCATGTATTTGTGCTTTCTCCAGGTTTTTTTTTGTTTTGTTTTTTTGGGTTTTTTTTTTGGCTTCTAGTTTTATAGCGATGTGATCAGAAAAGACGTATGGTATGACTGAATTTTTTGAATTGTTGAGACTTATTTTGTAGCTTACTGTGTGATCTATTCTAGAGAATGTTCTGTGTGCAATTGAAAAGAATGTGTATTCTGCTATTTTAGAGTGGAATATTCTGAATGTATCTGTTAAATCCATTTGGTTCAGTGTGTCATTTAAAAAGCCACTGTTTCCTGTTGATTTTCTGTTTGAATGATCTCTCCATCTATGCAACTGGGGTGTTAAAGTCCCCGACTGTTATTGTATGACTATTAATTACTTCCTTTATGTTTGTTATTAACAGTTAAATGTTATAATAAATGAGAGTTAATGTTATTTAACTCTCATGTTGGGTGCATAAATATTTACAATTGTTATGTCTTCTTGTTGGATTGTCCAACAAGTGTCCTTCTTTGTCTCTTGTTATAGTCTTTGTTTAAAAGTCTGTTTTGTCTGATATAAGTATTGCTACCCTGGTTTTCTTTTGACACCTGTTTGCATGATAAATATTCCTTCATCACCTCACATTCAGTCTGCAGGTGTCTTTTAGTCTGAAATGAGTCTTTTGGAGTTTGTTGATTGTTTTTCCACTATGTTACCCCGTGTCTTTCCAGTGGAGCATTTAGTCTATTAACATTCAAAGTAATTATTGATAGATATGTTTTCATTGCCATTTTGTTACTTGTTTTGTAGTTGTTGCTATAGATTTTCTCTGATCCTTTCTTCTCTTGCTCTCTTTCATGGTTTGTTGGCTTTCGTAAGTATATACTTGGATTCCTGTCTCTTTATTCTTTGCATGTCTATTACTGGTTTTTGATCTGTGGCTACCATTAGGTTTGTATGTAATATCTTCTACATATAGTAGTCTATTTTAAGTTGATAGTTGCTTAAGTTTGAACCCATTCTTTACTCCTTCACCCATGTTTTAGGTATATGGTGTCATATTTTGCATCCTTTTATTTTGTAAATCTCTTGACTGATTTTTATAGGTATACTTACTTTTATTGTTTTTGTGTTTCCTACTTTTCTTACTCTTACTTATGGTCTTCTCTTTCCACGTAAGGAGTCTCCTTTCTTGTAGGGCTAGTTTAGTGGTAATGAACCCCTTTAGCTTTTGTTTGTCTGAGAAACTCTTTATCTCTCCTTGTACTCTGAATATTAGCCTTGCTGGATAGAATATTCTTGGCTGCAGAATATTCCCTTTCAGCACTTTCAATGATCATGCTCTTCCCTTCTGGCCTGCAAAGTTTCTGCCAAAAAATCTGATAACCTCATGGAGTTTCCTTTGTTTGTAGCCTTCTTCTCTTACTGCTTTAAAGTTTGTTTATTTATCAATATGTTTTGCCATTTTAATTACTATGTGTCTTAGTGTGGACCTCTCTGGGTTGAATATTTGGGCAGATCTCTGTGCCTCCTGGATCTGCATATCTATTTCCTTCTCCAAATTAGGGAAGTTTTCAGCTATTATTTTTTCAAATAAATTTTCTGCCCCTTTTTTTCTCTCTTCTTGTTCTGAGATCCCTATAACATGAATGTCATTGTGCTTTATGGATTGTGAGTTTACCCTTAATTTCTTGACGAAGCATTATTTTCACAATTCTGATCCATTCCTTATGTCAGCTTTAAGCAGTTATAGGACCAAGTGTGCTTATGATTACCTTGGACTTGAGGAAGGATTCCTATAAACTCGAGAGGCTAGGTAAACCCTCTAGGGGGAGAGACAAGAAGCAGAGCTCGACAGATGGGAGGGTTTTGAATTACATAGTAAAAAATTCCTCTATTTTTGTAGAAGTTTAACAATGTTGTGAAATGCGACAGATTGATACGTTTACTTTCTCTGGGTATGACGAGTCAAGGAAAGGGCTGGAGCAGGATGTAGAGTCACTTCTTACTCAAAAATCTTAGACCAAGTCTTTACCTTCAAATATGCTGAAAGACCATGAATAAGTTCTTATCCTAGCCAGTTACCACCTGTCTTTATCATTTGGGGGAAAGGACTAGACTCTTCCAGGCATGAGTTTCCCAATCTGTCCTCTAAGGAAACTGGAAAAGATGATCTTGTAAGATTCCATCTTTCAAGCTTTAAGAGTTGGGTCAAACCAGAAGTATTGCTTGATGCATAAGAAGAGAGGCAAAGTGACCTACCTCCCAAGACACACCAGGTGTGGGTTGAGAGAAGTAACTGTGCATAGGTGTAAGTTCACTGAGACTATGACCTCCCTGTTCAAAGAATTTACCTGTGTCTTCAGGACCTATGCCCAAATTTATGACCCGAAGGATCAGAAAACACTGGATTCTTAATGGGAATTTCAGATACTGTGGATACTAGGCATTTCTATTGGACCCAGTGGCAGGCCAGGAGTTTTTTCAAAAGAAGAGTTATTTCCAGAGTGGGCAAGGGGCCTCTGTTATGATTTTTTCTCTGAGTTTCGCAGCATCCCACCTTCCCCAGGAACTTCAGGGTAGGTCAGAAGGTCAGAAAGGCTTGCCCCAGATGGAGCTGTGTCTTGCTCTGGATCACTCACAGCTGGACACCTTGTATATTACTATGTACATGGCAGGGACAGTACACCCAAATTTAGGATATATTGCCTCTGAAGCCAAAAAAGCTCAACATGAATTAATGCTTCTTCCTAGTTCAGGAAATCCCATTTAGAATAATAGCTGTAATTGGAATCAATCCCCGATTAAGCTTATTTCACATCATTTCAGTGCTTCTCTACCAAGAGCAATTTTGTTCCCCAGAGGACATTTTGCGATGTCTGGAGACACTGTCACAAATGGAGGGGCTGTGCTATTGGAATCTAGTGGCTAGGGGCCAGGGATGCTGCTCAGCATTGCACAAAGCAAGAATTATCCATCCCCAGCTATTAGCAGAACCAGGATTGGAGAGCCCTGCTCTGAGATCTTCTGTCTTGAGACAAGTCCTAGCAGAACAAGTGGCTTTAATGGATTTGTGGTCGGGATTGCCATCTGCCTCTGTTGCATCTTTGATGGTGGTGCTGCCTTCTGTTTTCATAGAGAGAAGTTGTTCCAGGAAAAATGGAGGATTCTGCCATTTGCCGAAGGCATCTCTTGTTACTATACATTTAGGCATTGTGGAAGTGACTGCAGCATGTGTTCACATGTCCACTGGGTCACTGAATGAGTTTATGTATCTGCTGGGTCACTGTGGGATAGATACGGTGCCAAACATCATTTATCACTTACCCCATGCTCCCCCACTTTAACTGGTGGCCCACAGTGCATGCCTTGCTAGCTCAGAGCTGGATTCAGTAATTTCCAAAGATCTGGGACTCTCCTCCCCTCAGTGCACAGTTACGCTACTCAGTGGCTGCCACCTGCACTTCTGTATTCTTTATGTTCCCTGTAATTGGCAACTGCAGGAGACCTTGGGGCTTCTATATCCATGGGGCTTCAATGTCAGCTTCATTCCAGACAACCAAAAATGACAGCTTAAGCAGCTGATTTGTCCCCTTGCGCCGTGACTTCCAGTGTCCCAGTGTCTGAAGGCAATTGGCTACAAGTCACGTAGCCAAGCTTAGATTCCACGTTCCTGTGGGGAGCAGTTTCCTGAATTCACTTTCGGTACCACTTACTTGGTTGTTGTTCTCAGTTACAGATATTAGTATTCACTTTAGGTGTTTAAAGCACAAGGGACTTTATTGAGGGATATAGCTATCATACTGAATTATTGGAAGTTTTGAATAAAATAAACCTAGGTCGAGCTTCCAACACCACACTGTAGAACTGGACCAGTGTGGGAAATGTGACCTCTCCATGACTACTGAGCTGCTCTCCTGGTTCTGGCTCCGAGATCTATCATGTCAGGCCATAATTTGCACTGGCATAGTGGATATTACACACGCTCTATTGCCCCAAAGCTTAGTTTGATTTTTAAGGTTTCATGAAAGTTCGTCTGAATGGAAGAACCTACATTACATATAAACTCTAGCTGCAAGGGAGCTGCAGAGGGGTCTGAGAAATGCAGTGTTTAGCTTTCAGGTTACTACAATGCAAAAAGCAAGAAGATGTGATATATACACAATGGAATATTATTCAGCTTGAGAAAGAAGGAAATCCTGCTGTTGACAATACCATGGATGGACCTTGAGGACATGATACTAAATGAGATGAGAGTATACTATCATTCATATGTGGGATCTGAAAAAAAATCCAAACTCAAGAGACAGAGTGCAAAATGGTTACTAGAGGATGGCGAGTTGGGGGCATAGGACAGATGTTGTTTAAGGGGATAAACTTACGACTAGAGTAAATAAGCCCTGGAGAGTTAATAATAAGTAAACTTGCTAGGAGCCTGGAAATGATTTCAAGCGCTAAAAAGAAATGACCATTATGTAATGTGATAGAGGTGCAACATTTGGAATAATGGCAATCATTACCATATGTAGATATATGAAATTAACATGTCGTATACCTTCAATGTACTCGATATTATATGTCAAATGTATTTTGATAAAATGTAAATATAAAAAAAAAAGCCTGAACAAAACTCCAACAAATACTGGAGGTGGATTGACATGGCTGTTGAATGAGCCAGTCTTCAATATCTACTACGGTACGCAAAACAGAATTTTATGTAAGGCTGAAATGAGCAAGCATGTCCTGGTACAGCCTGGTACTAACTACTGCAAGGTTGAGTTCCTTCATTTCACGTGTAAACAAGCCCTGCCTCAGAACCCTCAAGGGCCTCACAGTTGCCCTGGCCACTGTGCCCCTCACTTGGAATCTTTGAATTTTCTCAATTTTCTAATAATTTAAGGATTCATGCCTGCAACAGAGCTATGGGCTGCCATCTTCTCTATTTGTGCATTTGTGTCCAAGACCCTCAGGGGCCCTACACCTCTGCCTCTTGGATACCTGCTATTTGCTCCCTGCCGTGGGTTTCAGAGGGTCGGTCTGCTCCACCGATCCTCACCAGCTTCTGGGAAGTACTGGTGCCGTCTGCCATAGGGACGCCCTGGTCCCCACAAGCCTCCTACCTGCCTAAACCAGCTTTCCATGGCTTCTGGGCCATTCATGTGTCTCCTTCTGGCCAAAAGGGCTCAGAAGCGGTGGGGAAACAGCAATGGTAGCACTGGTGCCCCAATGGGCAAATGCCTGGTGCCCTCTGGGCCCATGAAATTGTGGTCGTGCCCTCTTACAGAAATTGTGCTCTCCTTAAGACTTTGGTTATAAGAAAGCTGGGGTACTATACACATAACATTGGCCCAGGCCAACCATGTTCTAAAAGAAGATTCATTTGGGTCCTATAATTAGTATTCTTCTCCCCTTGTCATTTCACAAAGGAGGAAACTGAAGCACAGAGACGATACTTCATACCAAAGCAGTAGAGGAGGCAGCTCAGCCTCGAAGCTGTCCTTAACCACACGAGTGTGCCATTGCTCCTGGACCCTGAGTGGTTGGGTTTGATTTTAAATATGACATCCCAACAGGCATCCTTGAAGACTTACTTGTTTATTAGTTTCCTAGTGCTGCCGAAACATATGACCATGAACTTGGTGACTTAAAACAACCCAAATTTATCTTCATATTGTCTTGTAAATCGGAAGTCCGAAGTCAGGTTCACTGGGCTAAAATCAGAGCTTTGGCGGGCATTCCTTCTAGAGCCTCTCGGGGTGAATCCATTTCCTTTCCTTTTCCGCCTTCCATAGGTCACTGGCTTTCTTGGCTCGTGGCACCTCTTTGCATCACACTGACATTCCTTCTTCTGTCACATTTGCTTCTTTCTCACTGCCCCTCCTGTCTCCTGCTTCGAAAGCTGACTATGTTGGGCCCACCTGCAGCATCTAGGATCATCTCTCCCCTTCCCAAATCCTTAATGAATTCACATTTACAGAGTTCCTTTTTCCATGTCAGTTAATATGTCTGCAGATTTGTGGGATTAGGACATGGGTGTTTTCAGGGCTTGAATGATAATATTGTTACTGGTGATTTTGAATATGAAAAATCTCAATACCGTGAGGACCAAGACAGTTTCGAAGGTATCTGCTTTTAGTTCAGTAGAAACTGAGTGAATATCCAGCACCATGACACATATAGCTGATAAATTCTCCAAGACTATGCTACCCAGCGACCGTGAAATTAATGGGGGAATTTGTTGGGAGAGATTGATGCATTTGTCCATGTGGACAGTACCTTAGCCTAGGCGTGTATTTTAAGCTGACAGGTGTTATAAGATTTTGTTAGTTGGTTCATAACATATACAATTTAGTTTATCTAGAAGAAAAAAGGGAGTGTGAGAACTGATCTCTATGTGGATTCATATATTATGTTTTGCAGGTGTATAGGTTGTTAAAAATTATTAATATCCCCCAACAATAAGTACTTGAAGGGCTCATTCTAGTAGAGGAGATGAGTCATGTGAAGACACAATTACACCGCGTTGTGCTCTATGCAGGGATGGAAGAGGTTGTGATGGAGAGCAGGGAGAGGCATTCGGGGAAGCTTTCCAATGGAGGTGGGTGGGTCTTAGACAAGCTGGAAGCAAAGAATAGGAACTTACCAAGCGGACCAGGTGGAGGGCCTTTTGCACAAAATAGCAATATTGGAAGCCCATAGGGTGTTTTGGACTTTGTGGTATTAATATGGTGGATGGTGTGAAGGGGCGTAAGGGGAGGAGGTTTGGGGTAAGGAGGGAGGAGAAAGCCTGGCGCCCTGAAGCAACACAACCAGGTGGGATCTGGTCAGTTCACAGTATTCACACCATTGTGTGACTACTCTCAGTCCCTCTCCTGCTTGGACTGTGTGCAGCTCTAAACACTGTAAACCATCGCGAAACTCTTAGCGTTTTATTATGCAAAATACCAAGAATACACAAAGGTAGACAGAACTGTCAAATGGAGTCTCCATGTTGGTATCACCCACCCGAATAGTTACCCACGTTCTCGGACAGTTTGGGAGAATCGTTTTTTATTTATTCTTCTCCATTGTTGTTGTGGCTCAAGGATTTTAAAGCAAATACCAAACACCCCATTGTTTCACCCACAAATGTATCAGTGTAGAGCTTATTTATTTATTTATCGTACTTTTGGTTTCATAATTTTTCTGTTCAGTTCAGTAAAAACGTGATTTTTTTTTAATTTTTATTTTTTTATTTTATTTTATTTTTTTACAAATAGTTTATTGTCAAATTAGTTTCCACATAACACTCAGTGCTCATCCCCACAAGTGCCTCCTCCATGCCCATCCCNCTTACATTCCCACCAACAGTGTAGGAGGGTGCCCGAGTAAAAACGTGATTTAAAAGGCATTGCCACCCTCCTCGCCTCCTGGGAGTGTTCCAGCAAGCCTGTCCGTCCGGGCCAACCCAGAGGTTCAGCGCTCATCCAGCGATACGCACAGGGCTGGTCACATAGATCTGTCGCTTCCTGCAGAGTTCGCCTTTAACATTGCCTGCCTCTTGGGGAAAGAATTCAATGAGTCCATCCTCCTGTTCCTCACGATGCTGTCACACTGCAAACTCGAGAGTGCCCCTGATGTCTGAATCAGTTCCGATGCCCTGTATGTCCAGTCCATTGGATTCTCCATCCTGGCCCACTACCCGGACGTAGTTCTTGTGGTGGGTGGAAGGGTCGATCTGTTGTCTGTACTCCTTCATCCAGTCACATACTTCCTTCAGCAGCTCTGTGAGGCAGGCCTCTGAGCGAGCGTCAGGATTGGCTACCATCTGGATGGATTCAGAAAGAGCCCATCTGAATGGTCTTCTTGGGATCCGCCAGAGCCCTGCACCCTCCTGTAGGTCTGGGCTCCTCTGACCCTAGGAAATTGCAGCAGGGTCCCCAGAGGCAGGGCCAGCTGATCCCACCTTTCATCTGTAATGGAGTTGCTCCACCTCAGCTCTCAGGGCCCCCGTTGTGGCCCTGGACTCACTTGAGCTCTTGACCCCCTGGCTGTGAGGGAGTGGTGTAATAAGTAAAGACTTACAAAACATCATTACAGTATTACCACATGCATCCAATAATAATTTCTCAATATCTTTAGTATTCATGCCAAGCCCCCTTTTAAAAAATTTTGAATGCTTATTTATTTTTGAGAGACAAATAGACAGAACCTGAGTGGGGGAGGGGCCAAGAGAGAGGGAGAATCTGAAACAGGCTCCGGGTTCTGAGCTGTCAGCACAGAGCCTGATGCGGGGCTCTAACCTGTGAACCATGAGACCATGACCAGAGCCGAAGTCGGACGCTTAACCGACTGAGCCACCCAGGTGCCCCCACCCATGTCTTTTTGTTTAAACATTAAAAAAAGACAAATGTGTTGGCTTGTTTGAACTGTGTATTACAATTGGTTGATGTGTAAATCTCTTTTAATCTGTAACATTTCCACCTCCCCCCTGCTTTTTAAACCATCGTTTTATGGTGGTTGGAGAAACAGTGTCATTTGTCCCGTTAGCATTTTCCCGTGTGAACTTGGGTGGCCTCATCCTCATGGTGTCATTTAACAATTTCCTCTTTCCCTACTTTGTCTTTAACTTGTAGTTCGAGGCCAATGCTTTTTTTCCAGGAATATTTCATAGGTGCTGCTGTGTAGTTTCAATTCCATCACATCCAGGGGTATAATGTCTTGTTATCTCACATTTAGTGATGTTAGGATTGATCAATTAATTTGACCTCATTTATTCACTACAAAATTCCCCATCAATCTTTCACCTGATGTGTTTAGCATCCATTGATCATTGCTGCCTCAATGTACTATTTCTTTAAGAGCTCAAAATGGTGGCTTACTCTCATTTATTCTGCATTTAAAAACCATAATTCCTTGGGGGCACCTGGGTGGCTCAGTCAGTTAAGTGTCCGACTTTGCCTCAGGTCATGATATTGCAGTTTGGGAGTTCAAGCCCTGTATGAGGCTCTGTGTGACAGCTCAGGGCCTGGAGTCTGCTTCAGATTCTGTGTCTCCCTCTCTCTCTGCCCCTCCCCTGCTCACGCTCTGTCTCTCTCTGTCTCTCAAAAAATGAATAAACGTTAAAAACCGAACTAGAATTCCTCTCTAAAAATCACTATCATAAACTGTTTGATTGCTGTGGAATACAGTTTGTTCTTGAAAAGCAGGAATAATGATTTTTTTCCCCTTTATCAGTTTTCAAAGTGAGTTGGTGCCATTGCAACCTCCAGAAGTGACCAACATGTTTTTTGTTTTTATTTAAGTATCAGCATGAACTCATGGATCGGAAATATTTTCTGTTTAAATCTATTGCAGTCATTTCTGTGTAAAACCACAATTATGACATCTAAATGAGAAAATATAATTTGATTTTCTAAGACTCAGTTTGCCCACAGTTATTCAGCTGCTTATCTTTTACATAAAGGTATCTGTACACATGGGCACCTGTTTTTAATTCAAAGCAAAACCATAAACAGATACAAATAAAATAATAGAAACAAATAATGAAAGTTCTAAGGATTGACTTCGATGTAGAAGAGCACTCAGGGTCGGGAGATAGTGTCAATCAGGGCATCCTTCTTAGAGGAGGTAAGTTGCGAATTAGGTGGCAAAGGAGTTGAAGGTTAAGGATTAGCAGAAAGAATGTGAGAAGCATCTTTAAGAGAGGACTTATAATGCCATGTTAGAAACATGAAGACGTTTGTCTCTGGGCTTTGGACAAGTCACCTTACCTACCTGACTGTGTTTCTTCACCTGGGCACCTGCTTTCTGCTGTGATCTTCATATTCAAGTGTTGCACAGAGTGTGTCCAGATTTGGGATGCCTTTCCTGGAGGAGTTGATGAGGAATCTTGATGGAGCACAGCCAGGGGTCCAGAGAGGGGCCCAGGGAAGCAGGTAAGGAATGAATAAGGAGACCATAGGTGACCGTACCACCTCTACTTCCCACCCAGTTTCTCTGGACCTGCCTTTGTGCCTCATCTCTTCTCTCAAGCACTTGGGATGCTCCAAAGACTTGTCTTGGGTGCTGGGCTGGTCCTGAAAGACTTGTACTCAAAGCATCAAGGGTCAGAGCCACCCCCCACCCCCTACCAGGGAGGATTTGACAAACTCGGCCTGACTTGGGGCACCCCTCTCTGGCCACCTTTCCCGGGACCCTGGGAGTGAATCCACATGTGTCCCTCTATTGTCCTCTCTGTTTATCAGTCCTTTGGAGTCCTTAGTGGCACTTATCATATTCCAAATGCCTCGTATCTGCAGTTTGGAGTTTTGTAGGGATCCGGTAGTAATTTAAAAGACATTTTTCTGAACTTTTTAAAAAAGATTTTAAAAATTTTTAAATCATGTCTACACTCAATGGGGGGCTCAAACTTACAGCCCCAAGGTCAAGAGATATAGGCTGTTCAGACTGAGCCAACCAGGTGCCCCCAAAATTTTCTAAGCTTTAAATCAGTCAAGGGACACACAATTCCTTTGTGATTAAATTCTAATATATAACATTATTGTAATAGATTGCAACTTTTGTAATTTGTTTTTGTTTTCTTTCATTGTTTATTGTCAAGTTGTTTTCCATATAACACCCAGTGCTCATCCCCACAAGTGCCCTCCTCCATGCCCATTACAATGTATTAAGGTTTCTTTGGTCTAATTAGTTTTGTTAACTATGTATGACACTATAAAAGAATAATCTTATTTGGAGAGTATAAGGGTTAATATATTTCTTTCTTTTTTTTTTTTTTTTTTTTAAAGGCAGTAAGACACATTTTATTCAATACTGCTTCCGTAGGGGACAGACCTCAGTTTAAATTCAGACCACCACTGAAACAGAAAGCAGAAGGCTTTTTAAATATGGAGGTGTAAAGGAAAATTTGGAAGTTGTTAAAGAGGATAGTCAATGTGAATAAGCCATCTGTTTGCTTCCTGAAGTATAATCCCAGAGGACCAGAAGGCAGGGTCACAATCTTTCTTGATGATTACTTTTCTGTCTTTTTAAAAAATATATAATTTATTGTCAAATTGGCTCACATACAGTGCGTACAGTGTGCTCTTGGCTTTGGGGGTAGATTCCCGTGGTTCATCGCTTACGTACAACACCCACCCAGTGCTCATCCTAACAAGGGCCTCCTCAGTGCCCATCATCCATTTCCCCCTCTCCACCCCATCAGCCCTCAGTTTGTTCTCTGTATTTAAGAGTCTCTTATGGTTTGCCTCCCTCTCTGTTTGAAACTACTTTTTTCCCCTTCCCTTCCCCCACGGTCTTCTGTGAAGTTTCTCAACTTCCACGTATGAGTGAAAACATATGATATCTGTCTATTTCTGACTGACTTATTTCACTTAGCATAATACCTTCCAGTTTCATCCACATTGTTGCAAATGGCAGGATTTCATTCTTTCTCATTGCCAAGTAGTATTCCATTGTAGAAGAGTTAATATAATTTCTGTTAACACATGTTTAGAACAGCCTTTTATTATTGTTTTTCTGTTAATGTTGCCCATATTTTTAAGAGGTTTTGCTTATTTTATGTTAATACTGTTTTTTTCCTTTTTTTAGAACATAGCTACTATATTCTCATAGTGGATTATACCTTTTATAAAAATGAAGTGTTTGTCTTGGTCCAAATCTTTCAGTCTTTTGTCTTTAATTCGACTTTGTATGATAGTAATATTGAAGCAGCTATTCATTTTCTGTATGTGTGCTGTATCTTTATCCAGTCTTAAAAAGTGCTGTTACAAATCAACAGACAGAATATCATCAGGAGAAAAATAGGATGGGATAAGAACTGGCAATTCACACACACACACACAAACACACACACACACACACACACACACACACCCTCTCCCTACCAAATATGCAATAAATATTTTAAAAATGTCCAGCCTCATTATTGCTAATGACATGCAAGTTATACTAGAAATGGGGTTACAGCTGACTGCCATTTCTCATCTATCATGTAGGCAAAGATGAAATATGTACATTTCTCATGGGGACCAATGAGTATAATTTTAGGGATTTTTTTCCCTAACAATTTATTGAAATAATAAACAGATCTATAAAAGGATTTGTATACAAAGATAATTCTTTTTTTCAGAGATATTCTTTATAGTGCTTCTAATGTGAAAAATCAGAACCAATCTAAAAGTTAAGGAAAAAATCCTGGCTAAATAAATTAAGGTTTATCTAATCAATATGATATGTAGCCATTAAATCATATTTTAAAGAATATTGAGTAATATGAAAAAGTTTTTTGATATCTTATAAATTAAGATGTATATATATGTGTGTGAATATATATGAATAATTACATATATATTTTTTAGCTTATTTTTTTAAAGAAAGGGGAAGATTGGAGAGCTAGGGTATTTCTCACAGAAAGCATACTGGCAGAATATATGTTAATAGTGCTCAGATTTTAGTGATAGTTAGTTTTTAATTATATTTTCTATAGTAAATGTTCATTATTTTTATAATAAAATGATCAAGAACTATTTAAAAAGTTCATGTTAGAATTGTTCATATTAGAATAGTTTAAGGAGTTTAAGTGAGGGAATGATATTAAATTTTATACACCAGGAAATGATAAAAATCTTTCAAAGTGAATCACTATGTAGCTATCAATATTGGGATCACTATATGGATATATTTCATGTGTTTCTTCTTCAGAGATTGATAGAACTTTTTTTTTTTTTTTTCCTCTCTAATGTGCCATCTTTCATGCAGTCAGGTCTATTTTATCATTTATAATGATTTGACTATTGGGGCACCTGGGTGGCACAGTCTGTTAAGCGTCCGACTCTAGATTTTGTCTCAGGTCATGATTTCCTGGTTCGTGAGTTCAAGCCCTGCATTGGGCTCTGTGCTGACAGTATGGAGCCTGCTTGAGATTTTCTCTCTCTCTCTCTCTCTCTCTCTCTCTCTCTCTCTCTCTTTCTCTCTCTGCCCCTCCCCTGCTCCTGTGTGCACGTGCACGCACACACTCTCCCTCTCTCTCTCTCTCAAAAATAAAGTTAAAAAATAAATTACAAGTATTTCATTATTTAGTTTCATTCATATGATATAGGTAGGCACAGTTTCTAAACTGGGAATTTTTGAAAGGAAAATAAGTAAATTTTCTTATGGCTTAGAATTCCAAAAGAGGCTTCTGTCTCATTATAGCGCTCAACAATTTTCCCATCATTCTGTTTTTTTGTTTGTTTTTTTTTTGTTTTTTTTTTTTGTAAATATGAGACAGTATGTGTAAATTCTTGGTAGCCCTTGTACTCATGAGACGTGGGTCCACTTTGTATTTCCTTAGCTCTTCTAGCGAGTGAGTTATTTTTCCAGCCACTGGATGGCAGCTAATCTCCATTAGTAGTAAGATGTTTCCAGAGCCCCTCTTCCAGAGTATAGACTGTGCATCATTGAACACACTGTGCTTGAAAGGAAAAAAGAAAAGAACTCAACATGTAGTATCTCTGGATTAATCTCATTTTATTAACCTCTGCACGTAAGATTTTATAGGGCATAAGATTAAAATGCTCTAAATCTTGTAACTGGAATTCTGAAGATTCCTTTTCAAAAAGAAAAGAAAAAAGGCAGATAAACCTAAGCCTGTTGATTGCAGGCATAGTGCTCCTCTCATGAGTCTGTAGATCCATTATTAATAGTACAGCTTTACCATTTTGACATTCCACACTACAAATAATATTGCAACAACAGTCGCCTGTAAGGAAATGTTTGTAAACCTTAGCTGATTGCTCCGAGCAATGGTAAGCTGATGCTTGGTATACTGAAATTCATGCAAATGAATAATTCAGTTCACAGCATTCCAGTTTGCAATTCTATCCCATTTGATAATCACTCAGTAAAATGACAGTGAAAAAGAGCTCTGGCTTGTATATTTCAATGCAAGAAAAAATGTGAAAGCGGATCGTGGTGTAAACCTCATGCTTCAGTCTAGGCTAATAGAGGAAAATGGAGATGCAGAATAAGCAAGTGTACATCCTCCATTCAAGTAATGGAGGAAACCAGACAAAGTGACCCTTGTAGGAGGGGTTGGAATTTGGCTTTTATTCTCATTAACAATTCCTTGTACTGCATACCCCAGACACCACTATCACTATCTGTATCAACAAATTAAAAATAAAAACAACAACAATGGCACAGAAAAGGATACCTTCAAGAGGATTAAAAAATAGAGGTATTATTTAACAAAAAGAAATATCATTTTGGTTTATTACAGTAGAAGTGATTTAAGAAATGATCCCTTGGGACGCCTGGGTGGCTCAGTCTGTTGAGCGTCCCGCTTTGGCTCAGGTCATGATCTCGCGGTTTGTGGGTTCGAGCCCCGCGTCGGGCTCTGTGCTGACAGCTCAGAGCCTGGGGCCTGTCTTCGGATTCTGTGTCTCCCTCTCTTTCTGTCCCTCTCCTGCTCACGCTGTTTTCTTCTCTCTCAAAAAATAAAGCATAAAAAAAGATCCCTTGATCTATATTTAATGAGCATCTATTATGTGTCTGATGCTGTGCTAATCATGTTAGTCAAAGCTCTTGTTTTAAAAAAGATCCTAGTACAAATTATATTTCTAAAATGTAATTATTATTCAGGATGAAAATGATTAGATTCAAGGGATGAACAATAGAATTTCAGAGAAGGGACTCCTGAGACTCCAGAATTCCATAGAGGAAGGGACATGCGAACAGATTCTTGACACATGCATGGGACTGGGTCCTGCTCAGAAGAGGGGAGCGTGTTTCAGACAGACTCTGAAGGTGCATTTGGAGACCAGCTTGCATCCACATTGGCATGAGTGGGTGAGGGGTGATAGCTGGCACCCGGGCGTGTTTTTAGGGAAGAACAGGAAGTGGCCTGAGGCTCCTTCTTCCTTATTACACACTATTGACAAGGGCCTTTCTTCCCCTATGTATTAGAATAAAATTTTAATAACTTAAATAAGAGTTTTGAACTGAGGTTAACAAGATTTAATCTGTGTAAGAGTTGGAAAGAACTAATTAGGGAAAAAAGGAACTCCACATCGAATGCTTACCATTTGGAGAACTTTCTACAGAACAAACTTTTGTGATTTAAAAATGTTTTCCATTTCATTAATTTTCTTTAAAAAGAGAGAGAGAGAGAAAGAAATGTAATTCCTAAATGGGGGCGACAGTTTGGAGAAAAATTGCTTTCAACTATCATTCTCTTGGTGGTAATTGCCTTAACATTTTCTCTTCGGAGACTGCAGTTTTCAGCTTTGTGCATTTCCTGGATTAGAAAAGAATAGATTTTCTCCTACTGCTCTATATCACTCAATGAATTAATGCCTTCAACTTTTGTTTCCCCCCATTTTGTTATTATTATGTAATAAGCAATTTTTTCTTTCTTCCATTGTTTGGCTGGGAAACTCACTCAGCACACACTGCTCCCTCAGTCTGCCTTAGCCTTAGGGCTGATGGGTGGGTCCTAATTGGTTTCAAAATGATATTCTGGATAGCAAGGGAACTGGTGATGATGTGAAGGAGAATGTGTGAGATTTGGTTGGGAGGTGCTCTTCTTTTAGTCTTTCCCATAAGGAAGGAGGGAGACTGAAGTTCATGGGGGAGGTTCTGGGAGAGTGAGGGAGATCCAGGCTTAGAAGGTGGAGTGGCCATCCCCGCCTCGTTCAGAAAGTGGCAACCATACAATGCTGGGGGAGTGGTTCATGGGAAACAGGGAGACACTGCTCTTCTAGAATTTTCCATCGGAGCACATTCACATGTTCACACTTTGCTTTGGGAAAGGGGAAAGAAGAACATGAACAAGCAGAGAGGAAGTATTTTTTCCTGGCCTGCTCCAGCTCACTTTCAGGACACTTATCTCAGGAACATATTTCCCCTTATTTTCTTCTGTTATGAAAGGAAAATAAATAGTATAGACTTTAGTTAGCTTTTTAATTTTTCCCTGTAGTTTTTGGTGTGCGATTGCTCAAACCTTTCTTTTATTTTAAGTTTATTTATTTATTTTTGAGAGAGAGAGAGTGAGTGAGCTAGGGATAGGGAGAAAGAGAGAGAATCTCAAGCAGGCTCTACACTGTCAGTGCAGAGCCCCATGTAGAGCTTGAAGCCACAAACCATGAGATCACGACCTGAGCTGAAATCAAGAGTCAGATGTTCAACCAACTGAGGTATGCAGGCACCCCTTGCTCCTCCCTTTCTAAAAGTGATTTAAGGGGCACCTGGGTGGCTCAGTCAGTTGAGCATCCGACTTCGGCTCAGGTCATGATCTCACGGTTAGTGGGTTCGAACTCCACGTCAGGCTCTGTGCTGACATCCAGCTCAGAGCCTGGAACCTGTTTCAGATCCTGTATCTCCCTCTCTCTCTGACCCTCCCCTGCTTACACTGTCTCTATCTCTCAGAAATAAATAAAAATAAATAAATAAAAGTGATTTAAGCTAATTTAAAAACTGAGTTTTAGGAAACGTGTTTTCCTAAATTTTCAATCTTAGTATATAGTAAAGGTATATTTTTTATACATTGCCTCATCAGTTTCATACAGCCACGTGGATTCTTACGTACCTTGATATGTTCTTAAATTTAGTACTTTATTGTTGACTAATTCTAGTTTTATCTCTTTTGCTAGATTTAAACTTTTAATATCTTATATATATCTTTTAAATGTTTATTTATTTTGAGAGAGAGTGTGAGTGTGAGTGGGGGGGGGTGCAGAGAGTAAGGGAGACAGAATCCCAAGCAGGCTTTATGCCATCAGCAGTCAGCACAGAGCCCGAGGTGGGGCTCAGTCTCATGAACTGTGAGATCATGACCTAAGCTGAAATCAAAAGTCAGTCACTTAACTGACTGAGGCACCCAGGAGCCCCTTCATATCTTATATTTGAATAACATTGTGCTGGGCATATCAGAGAAGCTCAATAAATAGAATGGTGGTTGACTTTGGTGAGATTAATGAGCTATACTAAAAACAGTTTCTTAAAATATTTAACACTTCTTAAATCAGATCTAAAATACAGAATTAATTTCCTTACTGCATAGAAAAGGAATTATATCACTAGGTTTGATCCTTAGGGTCAATCTTTGTTACCTTTGCTTCCTATTGAAACATCAACCCTCCACATTTTTGATGGTATAATATTTGAAAGTTAAAACAATTGAAAGAAGGTAATTGTTCAAATTAATTTCATGTCAAATACTAAATCACCATGTATGGGCTACGTTTTCAAAAATCTTGCCTTGTTCTGGCCTTTGTGTTTTCATATCTGGTATATTTATATCCCCATGATAATTGAATTCACTTCAATCAATGGAAGTTGATTTATGTAATTAACTGTACCGTTTCATTTGGATATTTGAAACTACCTGGGGGTTACCTTTGAATACAAGGCCCAATGTTGACTGTTTTCAGTGGAAGAATTAGTAATAGAAAACCAGGAAGCTGGCGGTTCTTTGAAATGCAGGAACTAGATGTTGCACTATAAAGTATTGTTCAATGTACTTATGAGAGGAAATTTATGTATATGTTAATATTAATTGGGTCCTTTTATCTCTGCTGTCAGGAAAGTTGCTGTGCTGGTTTTGGTAAGAAGTAAGCATTGAAACTCATTCTTAAAGAAGCTTTGAAAGAACATTTGGTCTGCAGAGTGTTTATATAATTTAGTTTTGTTAGGAATAAAAACGAATTTATTCTTTACGTATGTGGTTGCTCTCTGAAATCATATTTTAGCATTTTTGCTGTGGAAAAAACACCAGTGTTTGAAATTTGCCTTGTGAAATTTATAGGTAGTAATGACATTTATTACAAATTATATTATGGTCTTTAAGAAAAGTGAACTACAGAAAACAGCAACAGGTAAATACATAGAGTTTTTTCTGTTTTCCTTGGTAATACACGTTTTGTTTTGTTAGTTGCAGAGTAACTCATTTGTAACTGTGGGTAGTTGGGGTTTAAAGACTTAATTAGCTCTTGTGTGAAGTTATAAATGGGACTGTTCTTCATTCATTGAAGAAATATAGCTGTGACAAGACAGATCCAGGCTTGGTGTCTAGGAGCTTGTAATGGTGGTCCGGGGTCACCAAAAGCAAAGTGTCTGAATGGGCATGGAGGAGGACACTTGTGGGGATGAGCACTGAGTGTTATGTGGAAACTAATTTGACAATAAACTATTTGTTAAAAAAAAAAAACAAAAAACAACAAAAGCAAAGTGTCTGAACTTCCCCTTGAACTCTGACCTGCCAACTGTTCTTTTTCTGCAGTGACCAAATCATTCTTGACTCTGGCTGGAAAATCTTCCTTTGACGTCTCCTCAAGTTTACCCTTAAGCATTTCAAATAGGGGCAAGACATTCTTTCCAGAAATTACTGCTTGGTTTCAGATGCATGGATTTTCTGTATCTGATCACATTCTTGGAGTCAAAAGTTTTTCTGCCTTACAAGTCAGTGCATCTCACTTTACTGACAAGACTCCTTGGCATGGTTGTGAGTGCCAACCATTGGGTACCATATTTATAAATGTCTTGGTTATGCTCATGGGTTTATATTTATGATAAAAATCATAGCAAGACGGGGTTGCAAAGTCGAGCTATCTTAAGTTGGGAAGTTCCTCTATCACGGCAGTTAATTAACATGCTCCCAACAGGGGGATGTTCAAGACCCTGGGCTGGAGTTATTTTTCGTCCCTTTAGAAGATGCCTCTTGAGTGATTAGCTAATAATCTCGAATATCAGGACCGATTTTACACTGAATGACATTTGTTCCACTTTTCTCTAAGTATTTCTCCATAGGAAAGGAACAAGATTTTGAAGTTTTCACATTATAATATTTTGGCACAAGAGAAAAGCAAAGAGGAAATACATGCAGTATTAAGTGAGGTTTCTTATGTTTGCTGGTGAACCTAACTCTTCTACCTTTTCCCCCCTTTTCAGCAAAAATAAGCACAACTATGATAATAACAGGTGCCCTCAATATGATCCCCCATTTGAGCCCTGGGCACTTGACCCTCATTTCTGCAGCTGGGGTCATGGCTTCCTGCAGGGCTGTGTGTGTCTGTTGCTGGGAGTCAGCGGGAACAGGTGGATGTGAGCTGAGGGGAGCTCCGTATTATGTATTGTTCCTAAACATCTTCAATCCCAGAGACCAGATCTTGTTAAGGGTAGTGACAGGCAATGAAATAGTTTTCTCCTAAATAAATACCCGTTAAACTAAATCAGANGAGGATTACAAGCTGGAGTTTTTATTGTTTTGTATTTGGTCCTGGTGCCCAGGAAGTCCATGTGGAACAATAGCACCTAAAAGGTAACAAAAAAAGTAAATATTTGCATTTGCTACTTTCACAAAGCAAAAATTATCATATTAGTTAAGGTTCTCTTCATACCTCTAATTGATACTGGTTTTCTGTTTACTCGGACCTTGCTTTTCTGAAACAACAAGTAATTAAGGCGTAGGATCATCCCCAAGCTGTTGATTATCACTGTAAACAGACTCTGATTAAAGAAGCACTATTTTTTTCAGTTGTGTGTGATATGATGCTGAAATTTTGATCCTAAACAAGGACTGACTCGGCTCACCAAGTGAGGCAGTATGGTCTGGAGAGGCTCAATGTGAAAATATAACCATGCTAATAAGCAGCCGACCACAAAGCCCAATGCTAGAAGGACTTACTAGAAGGAACGCTATGAAATGCACTTAAAACTTGAATTCTATATTTCTATTCAGAGTTCCTGAGCCTTAAGTTATGTTTGGGAGAAGAATCTTGTAAAACACTGCAGCATTATATACAAGAAATGGGTGTCATGGTCCAAGCAGCATCATTTGTTCAAGCTACCAGCATCTAGAATGGAAGAAAAGTTCCTATGGTGGGGCGCCTGGGTGGCTTAGTCGGTTAAGCGTCTGACTTTCGCTTAGGTCATGATCTCACGGTTCGTGGGTTCGAGCCCCGCGTCGGGCTCTGTGCTGACTGCCAGCTCAGAGCCTGGAGCCTGTTTCAGAGTCTGTGACTCCCTCTCTCTCTGACCCTCCCCTGCTCACGCTGTCTCTCTCTCTCCTAGAAATAAATAAAACAATAAAAAAAAAAAAAGAAAGAAAAGTTCCTATGGGGAAAGCAGCATATGAAAGCATATTAAAGATGTCCCAGCACTGCAATGGTAAAGTGATCAGCATCATTTCAGATGATTCCAGCGATATCAAAACTTCTGTAGTCTTTTGTATGCCACGATATTAGATTGTACATGTAGAATTCCTATTAAGACAACATTTCGGTAACTTTAAGCATGTTGTATGCTTGGGGTCCCAGTGGCAGAGATCACTCACTTAGGCCACGCGTTTTGCTGAGAGCCGGATGGTGCCTGCAAGATCATCTAGCCACCTGCCTCATGTTGTTCATAGGCGAAGAGGTGGCCAGCATGACTGGTGGTTCATCAATGTCATCCAACCAGCCAGTATGTGGGAGTCAGGATCAGAAGTGTGGCTTCCCTAGTGTCACAGCTCTTTTAGAATTTGCCTAGCAGGTTTTCTGGTCCTTACCAGAAGACTCCCCCACCCCCCCAAAAAATAAAGAAATGTGGCTCCCCAAATCCAGGACAACACTACTTCTCTGGACATAAGTCAAAGTGTCACCAAGGAAAATGAGAAATAGTGGAAGGATGTTCCTGAGATTCTCTTTCCGTTGGCGTGCGCCTCTCCTTTGCCCCTCTGCAAAAGTTCCTAATTCTTAAACTTGCACTTGAGAGGTATTGTAAGGAAAGACATGTAGAAGGTGCATTTAGCACGTAGCATCCCTCCTCCTCTGGTCTCCACCTGTAGAAATTGGATGTTCCGTTCAGTGTGTGCTTTCCTCGGAATGCATCAGCTTTCTGAATCCTCCTCTGCAATTTTTCCTGCCTTTCCCCCTTCCTCTTCTTTGAGCTTTGGCAGATGAGACTTTCAGAAAATGCATGCGTCTTTTTTCAGCTCTTGCTGCACAATTTCAACCCATGGAAATGGGGGCAAAAGCAACAGCCCATACCACGTTATTTGGAGCTTTTAAGATAATGTCTTTTTGAGGGGAGGCAGCTCAAATGATTGTTGAATGAATATATTTTTAGTTCCTTTTTATTATGAGTTTACTCTTCTGTTATGATTTTTAAAATTATGATAGACTCCAGAATAAAAGTACTGTTTTGGTCTTGCAGACACAGACGTTGTGTTTTCAAGATGAAAAGACCCATAGGAAAAGTATAGAACGAGAGCTTTATTTACATTTCTTCAGTCACCTAGTCTCCAAAATGTACTTTCTCCAGGTTCCCCTGCTCCTGTTTGAGTTATTATGGTTCTTCACTTTACCCAATCTTGACAAAATGGAACCCATCTCTGATCCCTGGGTCTTCTTTCCTCCATTACTGATGGTCAAATTCCATCTGTCTGTTTTTCCCATTCTTTCTTCAACCAGGATTTCTATATGGAAATAGCTTAAGGGTAGCAAAATGGAGGCTTTGCCATTTTATAAAAGGGTTTATAAATAAAAAGAGGGTTTGCCTCTTTTTATTTAGCTTGTTTGTTTGCTTTTTAAGTAGCTTGGGTGACTCCCTGTTTCCACCTCTCTATCAAATCCTTTATCTCCTCACACCCAGGATGCTGACTTCCGTCTTTCCGCATCCCAATCCTTTATGCATACAACTCTGGCATAACCGTCCTAAACAGAACTTTAACCAACATACTCTTCAGTGACTCCGTAATGCCCACAAGGGTCAGCTGTCTTCGGTGGACACCCATGCTTCAGCCTCCACATGCCTTTCAGAGATTCATCAGTCATGTTTCCTCACAGCTGTAGCATGAGACGGGCTCTTTCTGGAATCCCAACCTCTCTGCTTTGTTCATGATGTTTTCCCCATGTTATCCTATTTGAATCTTATTCTTCTTCAAGGCTTGACTTAAGCCCTACCGTCTCCAAGAGGTTTTCTTTGATCATCAGGTATCATAAAATTGGCCTTCATCTGGTCTAAGCCATCATCAGACACAAGACTTATCACTGTTTCGTCCACCAGTAAGATAGGAAAACAGCTGTCTTCAAATTAGGATGCATTGCTTTTCTAGAATTTTGATTTAATTGAAAAAAGTGTGCTGAGCCTTACTTACACATAGATAAAAACATCACCTGTCATCCTGGTGCATCCATACAAACATAAGTGCAATGAATTGGCTAAGAAATTTCTAAAACTTCTTCATGACAAGGTGTGACCCTTCTGGGATTCTTTCCATCCACCGTCATTCATTCTTGTAAGTTGTGATGTTGATGTTTTCCTCCATCTTCCCAGAAGGTGTCAGTGGAAGATTTTCAGAAAACAACCAGGACACACCTTCCTTCCTCAAATGCATCTTCAGTGGCATATTAACTAACGTCAGGTGCTGCTATGGCCTTGTCATTCCACCGGGAGTCACTAGTGAGTCTGCACAAAGTCTGGTAATGACAACCATGTCACAATGGTTGCCAACCGACGGCAGTTATAAGGGTACATATCAGATGCACCCAATTTCAATACAGTAAAAAGCTCAAAGAAGATGCAACTCACAGTGGATGACATATGGCCCTTTCTCATCCCACTGAACCCATTTGCCATTTTTATATGCTGCCCACTGTATCATTGTTTAGGAGGCCATTAAACTGATAAATGCATGTGATTCTGCTGCTCTCAGTGACGCATTCTTCGAGACGGAAATCTATGAAAAATGTGTAGATGGTAACTGATAAAACTTGGATCCATTCTTTCTTGGGACATACTCAGAAATCAAGACCAAAATTCCCAAATAGCTCCAGACTGGAGTTTGTGGGTTAGATTAGATCCCTTGGGAATTTGTCCCCTACCTTGCTTGTTGTCACTGGTTGTGACTATAATATGTTTGCAAATAAGAAATAATGTCACATTTTTCATTTCTGAAGATCCAGGAATTTTACGTATATTTAAGTCATCACAAGTTTCTTAGGCAGGTGGGTTTATTTCTAATGTGCAGTTTAGGAAACAAAAGCTCCGATGTCCTCTTGCTACAAGGGTACGGAGCTGGGATTTAAATCCCGGTCTGTCTGATCTCAGTGCTTATACTCTTCTATATTGCCACATGGTGTAAGTTGTACACGTAAGGGACACAAGGCCCGAGGTAGGTGACTCTCCGTAATTCAGGGGCAGAGTAATAAATACATAATTATAAATAGGATATCATTACAAATTGTGAAATGTGCCCTTAAAAAAGAAAATAAGGTGCAAGCTTCACCTGGATCTGTATTCTGAATTATTGCTTACATTCCTGAACACTCCGCCCCTGAATTACGGAGTGTACGTCTCACAACCGGTGAAAAGCCGTCATTCCTGCCTTTGTTGAGGGAAGATATTAAACAAACATCATAGTAATAACTATAGCTAACAGTTCTCAGTTAGCTTCCTTCGTTGGAGGGGATCCCTTAAGACACCTGCCTCTGCCTCGCCCAAAGGGTACCCTGTGAATTCAGCCACAGGGGTTGGAAGACTTTGCAGTTTGCCGTGAAGCTTTGAGAGAACCATGGTTATGCCTGCCAAACACAAAATGAGTGCCATCAGCCATCTGCAGGAATTTTTCCAGAAAGTAACTCTTCCCAAGGGATAATCTTGCAAATGGGCTGCTGGCATGAAAGTAGTGCCTGACACACCATTGGGAAGCGCCATGGAATGTAACTAATGAAAGATAAGCAGACATCTAATGAAGCGTAACCTCTGGCTAGAGGTTGTATGTTGACGGAGGATTCTCGGGACTGACACTAAGAGGCTGAGCAAAAAGGATGAGAAAACACTGCTATTTGCTGCTGACCTTTCAACCCTGCACAGAGGAGAATGATTTCTAGTCTAGACACTATCTTCATTCATAATTAGAACAGGAAACAGCCACTCACCAATACCCAGAAGACAATTTAAAAAATGTTCCATAAACAAACTCCAACTACCTATGCTTGAGTTCTTTGCTTACCAAATAATATTTAGATCTAAGTGTTGTCTCTTGCATTAAGCCTATGGAGGCCCCACCCGAGTACTGGTGTTGACCAGGCGAATCTTCTGAGTTCAGATACCAAATTAGCATCCAAATCAGCAGTAGGTGTTTCAAACCAAATTAGCATCTTGGTTTTCCAGTCAGTCTTGTAAGGTTAGTTAGCAGAATATTGGTAAGATGAGTCCCCTATTTCCTGATTATCCTTGGGATTTGAGCTCCTGAGACTTGAACTCCAAGGACTAAATCCTGGATTTAACAATGCCCAACCTTACATGTCCAGTTCTTTATTCATCCCGACGAGAGAAATTGAACCTCTCAAATCACGTTGGCCATAGTTTCCCATTCATGTCTTCACATTAAGGATGATCATGATGTTTAGTCACATAGAATAAATTACCTTGGTTTATTTATATGTGCAACTGTGTGAGCAAAAGTAATTTACGGACATCATTTGCCATTTGCATATGAAATAGTCTTCTGTTCTTTATGGGGAAAAATGGCTCCTCTGGGTCACAATTAGCCTATCTGACAATTAGTCACAATTAGTCACAATGTTGGCAGTTAATCGTGCACACAAAGTTGTTTAGTCCAAGTAATACTGAGCTTCTTGACTTGAGCAATTCATTCAGAGTGGCTTTCTCTGCTTTCTATTCTGATATGGTTTAAAGTTTCTCACTGTTCAAGGAAATCATTGAAATACATCTGTTGACTCCAAGCTTACTGTTGGGCAGTGCATGGAATTCAACGAACATTAGAAGTGATGTAACCAAGCAGTTCAAATGCTTCGATTGGTTGATAAAACACAAGTGAGAGGCACAGTGCACTGTACGGATGTAAACAGTATTGCCCTAACGACCCAGGCTTCGGAGCAGAGGAGAGGCCCAAAGGGGGAGACTTTAGGAGGAAATAGGTGCAATTTTAATTTTTATTCTGTGCATATGGTGAATAATACATGCCAAGTGGAAATGTGAAGGTGAAGTTCTGGTCCTCCAGAGCAGAGTTCACTTGAAAGCCTGTTGGATGAGGAGCAGGCTTCCAGGAGGTGCAGGGTCATTTAGGGAGAGGTCTGGCCACTGGGTACGTGGAACAGATAGATAGCTGCGATGTTTCGGATCGGGAGGAGACAGCTCTGGAAGCAGAGCGTTACCCGCGTTCTGACGGTAAGGAGCTGCTCTCTGTGAACTTGCATGTGGGTCTTGGATTATCATCTTTCACACCCATGTGGAAAAGTACCTAGAAACATTTCAAACTTATATCGTGATGAATTTGTGAGAAATGTGTTTGTTTACTAATTTGGGGGTAGCTCATAATGTTATGTGTTGATGTTTCAAATACAAAAAAAAAGGGACTGTATCTTTTGGCTGCTGCCTGCATTATAACTACCTGTAGAAATACATGCCTGCATTGGGGCGGCGGGGGGGGTGGGAAGCAATGCTTGTCTGAGGGGGAAAAACACATTCAGGGGGTTTTGGTGACTTTGCGTTCTTTCAGACCTGGATGCTGATGCTGGTGATGGGAGAGGTTAAGGCAGATTCTAGAGTGCGGGTTTTCTAGGCTCTTTGGAATCAATTCCCCGTCCTGTAGGCCTGGAAATGAGGTCACACAAGGAGGCGCCTTTGGAGTCATATTGAAGAATGAGCTTCCAGGGAAGAGGGCTCAGCTCAGCAGTTTTTTATTATGCAAATGCAGAGAGCGGTTTGGAACCTCTTCCTTTGCCAATTAATGTCAGGGGAAAATGGAGGTCGCTCTAGGACCCGGTTCTTCTAGCCAAGCCCTGGAACTGGTTTGCCTGCAAGCACCCTTTTTTTTAAAAGACCAAATGCCAGCAGCGCCTCCTCTGAGAGGCCCTCCCAGCACTTTGCCTCTGCATCTGCTGAGGCACCCTGGTCACATCGCTGCAGTGAAATGACATTTGTCCACATATCCCCTTTCCTCACTAGATTGTGAGTCCCCGGAGGACAGGGATGACAGACAGCCTTCTCCTAGCAGAAGCCTGGTGCGGGTACACCTTCATTTTATGCTTGGTTAACAAAGCGAATGAATTAAACTTCTCAGCGAATACCTCACTACCGAGTCTTTAATGTTAAAATCAATGATAAAAATCTTGACTATGACTAATGAGTTATATTCTTCTTTGGCATGAGCTACTGTTTGGGACGAAGCTTTTTTAGGGGGTTCATTTATATATCCCGGGGGCTGGTTCTGTTTGCCCCTCTGAAGAATGAGATGAGAAGAATTTCCTCAAGTTCTTTCCGCCGTTTTGGAACATCTTAGGAGGCCTGATGAGAGCAGCACTCCTGAAACGACAAATATGTCTGGAAGGCCGTGGTTCAAAGCCACTTTTGCTGGCTGTAAGTGGGGGTCTCCCCAGAGGGAGCACACAGCTCTTCTTAAAATTGAGGGTGTTTATGCTGGAGATGAACCTGAATTCTATCCCCGCAGGAGATGTGCTGATGTGTACAGAGCTGAGAACAACACAGTGACCCCTGGTGGCAAAACGAATAAAAACCGTAGCAACCTGGGAAAAAGGAACTCAGGCTCACGGAAGCAGTGGCGTGGTTAGTGCCAAATTCCGAAGCAACCTTGCTGCTAAAGCCATTGTGATGCTGTTCCCCCCCCCCCCAGCAACAAGGATTTAAACTAACTGAGAAGTAGATAAATGTGTAGATTAAAGAGAGAGAGAGAGAGAGAATTGCTTCAATAACTTTGCAGTGTCTTGTGTAAATAATCACACATTTTCTATATAATGCACTGATATGACAGTTTACTAAATTACAACTTTGTGACCTAAAATAATCAATGACAAGATTCCAAAGCTACTTAACATAAAAACTATAGTTCTCGATGTCCATAACCTTGGCCTGGAACTTTCACTGCAATGATGCTGTATTTGAACTAGGTTATTGTAATATAAAAATTGACTTGATCCAGATTATACCTAGAATTAAAACCAAAAGTACCAGAAGCTTCTGGGGTTAGAAAGGTGACGCCGTACATCCTTTCTGTTGTCTAATAAACACAAATGCTTTTCAATGAAAAGACATGAAATAATTCTGTGTATATTCACCCACTTACTTACAAAAATATGGCCCAAATATGTCTGCCTTCTTTCTGCTTTTCTTATGGAGGAACAATGCTTAGTGCCGACTTAGTACAACAGACATGAGTTCCAGACTTGGGGATTCTGTTTTCCTTTCCTTCCCTAAAATGAAACTGAAATAACATTTTTGCTGGTTGACTTTGTTGACTTTTAGACAAAAAAGCTTGTAAGCTTTATGACTTCAAGCTTTATGACTTGTAAGCTCTGGACTTCAATTTACCTAATTGCAAAGCTGATTTTCAAATGGAGAACAGTTCTCTCCCACGCTCCAGGGATATATGTTGTTCATGTTTTGCACTTATGTACTTGTGCTGCAGAATATCATTGCTCACTGCATTTCAGATGGCTAGGCTTCCCTACACAGTGATTCTCGAGGGCATGGAGACTGTGGGGGATGAGAGGACTCAGGTGCCTCTGGGGAGGCACAGTGCCTTCCCCTGCTGAGAAGCTCTGCTGGGAGGCTGCCATTGTTCCCTTGGGAGTGCGTGGGGAGAAACCAAGACAGAAAAGAACCTTTGCTCTCAGATATCTTTTGAAAGCTTAAAGGGTGTGGGTTTTGTTTTCCTGGGGCAGAACAGCCAATCAGGCTTCCGTGTCCTCTGTTCATCAGGCCCAGGCATGTTTGGCTGGTGAACACGTTTCATATATACAATACAGTAGACAAAATGAAAACAATTCCCCTGCAGAGGGGAGGTGAGTGGCTCTAGGATTTAGCTGGGGAGGCGGGAGGGGACAGCCTCTGCTTGTTAATACACAGGTGAGTATTGCTGAGCCTGAGCAAGCTAGTGCTCCAGATGCCCACATCATAATCACGTCGTAGCCAGACCCTGGGAAAGTGTGGCCAAGTGCAAAATCCATCCAGTCAGCAAATAATCTGTTGGATGCCTACTTGTGCCGGGCATTGCTGTGGTCTGTGATCAGGAATTGCAAGAGCACTTCCAGGCCTCATGAAGATGAGAGCTGAAACTAGTTGTAACTATCAGTTTTTGTACCACACCAGTAACAAGAAGGAAAAAAAGAGGTCTAGGGTTGGAAGGATCCCACGCTTATGCCCTTGGACTTTCTCTGTTAAGTTCCTCCCTCAACTGAGAACCTGGTCATACTAACCAATCATGATCAGTTCATAAAATGATTTCCTTTGGGACACTGTTCTGAGGCTGAGCTGCATGTTAGAACTGCCAAGGGAGTTCTTGAGAAGTACTAGTGTTCAGTCCTCCTTGGGGGAAGATAAGTCAGAGTGTTGGAAAAGGGGCAGGAATCAGTATTTTATAACTACCTAGGATTCTTGTTTTTAACTGTTTTTTTTCTAACTTTGAGAGAGAGAGAGAGAGAGAGAGAATGTGCACATGCAAGTGGGGGGCAGGGCAGGGAGAGAGGAAGAGAGAGAGAGAGTCCCAAGTAGACTCTGTGCTGTCATCGCAGAGCCCGACAACATGGGGCTCAATCTCATGAACCATGAGATCATGACCTTGACCCAAACCAAGAGTAGAACACTAACTGATTGAGTCATCTAGGCATCCCCGAAGTCCCCATGATTCTAATGAGCGGCCAGCTTTAAGTTTATTGTGATGAATAAGGGGATTTTTGAATTTCATCCCTGTGCCGTATGAAATGTGAATGGTACCATTATATATATTTTAGCTTGGGGGTGAAATTATATGGCTACTTGAATTATATGGCTCCTGCTGCCAGGGGGAACTCTTGGAATTCCACAAGAGAGGTATTCCTGATTTGGAGTAAAACCACTGTGGGTAGGAGGGAAGATAGATCATGAGGTCATGTGAAGGTCCACTAAGGACCTCCGATCAGATCCCAAAATTCGGTGTGCAGAAAACAGACTGTAAGGCTGGATGGTGGAATGTCTGGGGCAGAGAAGGCTGTGGCGATGGGGATATCCCTACAGCAGGTTTTGGATCGATTTGGGTGAAAAACCCACATGAAGTAAAATGTGAAGAGAGTATCTTTCATTGGCTTGGAAAGAATGACAAATAAGAGAGCCAGTAAATGGAGAGAGTCCTAAGAACTCTAGCGGAAAATAGACAAGATTCCAGAGCTTACTCTCAGAACAAGAAGATTGAGGGGAACGTCTCAGTTTAAGTGCTATCTCTTTGCAATGGAGGGGAGTGTAGCTCTTGTTGAATAAAGGAGGACTTCACTGTAGCACCTGCTGTGAGTGGGATTAGCCACCGTGGAGTGTCTTTCCCTTCCAGAAACCACTTTGCTGAAGTGCTTTTCAGGTAGGAAGGAGGTATAGTGTTTCCTCTACGTCCATGACCCTTCACCGGGAGAGACGAAAGGAAAGGGGGTAAGAAAGGGCAAGATGGAGAAAGTACACTTAACAGTGGAGAGTTGCTAGGTTGTGGGTCTCCCAGCTGGTTAAAGGGCAGGTTTGGATGTTCCAGGAAGCACCGCAGAGCAGCCTCTCTCGGAGGAAATGGGGTCCTATGGGGTAAATGAAAACACTGGAAGACAAAGAGGAAGGCTCTTCTTTGTTGGAAGACATGGAAAGGGAGCTGACTTTGTAGGGAGGGCTCTACATGGAAGTGAGCAGGAGAACTACTTCCCTCAGTTTTTGTAATTCAACACATTTAAGTAGGACGTAGGCTAAGTGAGCCTACATGTTTACTGAGCCTACATGTTTGCTGTAAAGTGGTATAGTATGGAGAACTATAATTCATACTAGTGGTAGAGTTTTGTGCAGTTGTTTATGCTTGAGACATAACAGCATTGAAGACCCAGGAGCTTATTGACTGAATTCTGAGCCTGTGATCATGGACTCAGACAGACTGAGCTAGAATAATTTGTTCCAGCCCTTCATTACTTGAGACTGACTTGTAAATGATTAATTTGGTTAATTTATCCACTCATTAGATAATCAATTGAGGCTCTACTATGTCCCAGGTACTGTTCTAGGCATGAGGGATATTGCAAAAATTATCATAGAAAACATCCCTCTCTGTGGAGCTGATAGTCTTGCAGGGACGAAGAAATTCAGTTGATATTTACTTTATTTTAACCTGCAAGAGATAAGAAGAATCAGGCTATATGTATGGCAGATTACCAATAATGAGGCATTGCAGAAAGCTGGGCAAACACTTTGGGTAATTTCTCCTTCTGCTCATGGATTTGCCTTCATTCATCCGTAGTTGAGGAAGCTGGTAAAAAGTGAAGCCAAATGGCCTGAGATGATCAAACCCATGTCCTTGGCCTCTTTGGTACTATGTTTCATCAGGTGGTTAATTATGTGTGGACTTGAGATTGATTTGGAGAGCCAAAGAAGAATCAGTCTTAGATGTATTTGGTGATTTAAGATAAGGAGTAAGTCACCTGTAATTCATAGACTTACATCATTTCCCATTATCTCCAGGGGAGATTGAAATCTAGATTATACTCTCCTCTAACCATGTTTGATACATTGCTGTATGCATCTGTATACATAAAAGAAGAAAACACCCAATTCAAGAAAATAGAAAAATATTCATCCAAACATATGCAACAGACCCTCATTAAAACAGACTTCCTCCTCTTTCTCACATTCAGACCTGCAACAAGGCTAATCATGTCACCTAGGAAAACTTTTTTGTTTTAAAAAGCAAAGAAATAAATTTTTTGGCTGAAGAACCCATTCCTCTCCCCATACGCTTCGCCATGCAAAGGCATCATACGAAGACGTAGGTTTACAGTATGACATAGATGAAAGTGAAGTTGTTCAGGCAGAAGCAGCAACAAGTGGGGAAAGCATGGAGCCCAGCCTGCTGGCTGCCCAGGCAGGGAGGCCACCTTCTAGCACTTGTAGGCGTTGAGGGTGGGAGGTTACCATTTGCTGAGACACAGGAGTGTAATGGGAGAGCTGGACACAGGGCATGCCAGCTGGAAGCCAGCTGGGCACCAGTGCATCCTGGTACTAAAATGTCACTGGTATAACTCAGAAATCGGTGCCAGTTAACCCCAGTTTCTACCCACAGCTCATTCTATAACTCATGCAGTATATATGGGGACACCGCCCAAGAGTGCTCTAGATAATTCTTGGGTGGAAATGTAAAGAAAACATGTTGATGGAATATCAGTTTGAATGGGTGCAAAACTCTTAGTTGCCTGGGACAAGCACCTCTTGGCCTCGTCCCGCAAACCTACCCGGGCTTGACTCTGAGCCCAGCTCTTAGCTTACGTACTTAGCTGTGTGCTTTTGGGAAATTGTTAATGGTTCATAGTCTCAGTTTCCTGGTGTGGAGGTAATACTGTCTGCTTCATAGGGCTTTTGTGACAATTAAACCCAAGCACAGTAAGCAAATGATGACCAGCAGAGCCACAGCTAGCAATGCAACCAGGGCAAACAGAGCAAAATGTACTCTGACACCTTCAGAGAGTTGGGGAAAAGGGTGTCCCTGTGCACAAAGGGGCTCCTAGACCTGACATTCACTTCTGGCCATCATGGCATCTATGGGGTAGACCTGGGTCTGAGACAAACCTGGCAACAGGGCTGGGCTTTCTCAGGGTAGAGGGAGTTTAAACATTTGTAGAATTAAAAAAAATTATTATTGAAAAGATTTGTGCCTACTGAATTTTGATGTCCAGGGTCAGTGCCTTGGTCATGCCATATTAATTCAAGTGCCGGTTGACAGTATTATATCAAGACTGCTCCCACTTTTATCTTCACAAATACCTTTCAGATTTGGACTTGTATCTTCAGTTTTCAGATGAGAGTAAGGTCTCTCACACAGTTGGGGATTACCAATCTGGAGCCAAAGCGAAGTGTGCACGGTCTCATGTGTATAAGCACGCAGACTTGCACTTAAAATAGAATTAAAAGGCAAAAGTTGGTATAGTGTATTAAAAAACATTGGATGGGTAGGCTTGTCACGAGAAAATGTTGCAGAGACCTATTATGAAACCTCACACATTGGGTCTTTGTTGGGATTTGTATTTTAAAATTTCAAGTCTCTAGTCTGTGTTAACTTTAGAACCAGCGAGGAGCTCTGACAGCAGAGAAGGTAATGGTGCTTAGCTATCATCTAGTCCAATGCTTTTTTTTTTTAAATGTTTATTTTTGAGAGAGAGAGAGTAGGAGAGAGAGAGAGAGAGCATGAGCAGGGGAGGGGCAGAGAGAGAGAGAGAGAGCGAGGGAGACAGAGCATCATCTGAAGCAAGCTCTGCACTGTGAGCAGGGCTTGAACTCACAAACCTTGAGATCATGACCTGAGTTGAAGTCAGACGCTTAACCCACTGAGCCACCCAGGCGCCACCATCCAACACTCTTGAGTCTGCAGTTCCGGCAACTGAAGCCTGGAGAGGCTGACTGACAGATACAAGTGACAGAGCTGGGACAGGAACCTAAGCCCAGGACCAGGGCTCATTTGTCCACACAGCATTGTCTAGTCTTGAACGCAGCACTTGTTTCTTGTGAGCTAGCACGTTAGTAACTCTCTCTTCCAAGGATGGCAGTGACATAATTTGCCGCCACATTGCAGAAATGTTTTACTACTTTCGAGATTTCCATGGACGTTGAATAGGTTTNTGGTGCTTGTTATGCAACACAAAACAATTTCAGCGTGACTCCTAATAAAACATTCCGTTGTCTGTCTCTTGCCATCTTAATCCCTCCCCAACTGCCTTCCATGTTTCAAAGACCAACGGAACAGCGGGTCATCTGACTGCTCGTTGCTGCCATTCCCTAGCAGCCAGAAAGCTACAGGTCTAAGTTTACGGGCCGACAATGCCCTGGTCTGGTCACTAAATATTTGTTTGATGTTACTGACTTCTTGTGGTAGTAAAAAAAAAACAGTTCCCTCATTGTTCAGAAAAGATAGAACCATCAGTTTATGCAAGAACACGTTCGTTGCTTAACATGCTTTTTAGGTGCAGCTCTGAAAACACTGACTTTAAAAACACATTGATAATTCGCTTTGAACACATGCCACTTCTTTGGAATTTTTTCCCCTCTGTGATATTTAAGTAAAAATAGAATAATTAGCGTTCTGTTTTAAGGACCAATCGCTCCTTTCCTCCACTAGAATATACATTTATATATATGTATATATATGTATTTTTTTCCCCTTTGGAGTCTTGCAAAATCCGCTCATAGAGAAGGTGTTGCCATGGCAGAGTCTTATTTAAGTTGCTTTATTCTTCCGAAGGCTTCAGTTGCTTTACATCCTGACTCTCCTGGTTTTCTAGTTCTTTTCTTTCTTTGTCTCCCCTCAGCGTATGCCACAAGATGGTTGTTTTGATGCCTGCCTCCGGCCTCCCCTGGTACCCACCGCGTCCTCAAGCTGCTGAAGCCATTTGGTACAAACCCAGAGAGTTCACTTGGAAAAGCACTTTATTCCTTCCTGCCAAGCAGGAAGAAAACAGGCTAGACAACAGGACATCCTCCTTGTTTTAGCCACATTGAAAGAGAGATTTAAATGTGCTTCTGTCTGGGGCTCCCGGGTGGCTCAGTTGGTTAAGCGTCTGACTTCAGCTGAGGTCATGATCTCACGGCTCGTGAGTTCGGGCCCCATGTCAGGCTCTGTGCTGACAGCTCAGAGTCAGGAGCCTGCTTCAAATTCTGTGTCTCTCTCTCTCTCTGCTCCTCCCCTACTCACATTCTGTCTCTGTTTCTCTCTCTCTCAAAAAAATAGACATTAAAACAAACAAACAAAAATAAATTTGCTTCTGTTTGATGTTTATGGAATGTACACTTTGTGTCAGGACCTGGGTTAGTTCCTATGGAGAGAAGTGGCAAGAAAATAGATATATTATAAAAATTTCAAATCCCTAATAGCTCCTCCTTCCATCTCCAGCAGTCCCCTCAGGTTCTGGAAAACAAATGTTAATTTTATGGGTCCAGGGATGGCCTTTGAAGTTCTCTGAAATCCCCAACCTTTTCCTCTTCACTGTTTTTTAAGTTTGTGTGTGTGTGTGTGTGTGTGTGTGTGTGTTAAAAAACTCTTCCTTGACTGTAAATTCCCCACTATCTACTAATACCACACCTCTTTCCTTTATAGTCAAGTTTCTGGAAAGAATAGTATATTTTCAGTATCTTTGTATCTCTCTTTTCTCAATCATCTTTCTCTCAAGCCTCCATCCATTTGCTTTCTATCCAACCAGTGAAATTATTCTACAAGGATTACTTTGCTACCAACTGCTGCATTACAGACCACACGAGGTCATAATGACTCACAGTAGCAACAGCCGTCTATTACTATCTCTCTTGAGTATATGGATGATTGGGCTCAACTGGGTGGTGCTGCTTCAAGTGGCATTGGGCTGGGTTGCAATCATCTGTAGGCTCGACTAGGCCAGAATGTCTGAGATAGCTTACTTACACGGGAGGAAGTTGGTTCTGGGGTGTTGGCTAGGTTGTCTGGGGCTATTGACTGGAATGCCTTGGTTTTTCTTCTATGTGGTCTCCCCATGTAGCTTGTACTTGTCGCAGCATGGTGGCTGGGTTCCAAGGGAGCACTTCCAAGGACAAAGGCAGAAGCTGGAGGTCTCCTAAGGATTAGCCTAGGCAGACTTACAGTCTTACTTTTCCCCATGTTCTTCTGGTGAAAACTGGTCACAGGGCCAGCCACATTCGAGAGGAGGAGAGGTTAATGGCATGATCATATTGGTAAAGAGCTGTGGGATTCTATAGCCCGTCTTGTAAACACAGTTCATTACTAAGATTACCCTAACTGACCCAACTGCTCCTCTATAGCATTGGCACTATTGGCTCTGTGGTTTATTGGTGGTGCTGCCTTCTGGTTCCTTTTCTGCCTGTCTGCCCGCTGTCCTCAGTCGTCTCCATGTGCTATTCTTTCCCTCCTTGCTCTGGCATATTGGTGTTTCCCGATATTCTTCACTTCTTGCTCTTCATTCTCCATTTCTTTCTTAGAAAATCACATCTGCCCTCATGGTTTAAAGTTTGATTTATTCATTTGACAGGTATTTATTAAATAACTAGCATGTACATACCACCAACTGGATGAAAGATCTGATAGTATAATTGTGCAGGTTGTGCGTTGCACAACCCCAAAAGATGCCATCTTGACTGTATCTGTCTCTCTCATATCCGTGATTCTCAGCAGAAGTGATTTTGTCACACACAGGACGTTGGGCAATGTCTGGAGACATTTTTCATTCTTACAACTCAGAGGTAGGGAGTTACTGGCACCCAGAAGGAAAAGACCAAGGGTGCTGCTAAACAGCCTGCAATGTGCAGGACCACCCCTCACAATTAGAAAGATCTTGCCTGTAATATCAACTGTGCTGCATTGAGAACCCGTATCTACATCTGTATCTACAGTGCAACTTCCCCTTGAGTTCCAGAACCACATTCCCAATGGTCTGTGCATCCCAGGCTCTGGGAATGCCACCATAACCCACCTGACTGGCTTTCCCACCTCCAGGCTTGCGTCGTTCCAATCCACATTCCACGCAGCTGACAGAATGACTGATTTTTGATGGACAGCTAGCATCTCCCCTGATTTGAAACTCATCAGTGATTCTCCATGGACTTCAGATAACATTAAAACTCCCTAATGTGGTTCACAAGATACTTTATGATTGGACTCCTTTCTGATTTCCTATTATATCTTTCTAGTCCTTTTTACTTCAGTCACCCTGGCTACCCTGTGGTTTCCAAAGTGTGCTGTGCTTTCCCATGCCTCTTGGCCTTTGCACGTGCAGAATGCCTCTCTTCCGGGAGTGTGGCCAACTCCCCTTCAACTCTAGGCTCAGCCCCAGGCTGGAGTGGAGGATCCTCCTTTTTGCAACTTCTGTGAAGACTCATAAATGCCCCTGCATTTATCTGATGCCACTGTGGCAACCATGATACCATCCTGTAATATTTACATTTTCTGCTCACATCCTGCCAAACAGGCTATGAGATTTTTTGACGTCAGTGGGTAGCATTTGCCTCTACGGCACTGGTACGTAATTGGGGTTTAATAAATGCATGTTGAATAAAAGAGGGGCCACCTTTTCTATTCCTAGTGGTGCTCATTGACATTAAAGGCAATATACTTAATTCAAGAAATGAATTGGATGCTGAATGTCTACCAATCATAGGCAGAATGGTTGAATAAATTATGGTACATCCATATTGTTGAATAGTTTGCAGCTATCACACAGGTAGGAATAGCCTGCATTAAAGCAGAAAAAGGTCTGTGGTGTATTATTAAGGGAAAATGCATGAACAGTTTTATGGTACAATATACAGATGTGTGTATACATTTGCATATGTGTGTTTGAGCAGAGTGCATTTGGAAGGATATGCTTCGAACTGCCCACATTGGTTTTATTGAACATGCCTTAGTATTGTAATTAACAATCAGTTTGGAAGTAAGCACTAGTATTCAGAAACCAATTTCAAGACCAGATATGAATCTGTTGACAAACAATAAAGGTAGGAGATGATGTGGAAGAATATTACTTTAAAGGCTTAGGGAATGCTTACAAAAACGGGGATCTCTTTTTTCATGTATCTGTTGAATGTTTATATATGCATAGAAATAAATCTAAAGGTTTAGAACAAAACAACTGCTGTGATAATTTCTGGACGGCAGATGATTTTTATTTTTTTCTTTTAGCTTATCTGTATTATGCAATCTCAAAACAATGAGCACACCTTCTTTTCATAACAGAAGAACATTATTTCTAAAAATGGAAGATAACACGCAAAAACTGGTACCATTAAGGTGTCTGTTATGTGAATTCTCAGGACCTGAAAAAGGCAACAATCTCATGCAGTTATTACAAAATGAATACATTTGAGAGCATAACCTTTTTGTTCCTTTCTTACAGCAAAGACTGAAGGAAGAGAAGGAAGCCAAACGGGCCCGTTTGGATGGTAGGCATGACTACGTATTTGCAATTGTAGCTTCCTGCGTGGACCTGGACAAAACTGAAGTGGAAGACGCCATTCTTGAGGGGAATCAGGTGAGATGCATCTGAGTTCTCACTGACTTGGTTTTGGAGGGCACAGAGAACCTGCTGACCTCTGTCCGATGGCAGGACCTGTGCTTGGCTGTAGAGGAGGGTGTCTGTTCTAACATGGACAAGAGTCCTTTCTGACCATACAGGTGGTGGCAGATGGACCATAGGACTCTCCAGCTCTTCATGTTGAATGGGGGTACTTAGAGCTGTCATGTAAGTCCCATGGTTCTGACAGCAATGTCTGCATGTTTCTGAACCCAGTGGAGGTGGGTCCAGGTGCCATCTTGGAACTTGAGGTTGGAGAATGGAATCGTACCTCAGCTTCTGATTTATCTTGTCTTGCAGTTATCCTGTCCTAACCTGGGGGATTTGAATTTTGGCAGCTGAATCTGTTTTCTGTGGTTCCTAAGCCTGACTTCCATTTTCTGCCATGATTTCCCTCCAAAATCTGGGGTGTTACTTGATTTTGGGGAGGGAAGGTCAAAATATGGGAGGATATAATTTCCTGAGCATTGAGGAAGGCATATCAGGAGCCCTATGATGGTTCCTGAAGGTTTTTTTTGTTTTGGTTTGTTTTGGTTTATTAGGTATAAAGAGAGAGAGAGAGAGGGAGGGAGGGAGAGAGTCCTTTCTGTTGATAGGGGTGGCACACTATTGAGAATGCTTTTTAGTGGTATGTCAGTAAATGTTTAACATTGCTCTGGCTTTGAGCAAGAGGGCAGAGGGGAGCACTATATTCAGTCTGTTGATTCTGTAGTGTTAATACTGCCACAATGGCTGATTCCAAACTATGAACGTGATGCTACTAAAGCCTTAGCTAGAAAGGGTTGTGATCAATTGACTGTCATGAACCAGTATGAGCTGGCTCCAGTACTCCACTGGCTCTGTTTCTTCCTGCCACGTCAGTCCGGTGGGATCAGTAGGAGTCAGCGGAACAGTGAGCAGTGGACAACACTAAAAAGGCTAAACTGCAGGAGGAGTTAATAAGAGATGAGGAAATGCCCTTCTCCTCTTCCTTCTTTTCCTTACAGCTAATGCTTGTTGAATATTTACCAGGTGTCAGTCTCACCTAAGTGACTTTTCATCTATTATCCCATTTAATTTTCATGATGCCAGGAGGTAGATAATATTATTCCTCCAAAATGGACACACAGAAGGAGACAGAGTCACTTAACTGTTTCAGTCTTGGAGAGATTGTTCCAGAGGTGAAATGCTTAACCCTACCCCACTTCCTAATTCAGACATCTGGATTTGGGATCAGGCAAGTGGTATAAATGAGTTTATGTTCCGAACTAGAGGAAGCCCAGGTCAATCTGTTGTGTCATATTTAGGACCAGGAATATCAAAGCCAGGAAGTTGAAAGAAAATATCCTGGCTCAGGCCCCCAGACAAAGTAGAGGGGCAGGAGTTTCACTGTTGGCCTATTGGAAGTATCTCCTTCAAATTCTTGGCTTGGAAGTTGACCTGAATGAGGGCATCCCAGCCAGCCCGACAGCATTCTCAATCAAAGAAGAGTCATGAAGGAAACAGGGCAAGTTGCTCTCCCTTATATATAATAGTTTTATCTATAATATGGTGGCTATTGGAGGGGGCTTATTTTTTCCACACTTAAAGTTTCAGGCTAGATTTTGTCATTTGAAAACATCTTACTTTAAATTGTGGTAGTAATATAGAATGTAAAGTTTACCATCTTAATCATTTTTGAGTATACAGTTGAGTAGTGTGAAGTTTGTTCACAGTGTTGTGTAACCAATCTTGAGATCTCTTCATCTTGCAAAACTGAAAATCGATACCATCAAACAACAACTTCCCTCTGCCTCTCCCACCCCACGGAATCTTCCACTCTACTTTTTGTCTCTAAGAATTTGACTACTTTAGATGCCTTATATAAGTGGAATCATACAGTGTTTGTCTTTTTGTGACTGGCTTATTTTATTCAGCAAAATGTCCTTAAGCTTCATCCATGTTGTAGCCTGGGTCACAGTCTCCCTCCTTATTAAGACTGACTAATAATATACCATATGTCTCTGCCACATTTTGTTTATCCATTTATCTGTTAATGAACAGTTGGATTATGTCTATCTTTTCACTACTGTGAGGAGGCTGCTGTGAGGAGAGGTGTACAAATATCTCTGCACAGCCCTGCTTTCAATTCTTTTAGGTATATACCCAGAGTGGAATTTCTGGATCATGGAATAATATATTAATATTTTGAGAAATTACCATACTGTTTTCATAGTGACTGTATCAGTTTACATTCTCACCAACAGTGTACAAGTATTTCAGTTTCACCACTGCCTTGTCATTTATCTTTTTTTTTTCTTTTTGACAGTAGCCATCCTAATGGGCATGTAGATTTTATCCATTTTCCTCCAATTTGAATTTAAAATTGTGCTCTAAGAAAATTGCTTCCAGGGGTACCTGGATGGCTCAGTTGGTTAAGCATCTGACTTGATTTCGGCTCAGGTCATGATTGCGCGGTTCATGAGTTCAAGTCTTATGTTGGGCTCTACACTGATAGTACAGAGCCTGCTTGGGATTCTCTCTCCCTCTCTCTCTGCTCCTCCCCTGCATGCTTTCTCTCAAAATAAATAATTAAAAACATTTTTAAATGTGCTTCCACTAGTAGTAGGCCAGTTGATAGACCTCTGGTTGTGCAGTGAACTTCATGGATAGGACTGACTTCTGGACTGCCATTGGATGGAATGTTCCATAATCATATGTGTTCTCATGGCATTTTCCAGTGATCACTACAATTTAATTACCTTTAGTGTGTAAGATTGGGTTTTGAAAGGTTTGTTCTCTTTTTCTGATCTGCAGTTGAGTGAAAATGAAACACTGTGTCTGTATCTGCTTTCAACAGCTCAACACTTTAGGAAATTAACACAAATGGAAGAACGATCTTTTAAAACATGTGTACGTAGCAAATATTTTGATGATTAATTGGATTCATTCTTTGAATTACATTTTTATTATGGTGATAGATTTACTCTGTCATGGTTTTATTGGTTGAAAAATATATGGTGCCTTCTGTATGGTTTGCATTAGATACAGTTTTATCTGAAGAAGAAAGATGATAGTAAATGCTGCTTTATTTATTTATTTATTTTAATGTTTTATTTATTTCTAGGAGAGAGAGAGAGAGAGAGACAGCGTGAGCAGGGGAGGGTCAGAGAGAGAGGGAGATACAGACTCTGAAATAGGCTCCAGGCTCTGAGCCGGCAGTCAGCACAGAGCCCGACGCGGGGCTCGAACCCACGAACCGTGAGATCATGACCTAAGCGAAAGTCGGACGCTTAACCGACTAAGCCACCCAGGCGCCCCAGTAAATGCTGATTTAAATATGGTTTCTAATTCAGAACGAAGTTGTGACCTTGCTTTTCTTTTCCCACAGCTTGAAAGAATCGATCAGCTTTTTGCTGCTGGAGGTCTTCGTCACCTTCTATTCTACTATCAGGATGTGGAGGTGGCCGAATCAGGTATCCCAATTTGATGTGATGTAGCCCAGAAACATGTTGCTAGATACATCTGAGGGTGGCAGGAAGCAGAAAGCCACTCTCAGAGCTGACCAGGCCTCTTAATTCCACCTTGGGAGATGGGACAAATGGACAGCAGTGAGGTGTGGTAGGTGAAGCCAAGGTGCCATTTTGTTCTCAAAGAAAGGGGACAGATAATGATGGCTGTGTAGCCTGGGTGTTCTAACTTTATTTGAGATACTCTGTTTTCCTTTTCAGGCTGTGTTGGTAATTGAGGAATAATAAAGTACTTTACATTTTGAGACTTCTTTTCCTTACATGTTAGTTCATTCTATGCGGCGATGTTCTAGAACTTTTTATGGGCATCTGTTTCTTTTCTATATAGGCACCATTTATTTTTAACAGAGGAATTGTTGCCAATAAGCATAATGAGTTTTCTAGTTAAATATCACATTATGTTTATTTTCTACCGACTATGATTCAAATGAGTAATGTGGAATGGCAAGTTGAGTTATTTTCACTTAAGAAAACTTGCAAATCTTTGTGTGGATTCAACTGGCATCTCCCCTTCTACGTTTATGTGGATTCATATAACTTTAAAGCCAAACTAGGGACATAAACAAATATATTATGATTACATTAAGATATTATACTCATCTTTTTGTGACCTTTTTGAAGAAAGGTTGGCATACTGTATTGCTGTTGGCATATAGTATGACTCTGCTTTTTTGTTTAAAAACAGGGAAAATTATGCATGCATACTCTGATTGGCATTTTTCTAGAATTATTGCTCTGATATTTTGTGGTCAGAAAGTGCATGACACCTTTAAAAAGTTTTTTTTAATGTTTATTTTTGAGGGAGAGAGTCAGAGCTTGAGTCAGGGAGGGGCAGAGGGAGAGGGAGATAGAATCTGAAGCAGGCTCCAGGCTCTGAGCTGTCAGCACAGAGCCCGATGTGGGGCTCAAACAAACCCACAAACTGCAGGATAAATCATAACCTGAGCTGAAGTTGGACGCTTCACTGACTGAGCCACTCAAGTGCCCAGAAAGTCCATTACACTTTGAGTGAAAAATCAAAATGATTCAGAAGCTTCGAATTCTATCCCAGTTTGACAAACATAAAGTCAAATAGGATGTTGAGTTCAACCACAAAACACACACTGGGTGAAGTAGATGTAAATGTGACATTGAAGAAGGAAGGTTATGTAAACATAATGCAAATTTATTTTCCTCGCTGCTCTCCCTTTAAGCCTTCTCAGCCGGACTCGATTAAAATTGAGACCATTCTGGGACGCCTGGGTGGCTCAGTCGGTTAAGCATCCGACTTCAGCTTAGGTCATGATCTCGCGGTTCGTGGGTTCGAGCCCCGTGTCGGGCTCTGTGCTGACTGCCAGCTCAGAGCCTGGAGCCTGTTTCCAATTCTGTGCCTCCCTCGCTCTCTGACCCTCCCCTGCTCACGCTGTCTCTCTCTCTCTCTCTCTCAGAAATAAATAAAACATTAAAAAATTAAAAAAAAAAATTGAGACCATTCCATGACTTTTCTGGAAAAGTACCTATGGTTGCTTCACATTACAAATACTGTCTCTGTTCAGAAACTAAAACTATCCAGTTGACCAAAATGAACTGATACAAAGTAAAGTCTATCCCCCACTGCCCTCCACCACTTGCCTGCTCCAAGCAGGGATGTCTGAAGGTCGGTATTCATGGGAGGAGAGAAGCATATGCCTGCCACAGAGCTTGAACTCACAAACTGGCAGATCATGACCTGAGTCAAAGTCTGACGCTTAACCAGCTGAGCCACCCAGGCGCCCCTCATTTGTGCTTTTTTGCTGGAGCAACACTTTTGAAATGAACCTGTGATCTGCAGTCATTCAACTCCTTTTAGATCCCTTCAGGGCTCAGGCTAGAGACTATCCAGGCAGCAGACCTTCCAGGGCGCCTGAATGAGTCACTGGGACAGTGTTTTAACAAGGAAGCTCATTCCAAGAGACAACCATGTGGACTGTAAGTAGCATTTGTGAAACTAAAATTCTTTTGCATTTGTAGGACAACTTGGCTCTCCTGGGGGAGTGAATCCTCTTTCTGAAAAGATTAAAAAACCTAAGGTGTTTGTGACCGAGGGAAAAGATGTTGCTCTTACTGGAGTGTGTGTATTCTTCATCAGGACTGACACTTCCAGAGCTGTCACCCCTGAGAACATCCACAGGGTAAGGGTCCGGGGCCATCCTTTACCCCAAATGACTCCAAATCACATAAATTCTACCAAAAAAAATCCCTTCCTGTAGAGGTAACCACTGTATTCATTATCTAAAACTACTTTCAGAGAAGTATGTCTAAAAGCATTCATAGCAAACAAGAAGACATTACCTTTAAATCTGTTTAGTAAGAGGACTTAATATTCAGTTTTTGAATAAGAATCGATATAACATTATATGTATGTATGTGCATGCATGTGTGCATGTGTGCGTGATACAGTATAAAGTCTTTCCTTTAAAAAATAATTCCCCATGCATTATTTACTTAATGACAAATTTCATACATTTAAAGTAAGATTTATAATAATGGATACATAATTTTATTTTTTGTGTGTGCAGAGTAAAGTGCACGTCTCCTCTGCCCTCAGTGGGGGCACTATCTGTTTGGAGCAAATAGACTGGTAGACGTGTCATGTTCTGTTTATTTCATTTCAGGTTTTCATTTTCACGATTGCAATTTAGAATAGTATAAAGTTTAGGTCTTAGCAAGGGCATCAAAAAATACTTTACTGGATGGAGAGACTGAATATACAAAGGCCAGAGCACATATAAAGCAGAATTTTGACCCGTAACCGGCAGCAACCTGCCCAGGGAGCCAACCCTCTTATCTACGAAACAACCCCAGGAGCCGGCCTGTGCCCAGGGAGTCAGATTAGCCGGAAGCCAGCAAAGAAGCCACACAGTAGTTGCTGTAACAAATTGGCCAGCACTGCCCGCACTTGGTTTGTGACTGTTGACCTCCCTAATTTTTGTGTGTACTCCCAGCATACATCTCTGGGGCCAGAGAAAGCCAAATACGCACCCCGCTCGCAGATCACATGGGATGCCCCAATCCTAGGGGCTGCCTCCAGGTCCTCCACACTGGCAGCCTCCAATCAGGATGCCCCTGAAACCTTCCCTTTCCTCCACTAAAGGCTTTCCCACTCCCCTGCCTGCTTCTAAGTGTCTGCGGAGATGCAGGTGAGAGTGGCCGACTCCTGCCATAGCAAGTTCTGAGTAACCAGCTTTCGCTTTTCTCATTCGGTTGGTCTCCATTTACTAATGCAGGATATTTGGTTAACGAACAGCATTCAGAAATGACTAAGAAGCTATGTTGCAACTGGAGATAATTCTTACAGCAGAGAATCTCCTAACTGTGTTCCAGGAGGTGACCTTTAACATGCTAGATCCTGCAGATGGGGGCCTGCTCAACAGTGTGAGGCGTTTGCTGTTGGACATCTTCATTCCCGCTCTCAGGGCCACGAGCCATGGATGGGGTGAGCTCGAGGGTCTTCCGGAAGCATCCAGCATTCGGCAGGAGTTCTTGAGCTCTCTGGAAGGCTTTGTGGGCGTCCTGTCGGGCGCACAGGAGAGTTTGAAGGAGAAGGTAAGAATGAATAAGTTATTCCTTCAAAAGTTATCAGAGGGTGAACAAATCAACATACAAGTGTGTAATGCTTCTGTTGGATGGTCTTAATTCCACTGCCTGGCAAATCTTGAAAAAATTTTGTGGGTATTTTTATTGCCCCTCCAAGAGGTGGTGGTGACTAGGTGTAAATTCTTATGGTTTGGAGTGATTAATGCATTAGAAATGTTGGCTATGATGGAGGATTTCATTCAGTCACATTACATGCTTGACTGCAAAGAGAAAATGTAGGAAATGCTTGTGGCATTGTTGTGCATCCTAGGAGGAAAGGAATTTGGAATCAGAGAGTGTGGGGTGTGTGCCCATGCGTGTGCGGGGGGAGGGGGGTGGGTAGGGAGGGAGGAAATCCCGAAGATGAGAGAGAAGGAGAGCAGTTGATGTATCTGGATGGAGTGGGTTGGGTCCTATGGTTAAGCCTGTGACCAAAAGGGCCTTTAAGAATAAGTTTGACAGATATGAGATTTAGCTTCCTTAAAATTTGTGCAATATACTGGAATCCTGTGTTACCTGTCACATGGGGCAGAGGGTGGTGAATGCAAAATCGTGATGGACGACAGCCCTGATCACACATGTATGGGAGACAGAAATGTAGCCTATGATACTGATGGTAGTGTGTTACTCACTTCTCTCTGGAGGAGACTGGGAAGTATTGGGGCCTAGGGGGATGTTGGGGGAGAGAGGCATTAGGCCTTCCAGAGGATATGGGATAGGGGAGTGGAGTAAATTTCATCCAGATGGGAGCCGGATGATTCCACCTAATATCTGAGTTCTATGTGCAGTGAACTCTGATGCAGGCCTGTTTACTAAACTGCAAGCTGAAGCAAGTTAAAGTGTTGCTCTCCTTGAAAAAGCAGCGCTTTCAAATGGTTCCACCTCATATTGTGGTAGAGGTATTAGCAAAAGTGGATGGATCTCCACCTAGAAGGGAGGTGGTGTCCCTTCATGAGGAGCCTAGGCCTCCTGGGTAAAACCAAAGATGGCTGCGGAACACGTGGCTGGTGGAAGATGCAGTGTGGGGGAGGGGAGGGGTGGAGGCGGGCTGGGAGGTTCCCCCAGGCGGGCAGCGTGAGCAAGGGCCCAGGGGAGCCGAGGCATGTGCCTGCCCCGCTGGGTCTTCAGAGCCCCGTCGGAGGGTAGCAAAGTGAAAACCACAGAGTGGGGAGGCCAGGTTCTGGGAGGACAGAGTGGTGTCTCTGAGCCCGTGCAGATGGCGCAGGATATAGAACTTCTGAGCAGCGGTGGGCCTGGGAGCCAGGGCTGGAGGCCGTCAGGTAAGGTTCGAGCTGGCAGCGCTTCATTAGGAAGCCAAAGGAAGGAAACCTTGAGGGGGCGGTCCAGGGGTTAGAGGGTCCCCTTGCAGCAGACCCTCATAGCTGGGGCTCTGCGTCGCCCTGCAGGCGTCTCTGCGGGTCTGAACTCCCCATCTGGTGCCCTTCACTCCCAACCTGCACCATTCACCTGCCACGGCTCCTAGTGAACCCGTTGGTTTTACCTCGTTACCAGGAAGCCCTTAGGGCCCCGCCTTTGTGTTGTGGCTCCTGGGCCATATGGGCAATTGAAGGTGACAAATAACCATGGCCCTTCCTGCTGGCTCTGAACCAGTTGAGAGAATCGTACTAGCTCTATTGTTGCTAAGGGGGATTGGGCCCAAAACCTGAATTTAGGCATTCACAGCGCCAGGCGCACCTTTCCCAGGAGGAAATGTCCTGAGCAAATATGAAGGCCCATTTATCTGTGGGCAGAAATGCGCTAGGTTTCTTTGTCAAGTCAAAATCCAACAAGTCTCCTTCTCTATTCTCTTCCTCCTTCCTCCCCTGAAACGAATCCCTGTGTTTGCCTTTGAACTTGCAAACTATAAGGATGTTATTGGGTAAGGACAGGAGAATCTTTTCATCTGGCTCATTTCAAAAAAAGAATGTAATGCCTTAGAAAGTACCTTCCCCCAATCAATTTCCTTGAAGCTCCCTCATGTTCTTTGGTTTTGTGAGTTGACTCTTTAATTTCTAAATTCCCTATTAATTCCCCTAATTTGTGATATTATGACTCTTTCTCTTTAGTTCACTCTTCTTGTTTAATGACCCCAAATCAGCCCTCATTCACCTCCAGTGGTGTGCTCAGTTCACAGGGAGGACTGAGCATTATGTATGCTTTCATACATGCTTTCAGAGATCTGTCTTCAGGGAGCAGGGTAGTTTAGAGAAGATCTGTAGATCCTTCTAAGCCCAGGGGTCAACCAGAAGTGTGTGTGTGTGTGTGTGTGTGTGTGTGTGTTTTAAAATTAGCACCATCATGGGGCACCTGGGTGGCTCAGTTGGTTAAGCATCCAACTATTGATTTCAGGTCTGGTCTTGATCTCATGGCTCATGGATTGGAGCCCTGTGTCGGGCTCTATTCTGGTAGTTCAGAGCCTGCTTGGGCTGCTTGGGATTCTCTCTCTCTCTCTCTGTCCCTTCCTCTCTCTCTCAAAATAAACATTAAAAAATGAAATTAGCATCATTTTTTAATTTTTTGCTTCATTTTATTATTTAACTTTTATTTTAATTAGGTGAACCTTCAAAAGTGTGACATATTTGAACTAAAAGCCCTGAAGGAACCGACAGACTACTTGACTCTAGCTAATAACCCAGAGACTTTGGAGAAAGTAGAAGGTTGTATGAAAGTATGGATCAAACAGACCGAACAGGTAATTTTCAGAAACCAAACATCGGCTTCAGATGCCATGTTACTGAACTAGTCAATGGAAGACAGTAGATATCCTTTGCTGTTCCCATTTGCCTAAGTATTTAACACATCCCTCAAAAGGTGAGGCGTTCAATGCAGTTTTAATTTACAGTCATTAGGTAAGAAGAGATAGTAACAAATTTGAAGAGAGGAAAGCAAGTGACTTTAAATACTTAATGTAAGAAGACTGCACTTTGTCAATTTTTTTTCTCAAGGTGTATTTTACTTGAGAGAGAATCTTGTAGAAGTACAAGGAGTTTTCCAATCAGTGTGCCTTCTGAAAGACTTAACATAAGAACAGATATTTTCAGAAAAATCCCAAGTGACGTGGACAACTAATCAAAAAGTAAGCACCATGAAAATTAACCAACTGAAGGCATGGAGTCTCTCTGTTGCTCGAAGAGTATACATTAAATGAATAGTCAAGGAAACGTTCCGAGATCAGGTCCTCCGAACGTTCATTAAAGTTTTTTAAGTAAGTAGTTTTCAATTCGAGCATGTTAACTACACTTTTGTTGAGGGTTTAAAAATGGATACAAGTAAAAGGCCGTCACTGGAAGCATGCAAATGAATAAAAAGATATCATGATTCAGATAGCATAATTGATTTATTTCCCTATTTTTTGCCTGCCTGTGACTTTCATACCACCGGCCCTGTTCAGGGGTTCATGGTTCTGTGGTGCATTTTCAGGTGCTTGCTGAAAACAACCAGCTGCGTAAGGAAGCGGATGACCTTGGGCCCCGAGCAGAGCTGGAACACTGGAAAAAAAGACTGTCCAAATTTAACTACCTTTTGGATCAGTTAAAAAGCCCGGATGTGAAGGCTGTCTTGGCAATGCTTGCTGCTGCCAGGTCGAAACTTCTGAAGGTTGTCAGCCATTTCCTTCTGCTTTATGAGACGGGAATGAACATTCTCTAGGTGTATTTTCATGTCATAGAGTAACTAGAAGCAGAAAAATGTTGTTATACCTTTATGAAAAAACTTTAAGATTGGATAACATTTCCCTTTTATAATTCTGGGTACTATGGACATTACCTTTGAATTAAGAGTATTTGTTGGCTGGTGTGCATGTATGTATATATTATTAGAGAGCATTGCATGTAATTAAGATGTAGCATAATATCACGATTATATGTATATTTTGAATTCAGACTAACCAGGAGTTGTAATAACAAAAACTTACTTTGAGTGCATCTATATTCAGCCCTAGTATATTGGTTCTATATCCCCATGTAACAAATTACCCTAACACTTAGCAACTTAAAACAGCAAACATATATTATGTCCCAGTCTGTGGGTCTGGGATTTGGGGGCAGCTCTGCTGGGTGCCTCTGACTCAGAATCTCTCCCGAGGTTGTAGTCAGGATGTCGGCTCCTCTGAAGCTTACCCGGGGGGGGGGGGGGNNNNGCCTCCAAGTTGCTCCTGGGGTCATTGCAGGATTCAGTTTCTTGCTGGCTGTTGGCTGGAGACTTCCTTCAGTTCTTTACCATAGAAAGTATGGGCATGAGGTGCAAAATGGATCCAGGAGCCAGTGGAGGAGGGAAAGTGTGAGTTCAAATGGAGGTGCTGCCCTCTTGATGCTCTGTCCTAGTTAGATTTTATAAGAGAAGGCCTTAAAGAGATACCTTTAAACATTCAGCCAAAAAATTTAAATTGCTCTCCAATGTGGCCATACCCCTCACTCCTGTGGATTCAATTTTCTGTGACATACACAAGATAAACTGAAAGTCTGACACAATGGACTCATGGTGACTCTTAGCAGCATGTTGGAAGGTCCTTTATAATAATTATATAAACATTGCTTTCCTGTCTTGTGCTTAGACTTGGCGGGAGATGGATATTCGCGTCACTGATGCAGCTAATGAAGCAAAGGACAATGTCAAATATTTGTACACACTTGAAAAATGCTGCGACCCCTTGTACAGTAGTGACCCGGTGAGTTGAAGATTTCTACTTGCTTAGTCTGCTGATGAACCTTTTGCACTGGCGGAATTGAGTGTGGAGTTTGGTTCATTAATATTACAGTCTGTTGGAAAAGTCTTCAAAACCTCCTTTTACTCTCAAGAAAATTGTTTATGTATACAGTTGACCCTTGAGCAACATGGGTTTGGATGGCATATGCCCACCTACACATGAGTTTTTTCCTATAAATACAGTATATTGCTGAAAATGTGTTTTATCTTTCCTACCATTTTCTTTTCTCTAGCTTATTTGATTGTAAAAATATAGTATATAATACATATAACACACAGAATATGTGTTAGTCAACTGTTTATATTATCAGTAAGACTTTCAATCAACAGTAGGCTACTAGTAGTTAAATTCTGGGGGCAGTCAAAAGTTATGCATGAACTTTTAACTACATGGGGATTGGTGCTTCTGCCCCCTCATTGTTCAAGGGTCAACTGTACATCCATCCATCTATCTATCTATCTATCTATCTATCTATCTATCTATCTATCTATAATCAATCTTTACCTGTTTACCTGTCTGGCTTTCGGTCTACCTATCTACGAATGTCTACTGTACATCCATCCATCTATCTATCTATCTATCTATCTATCTATCTATCTATCTATCTATCATCTATCTATACCTGTCTACCTGTCTGTCTCTCTGTCTACCTATCTATGTATCTATCTGAGATGGATATGCAATATTCTTTCTATCTATCTATCTATCTATCTATCTATCTATCTATCTAATCTATCTAAGATGGATATGCAATATTATATTTTAAAAGCCTTTATTGTACATTCCAGTTTCCATTAAGTATTGTAATTGACATTCTGGATGATACTCAAAGAAGTGTGGGAAGAGTTATCGGTTGGTGTTTTATCCTTTAACTTTAGGGAGTGTCTGCTTTTATTGATTACAAAATTAACTGTTAACCTTGTCTTTAACAGACAGTTAATGTTTCTTGCATTGAAACAAAACTTGATTAACTGCATATGACTACATAATAAAAATGAAATTACCTTTAAATACATTTATATGGAGTGTTAAGTAATACTTTAAAAACTTAACTAGAAATCTCTTAGCTAATTTTATTCTAATGAAGATTGAATGGTTGTACTATCAGAATTTTGCTGAATTTGGTATTTGTTTCCCTGAAAACTTTTGTGGTGTCTTCCAGGTTTCCATGGTTGATGCTATCCCTACACTTATAAATGCAATTAAAATGATCTATAGTATCTCTCATTATTATAACACCTCTGAGAAGATCACATCTCTGTTTGTAAAGGTAAGTGCATAGCATAGATCCCGTGGTCACTTTTTTTTTTTCAGTGGTTGATTTTTTGGTAATTAGAAATTACCTTATGGACACAATTCAATGTCTATGTATCCTACAATTTAAAAAAATGTAATCTCTCAATAGAGATAGATTTAAGTGTATTTGTGAGGCTGATTCTTGTAAATCATAAAACATTATTTCCTAAAGTAATCATTATAATAAATAATTGTGCTAATTTTTAATTAAAAAATTTTTTTAATGTTTATTCAGTTTTGAGAGATGGTGAGAGACAGAGCATGAGTAGGGGAGAGGCAGAGAGAGAGGGACACACAGAATCTGAAGCAGGCCCCAGGCTCTGAGCACAGAGCCTAATGTGGGGCTTGAACTCATGGACTGCAAGATCATGACCTGAGCTGAAGTTGGACGCTTAACAAGTTGAGCCATCCAGGCACCCCAACAATTTATTTATATAATAAAATTTTTTTAAAAGATTCTTTTCGGAATTTCTTTTCCTATGTTATTTAGCACATTATTTATTCTCATTAGGTAAATTTTAATTAAGAAAAACTATACTTAACTGGCTTTCTCCTGCTTTATATTTTATGTGCCGCTTTTCCAAATTTATTTGATGCCACGGTTGTTTACTTGGTGGTATTAGAACAGTAATCATGGCCATAAAAGCCACTTGCAACATTTCAGTAACCTAAAGCTATTATAATGATTCTGCCAAAAAACATAACGATGTTTAAACCTTATGTCCTAACTCGTAAGCCTTTATGGTGAGCGCTGTTCCCTTTCCCATTTTGAACAGTCTCTAGGAAGTAAATGACTTTCATCACCAAGGTGAAAATTTTAAACGTTGTGCTAAAATAGAAGCATTTCCTCCTCATCAGGACTTGTGTTATGAATGCCTAACAGAGTAGGAGGCAAGGTTCTCCTTGGGAAGAGGCACATCCAGCCTGAGAACTGGACAGGAGACTCCCTTTCCTCTGCCCTCAGGCAGGCAGTTCAGGTAGAGAGAGGAGAGAAATCCATGAGATTCTTGCTCCACTTCTTCCCACGTTAAAAGGACATATGAAGGTCGTGAGGGATATTCCGTGAGAAGGAGCCTCAAAAGTCAGTTTGTGTCATCGCTCCAGGCTTCACGCATAGTATCTGCAAGGCTTGTTTTTGAACAAAATTATGAAACCATTGTTTATCTAATTTTTAAGAGCCTTTCATTACGGAAATTTCGAGACAGGTCCAAAAGGACAGAGAATTGTACACAAAGTGATTT
>NW_027551559.1:702062-849341 GCF_008692635.1 Crocuta crocuta
GGTTCTGTCTGCACGCCACCCACTTGTCCCACGCCCTCTTCCAGCCTTTGCACTGCACGTCTCAGACATCATGACATTCCATGCATACACAAGTCATCTGCTTTTCCTTTTAAATTATAAAGAAAATCACAAGAAAATTCTGAAGAAGTTTTTTATTTTACAGTTTGGAGGGGTGGACAAAAAGTTAGTGGTTACGGATGTCAGCTTGACTCTTTTCTCTGTTGCTTCTTCTCCTTTTTGACATTTATGCTACAGCTCCTGGTGTCATGAAATGATCAGGGTGGACAATCCTTTGCATGGCACTTGGAGACTGTGAGTTAATGTTAGAGCAGCCTTCCTAAGGAGACCGCGGGACTCTCAACAGCTTTCAGACAGGGAAGTGAGTCCTCTCCTGGTTGGTTGAGACGTTCATCCTGAAGAAACAAGGGGGCCCACATTGCTGACTGGCCACAGTGCTTCCGATTCTGTGATTTCACCAACGATTTTGACAGTACATATTATAATAATAACAAATGGAAGCAGAGAGTAGAAGGGGGTTGCCAGAGGCCGGGGAGTGTGGGAAACGGGGAGAGACTGGTTGAAAGCTACAAGTCTCAGTTATAAGGTGAAAAATTCTGGGGCTCTAATGCACAGCATAGAGACTATAGTTAATAATACTTGTATTGTGTACTCAAAAATTGGTAAGAGACCAGATCTGAAGTCTTCTCAGAATGCGCGCGTGCACGCGCGCGCACACACACACACACACACACAGTGGTAAACTGTGAGGTGGTACATGTGTTAACTTGATTGTGGTAATCATTTCACTCTGTATATGAATATCAAGGATCATGTTGTACACCTGAAATAAAGACAAATTTTGTTTGTCATTTATACCTCAGTAGAACTGGGGTAAAAAAGTGTTAGTGCTGGATCATGGTTGTGATGGAAAAAAATAAACCTAATGTTGAGTTCGTAGATCGCACACCCTGAGAGGTAGAGGAGTCAAGGACCCCCTAGTCCAGTTTGTGAGTGATGGCTGTTTTACGTACTTAGCACCATTTTATTGGGAAATTCCAGGTGACGAATCAGATGATATCTGCATGTAAAGCCTACATTACCAACAATGGGACTGCATCCATCTGGAGCCAGCCGCAGGGTGTGGTTGTGGACAAGATATTATCTGCAATTAAACTCAAGGAGGTAACGGTCAGCTTAATAACACATTTAAATAATGTTTTATTATTTTTATATTTGTGCCGATGCATCTTAAATCATTTAGCAGTTATATTGTTGATTGCTCAAAAGAATTCTTCTTGTAAAAGAGTAATTCTTTATTGTTAAGAAAATTGAATGTTAATAAATCTGCTCTCAACATTTATTCATTTATTCTGCTGTTTTGGGAACCCGTTACATCCCAATCCCACACTCCGTCCCAGAAATACAAAGATGAGGTAGTTTCATTAGTTTCTTGAGGATTAATGGGAAGCTGGACACAGAGTTAGGCTACTCTTAACACAGTGGGATCAAGTGGAAAGGCTGTGCCTTTGAGTTACCTCATAAATAATAAGGGATTTGCTAGATTGGGAGTTAGGAAGAGATGGCATTGCCAGCTGAAGAATGGGCACGTACAAAGGCATGACGCTGAAAGGGTTTGCAGTTTCACCCTGAATTGACAGCTTCTTCCACTGGAGAGAATAAGGTTGACAACCTGGGCTATGTTTCCCTTCTAATATTTTGGTTTTTAATTTTAAGGAGTACCAGCGCTGCTTTCACAAGACAAAACAAAAGCTTAAACAAGATCCAAATGAGAAACAATTTGAATTTAGTGAGATGTATATTTTTGGGAAATTTGAAACTTTCCACCGACGACTTGCCAAGATAATAGACATCTTTACAACCTTCAGGACGTACTCAGTCCTGCAAGATTCTAAAATTGAAGGGCTGGAAGACGTGGTCACTAAATACCAGGTTCTGTACTTTATTTTCTATTTTTGTTTAAAGATTTTATTTATTTTTTAATGTAATGTCCACACCCAACATGGGACTTGAACTCAACCCCGAGATCAAGAGTTGCACACTCCACTGACTGAGCCAGCCAGGCGCCCCCGAGGTTCTGTACTTTAAAACTAAATTTGCTACCCTTACCCATAACTAAAACTTTAATATCTTGTGCAAATATCTATATTTAGAATAATTCAAATAATCAGTCTGTAATGTTAGGTGTAAGCTCGTGGCCTTTGAACAATAAAGAAATTAAATCTATTTGAGAATTGTGTAATGGTGCTAATATGTTCTTCTCAGGTATGTGATTATGAGAATGACTTCCCAATAGTCTAAAATTAATCATCATTAGTAAGAGCATTTTCATTAGTAGCACAAGAAAAATGTTTAAATATAACTTATTCTTTCATTTATTCATGCAGGAAATATTTAATGAAGCATATGCTGTGTGTCAGGCACTAACACGCTGAGTTCTGAGTGCATTTCATTATGGCTGCATTTAAGTATTTTATTTGGACGTCTGTTAGCAAAATAAAAGGGATCAGATTTTAATTTAGCCTGACAGTTTCTAATTGTTTTGATTTTTAACTGCTTTATCTTGTAAGGGTATTGTAACTAATCTTAGTTTTTAAAGCAGGCTCAGTGATCTAATAATGTTTTGAAGATCTTTAAAAAACAATTTACAAACAAAATGGGTTTTGAATTCTTGGTCTTGATATAGTTGAGCTTTTCTTGTTTGGGGACAGTGATATTAAAAGCTAATTTTTTTTCGTACTTGAATTTTAAAAGAATCATAAAATTTACTGCCACATGTTGGTTTTAGTACTCTAACAGTTTAGTCTAATATAAGGAATCTTTTTGACTTCCTGAGTAGACCAGATTTTAGGAGAGAAAGAGAAAAGACCTTTTTTATATAGCAGGAAACATTTTAGGTGGGCTGGGTGTTATCTGCTGGGTGGATAATCTATATCTGAAACTGACAGTTTTGCGAGACAAAGACAGAATATGTTCATTTACTTTTCAGCTTGGAATTTATTTATTTTCTATTCTTAATGAAAAAATAACTTTGGAGCATATTTCAAGGTTTATTTTTGAAGGAGAAGTTGAACTATACATCTAAATGCAGATAAAGACTGTTCTAACCTGATAAAAATACTGGGAAGAGAAATTGTTCTGAAAATCTAAAGTGAAATACTGATTAAAATGGATGTACCAGAGGATAGTGAGATAAAATGTAGATGGTGCATGGAAGCATCAAGTAAGATTTTTGTGTGTTTAGTACCAACGTTAGAAGCTCAAAATGGTGACCATGGAAGTGAAACTGAGGCTCCTTCTGTCAAGTCCTGTCCACCCCTCCTGCTTCCTCACCTGATTTTCTTCTCCTTTGATGTTCTCCAGACACAGGTCATTTCAGTTCAGTCTGCTTTAGGACTTATAGAGCTTTTTTCTGGAAAGTTCTGCCTCTGGACCATCACATGGTTTTTCCTTCTTGGACTCTAGATCTTTATTTAGATGACCCTTTCAGTTAGGTTTTTCCCTGAACTCTGTTCCTTTCAGTCACTCAATTTCACATTATTCATTTTATCACTGTGTGAAATTATCCTGTCCACTTACTTGTGGTTTACGTAGATTCTGACCCTGTCCCCCACCAAGGCTGGGGAGGTTTTCCGAGGGCAGGGACATTTGTTTGCTCTGTTCGTTCCTGTGTCTTCAGAGTTCACTAGCATATAATAGGTGTGCAATAAATACCTGTCAAGTAAATGGTATACTAGACTGAGTTGGATTAGTTGGTTTATGGCCATTATTAATCAGTTTATCAGCTTAATACTCTTAAGTGACCATTAAATCCAATCAGAACAGAATTTTCTAAGGACCTCAAATCTTTTTTTTTTTTTTTTGCACATTAAAATGGAGTAATGCAGTGTTTCAATGCCTCTTTTGTACATTGCTCATAACATGATGGATGGCACCATATGTATACAGTACCTACACAGAGCTAATTTTGTAGTTATATAGCATGAAAGAGTAGGTTGTTTTAATTAGTAAACTTGATTCAAGGAGTTATGCAGTTGAGAGATTTCAATTGATGTTTAAATGGAAATGACTTTGAAGAGGAGGTGATGGAAGGAGGCCCAACTTTCTTCATAAAAATTATATGCCTATGTCAACAATGTGGGCACCTGAGTGTGAGAATGGCTTAGTACCTGGTTAAGAATGATCATAGAGCATTATAGCTCATTATTCTGAGCAAACAAAACTTAGGATAATAGTATTCTCAAGGAGACGAGGCTCCTGATTTATACTTTCATTGTTCCAGGNGGGAGGAAGTAGTCATTCTGGGGACTCTTGAAAGGGTAGATTGCGGTTTGATGTTTTATTTAAGACGTGAGGCTTAGAAGACAGTTTTTCATCTGTAAGATATTACAACTATTTTCGTCCCAGGTTGTTTGCCTTCTGTTAGTGCTATTTACTTTCTGAGAAGATTTAAGCTTTTCAATGAAAAATGTTCTAGTAAATTCTACTCTGGACTTTTTAAAAAAAAAATGATTTCGGATGTCATTAGTAAGAAATTAAAAAGAAATTTTCTTTAATGTTTTTATTTATTTTTGAGAGAGAGAGAGAGACAGAGAGAGTGGGGGAGGGGCAGAGAGCGAGAAGAGAGAGAGATAGAGGAAGACACAGAATCTGAAACAGACTCCAGGCTCTGAGCTGTCAGCACAGAGGCCTGATGTGGGGCTTGAACTCACAAACCATGAGATCATGATCTGGGCCGAAGTCAGGCCCTCAACCGATTGAGCCACCCAGACACCCCAGAGAAATTTTTAGAGAAAACACCTCTTCTGCTTTTCAGATGTGGTTTTATTTTATATTTTTCTTCATGAAATTGCTTTCTAAAGGATTTCTCTGAATGCACTCGGCAAGATTCTATTGCCTGGATAAGCATTAAGCAATGTGAATAATTAAAGAAATAAAGCTCCTTTTAACTTGATTTTTGGGGGATGATTATACAGATTCTACATTTAAAGGTCCCGTTTAATTAAGTGATGCAAGAATGTTGAAATAATGTCTTATTTCTTTCATAACATTTCAGAGTATTGTTGCCACCATAAAGAAAAAGGAATATAATTTCTTAGACCAGAGGAAAATAGATTTTGACCAGGATTATGAAGAGTTTTGCAAGCAAACTAATGACCTTCACGTAAGTTGTATAATAAAATTCCTGTTGATAGTCGTGTGTTTATTTTTTCCCTTCTGTATAATGTTGTTACTAATCATTAACCATTCAGAAGGGAGAGGAGGCTTCATCATAGAGGTGACCGATCGCAACCTCAGCCTGCATTTTGTGATTTCACATTAATAATTGAAGGCTCTTTTTCATGGATTAAAGGGTCATAAATATAGCTTTGGATAATGATCTGTAATCATAGACTTCTTCGATGTCTTCCATCTTAGTTCTTAGAAAATTAACTTTCGTTTCCTGTTGAAATGTGGACTTATCAGAAAATAGAAATTTGTTTCTGTTTGTTTGTTACTTTATAGCCATGATTAGGACCAACTGTCTGCGGGATTGCAAAGCCAGGGTTGCAGCTGGCTTTAGAAACAGGGATGCCAGGACCCACTCAGCACCTGGAGCCTCTTGGGCTGCAGTCCCTTTCTCTCTTCCTATCCCTCCCCCGCCACCTCCCCTGACCAGCCATCTTGACTTCCAGCCCGATGGGCAGTGAATGGATTTTAGCGGCTTCTGAGAACATAGCAGTACCAGCCCAGCTTCAAGTCCCTGAAGGAAAGTGTTGGGTTGGACGGTTCTAGTGGAGTGTCTAGCCCTGGACCTGTCACCTATGAGTTATGTGGTAAAAGAAGGGGGGTCAGGGTCTGTGTGTGTGTGTGGGGACGCTGTGTTTGTTATCAGAGGAGAAGACTCAAGGAGGGTAAGGGGAAGATGACCGCATCGGTGTCTTCCATAGTTCATATTCCGACTTCTTTTCATCCTGATGAAGTCCAAAGTGCATGCGGTTCTGATTTTAAAAGGAAAATGACCATTCTGTTACTTCTTTTCCAAAAGTTCTGTTTTGAAGTCAATTCGTACACTTCAAGGAAAAAGAGCTCTGCAGGGTGGGTTCAATGGTAAAAGGAATCATAACAAAATGAGCTAATTCTACATGTTGGGTACTGTCCTGAGCACTTTATGGGTGTTAATCATCTAAGCATCACAAGAATCCTATAAAGTGGGTGCTGTTGTTACCCTCATTTGCAGAACGAGAGAAAGGCACAGTGAGGTTGAGTGACTTGCCCAAAGATAACAACTGGTAGAGTTGGGATTAAATCCAGGCAGTCTGGCTCTAGGATTCAAGTGTTTAACTATTATACTAGAAGAGATGTTTCGGTTGATGGGAAGATATAGTGCCTATGATAATTTATGCAATGACCTTGTTTGGAGGGCAGTTAGACATAAGGACGAGGGAAAGTGATGGGCAGGGGCCCTGCTGGTTCCCTGCTCCGGCTGCCCCTCCCAGCATTTTAGGATCATACGGGACTTCAGTANTACGGCACCTCACCTAATTGGAGAGAGCGTAAGGAATGCTTGCCAAACTAATGTGTGAGCAATGAATTAATAAGAACTAGATTTACTGCAATTAAACAAGCATTTACTGTACATCAATTAATGACTATGCTTCTCTACTGTGGGTTATAAATACAGAAATAAATCAGGTAGATTTGCCCTCAGAGATCACAGCCAGACAGAGGCAGACATGTGATATGGTTAAAATATAAGCACATACGTGTTAGAATAATGAGTGCCTTACTTAAGGAAGGGCAGGTAGTGGCTAAAACGACCAACTATAAAAGTGTAATGTTCTGATATTGTGCCTGGGAAGAGAGGATTCAGAGATAAAAAGACATATTCCAAAGAGGTCCTAGGGCAACTTCCAGGGAGCACAGGCTAGTAACACAGGTAGGATTTCGTAACTGCGGCGACCCGTAAGGATAGGACGCGAGGCGAGGAGAACAATCCGTCTTCTGCTTGGCCGGGGCTTGCAGAGGCTTCCGAGAGGAGGCTGATGCTGCAACAGACATGGGTGGCGGCTGCCAGAGGGGCGGGGAAGCCTTCTCAAGTCGGTGCTTACNAATATATAAATGTCCTGTGGCCTGGTTTGAAAGCATTAGTTATAGATTACTAGTACCTATTCTCATTAAAAAAATTTTTTTTTAATTCAACACTATTATTTATCTCATCTTACACCTCAAGCGTAGTCTACTTGTCTCTTTGGTTGAATGACCAAGTTTCCTTTGACTTCTTTGTCTCTTTCTCCATTAAAAAAAAAAATTTATTTATTTATTTTAAATTTATTTTTATAATTGNNAAATTTATTTTTATAAATGCTCATGTATTTGCCTTTATTGAGATCTTTATTTCTCCATATGATTTTAAGGTACACACACACACACACATATATATATATATATATTTTATAGTGACAAGATTAAGATTCTTTTAAAAAAATATAATTTATTGTTAAGTTGGCTAACATTCAGTGTATACGGTGTGCCTTTGGCTTTGGGAGTAGATTCCCATCATTCATCACTTACAACACCCAGTGCTCATCCCAACAAGTGCCCTCCTCAATGCCCAAAACCCATTTCCATGTCCCTCCTCCCCCCCAATCAACCCTCAGTTTTTTCTCTTATGGTTTGCCAAGATTTTTATTTTTAAGTAATCTCTACACCCAACGTGGGGCATGAACTCACAACCCTGAGATCAAGAGTCACATGCTTTACTGACTGAGCCAGCCAGGTGCCCCTCCATTCTGTTTCTCTTAACTAGCCCCTTTTCTCCTTTATTTATTATTATATTTATTATTTTTTTATTTTTTATTTTTTTTTCTTAAAAAAAATTTTTTTTTTTTTAATTTTATTCCTGAGAGAGAGAGACAGCATGAGCAGGGGAGGGTCAGAGAGAGAGGGAGACACAGAATCCAAAACAGGCTCCAGGCTCTGAGCTAGCTGTCAGCACAGAGCCTGACGCAGGGCTCAAACACACAAACTGTGAGATCATGGCCTGAGCCGAAGTCGGACATTTAACCGACTGAACCACTCAGGCACCCCGATTTTTTTGCTTTAGAAAGAGAGAATGTGAGCAGTGGAGAGGGGCAGAGGGAGAGAGAAAGAATCCTGAACAGGCTCCCAGCTCAGTGCGTTGCCTGATGAGGGGCTGGATCGTATGATCCTGGGGTCATGACTGGAGCCAAAATCAAGAGTCAGACACTCAACAGACCAAACCACTCAGGAGACCTGCCTTTCTCCTTTAAATTACTCACCCATTCTCACTGAATTCAGCCCTTATCTTATAAAATCAGCATGAAAGCACTGACCTTACTATAGCTCTGGGTGGAGTTGGGGGCAGAGGTGATGAGCTGTGGAGACAAAAGACAGAGGGGACCAGTTGCTGTGGATTTGGATCAGGGTTGTGCCCAGGGGATCAGAGCCTGGAATCCTGTCCAGGTTGAGGGTTCATGCAGGTGCTAACAGGTCAGAGAGAGGGAATGCCTTGGAACCAGCTGAGCTGTTAGAAGTCTAGCAGGCAGAGAGAGATGTCAACTCATCCTTCTTTACTAAATACTGCCTTACGCTGCCTGCTAGGCTCTGCCTGCTAGACTTCTAAGGGCTCGTGGCTCACAGTCAGTCTTTAAGAGAAGACGGAGGAGGACCTGAGAGCCCAGAACTCATAAGAGGACTAGTATGAAGATTCCTTGGCCACATTCCACAAAACTCTCAGAATGGGCCTAAGGATGAGGGAAAAGAAGACTAATTCAAGGTCTTAAATATTCATATAGAGCGTAGCACAGGTTTCTGTGAAGCTACAGGGTAGGAAAGCAAAGAAAACCAGGTGCAAGTGTTAGGGCGCAGTAAAATTGCTTCTGTCTATAGTTCTAGAGAGGTGATGGAGGCATTGCAAATATTCTAGTTGTGCATGGCTTATACAGAGTTTTTTTTAATGTGGTGACAACATTTGAATGTTTGTTTAGTTAGGATAACTATTCTTTAGTGCAGGACAATTTCTCAATCCTAGGATGTGGTCGTTGCAGAAGAAATAACATCATTTAATATACGTAATATATAATATATATCATCATTTAATATATATATATACACATATATATGTGTATATATATACACACACAGTTTTAGCAGGAGTAGTGAGAAGTATTGAGAGCAAGAATATGTTGTGATAGGTGTCGTGATCCTTCAGCTTTGGGGCTTTGCTGAATGGAGCAGGGAGCGCCCAGGTAGCAAAGTCTCTTCAAGCGTTATGTTTCCAGTGGTGTTTTGGATATTTCCAACTGGTCTTGCCAAATTACGCGTACTCATCTTGGTACTCATTCTCACTGCATATGCAACTGGCTTCCCCGTTTTATCACCGTGCAAGTTAATGAGCCCTTTAGAATTGTAGAGGCTCAACATTTTCGTCTGGGAAAACTGAGGAAAAAAAGAATTGCTTGGACCTTTACCTTGAAGAATGAGATAGAAAATAATGAAATAATTTTTCTGTCTTTAATGAACTCAATTTAGATTTTAACGGCAACTCTACTAAATCTGAGAGTGACCAAAAATGAATCATGTACTTCATTTTTTGGTGCAATTTTTTTTTTTATAAAATTGTACAAATAATGTAAGATGTGTGAGGGTCTCAGGACAGCCCATAATGAAGATCATTTTGGGAAATCGATTTGAGGGCTTAATGAAAGACGTATTTCTTAAAACTTTGGTATTTAAGTCATTCCTTTTGAAATGCTTAGGAATTATTTACTAATCTCTTTTTCTGTAGTGGCTTTACAGCCCTGGGCTGTGAAGTGTTTCTACAGAGTGGTTTTGCTTTCCTTCTGCTGGGGCCCTGGTGGTTTGGCTATTCCAGACTAGCTGTTATATTAATTTCTTGGGTTAGACACCCCCCGCCCCCCATCTCAGACCCCTCTTTTAGGTATGGTACAGACATAGGATTTCATTTGCTCTAGGGGAGGGATCAGCAAACTATGCCCAAAGCCAAATCCTCCCTGCCTCTTTGTGGATTGCCAATGGCAGCCTCTGCACATGGTGGTAGGTGAGTGGCTGTGAAAGACACCTATGTCCCACAAAGCTGGAAACAGTTACTGTCTGGCCCCTTACAGAGGAGGTGTGGGATCCTGATCTAGGGGGCCTGACTCATCCATTCATGGCTCTGGGCACATGGCAAGCCCCCTTGCTGTTTTCTCTACCTTATGAACAAGAATTATTGCTTGGCCTCGGCCGCATTTCAAGGGCCGTGGCTTTCTGCAGCCATCTGTTGAGAGTGTTAGGACCCCACAGCTTCTCTACCCACATTGTGATAAAAACCCCACGTCCTGCCCGCCCCCCCGCCCCCAGCCCTGTATGTGACCCAAGCCCAGGGAGCCTGACATGGTGCCAGCTTCCGTAATTGCCCTGGCTTTCAAGACCCTCTTTGTTATGGTTTCTGGGCATTTATCTTTCAAGCTCAGGGGAGTGTTACATTTTCTGTTCTGATTTGTCCTATATTATATGTGTTCATAGAGAATGGGGAACTCTTTTGTCTTGTTGCTAAATAGGACTTTTTTTCTCAGTAATATTATAATCATTTATGGTGAGAGCTGCTGGCTCACACCTATGTGGTGAGCAGTGGGTAATGTGCAGAATGGTTCAATCAACATGATGTACATCTGAAACTAAAAAACGCATACCCTAAAAAAATTAAAATAAAGAGGACTTTTTCCAGTGTGAATTCGCTGTTTACAATCAGATTTTATTCTATTGTAGAACGACTTGCAGAACTTCATGGACATTACATTTGAAAAGATTCAAAACACAAATCAAGCTCTAAGTATGTTAAAGAAATTTGAAAGGTAAAAATTTGAAACAGATTCTATTCTATCTTCTAAAACTGGAGTCATATGAACATAGTTTAGCTTATTTCATTATTATTAATTATTATTTCATATTTTAAGGGGAAGAAAATCCTTTCTTGACAATCTGCATAACAAGGTCAGAGTTTTTAAGTTCTTCGATGGTTAAAAGTTTGTTGTATTTCCTGTTAGCTTTGGAGTACCATGTGATTGCCTATCATAATATTACTTAATGTTTAAGTAATTTGAAAAAATTCTTACCAGGTTAATGGTTTTGCTTATATTTTAAGGATTTATACTTTTTTTTTTTTAAAGTAAACTCTACATCCAATATGAGGCTTGAACTTGTGACCCTGAGATCAAGAATCACATGCTCTACTGAGCCAGCCAGGCACCCTGATACTATTTTTTAAAACCATTTTATTGAGATAATGGATGGATTGATACTATTTTGATTTTTTAAGTATGCCAACTAAATATCTCATTCTTTTCCATTACCATATTTTTAAAAAATGTTTATTTATTTATTTTGAGAGAAAGAGGAAAGTGAGCGGGGGAAGGGCAGTGAGCGAGGGAGAGAGAGAATCCCAAGCAGGCTCCACAGTGTCAGCACAGATCCTGGTGTGGGGCTCGATCCCACGACCCTGGGATCATGGCCTGAGCCGAAATCAAGAGCCAGATGCTCAACAGACTGACTCACTCAAGAGCCCCTCCATTGCTGTATGTTTTAAAATGAATCTTTTTTAAAAAAGTTTATTTATTTTGAAGGAGAGAGACAGGCAGAGAGAGGGCACAGTGTGGGAGGGACAGAGAGAGAGAGAATCCCAAGCAGGCTCTGCACTGTCAATGCAGAGCCTGATGTGGGGCTCAAACTCATGAACCATGAGATCATGACCTGAGCTGAAATCAAGAGATGCTCAACTGACTGAGCCACCCAGGTGTCCCAAAGGAGATTGGTTGATATCTTCTCATTAATTCAAACCATTCACTTTTTGTTTTTTTATCAGTTTGAATATACCTAATCTTGGTATTGATGACAAATATCGGCGTATCCTAGGGAATTATGGGGCTGACATCGATATGATCTCCAAACTGTATACAAAGCAGAAATTTAATCCTCCTTTGGCTCGAGATCAGCCTCCCATTGCTGGGAAGATCTTGTGGGCCCGACAGCTCTTCCAGAGGATTCAGCGACCAATGCAGCTTTTCCAGCAGCACCCAACTGTGCTACAGACGGCAGAAGCCAAGCCTGTGATTCGCAGTTACAACAGGGTGGCCAAGGTCCTCCTGGAGTTTGAAGTTCTCTACCACAGGGCATGGCTTCAACAAGTGAGTCTACCTGTGTGCTCTTCAAAGACGTCTTCACTGCCAGATCAGTGGGACACCCTCTGTTAGCATGGGACACTTTTCTTCCTGTAGGAAGTTGAATTTGTGGGTATTTCCTAAGACAGGTTTGGTTGATGTAGGTAAGCAAAGAGTATCAAAGTGTCCATGAAGAAAAATAATGATTGATTTTGAAAAAAAATTATAAGCTAGGTAACAGAAACTCATTTTTATTTAATTTACAAACTCCTAAGGGAGAAAGAAGATCCTGCTTATTAGTTCTTTTACCTAGTTGATTAGGATTTCTGACTTTTTTCTATCCATTAAGTTCCTTAATGTGTCATTAAACACTAGTATGTCTCTGTTAAATGAAGTCTTACATTTTCTTTGGTTATATTAGGTCCATCAAATTGTATTCCATACCTTACCAACACTTGTATGTCTTTGTAGATTGACGGGAAGTATCTCAGAGGATAAAATTCAACCTTACAGGGCCTCTAAAATAGTATCTCATTTTCCTGGTTTAGCTTTTGGTGCCTGAGCCAGTAACAGAGATGTCTCCGGGGTGGTATTCATAGTTTTCCGAGATAACTAAAACTGAGTGTAGTAGGTTTAATGAACCTTTTATTAGGAAAAAGAATGCATTAGGCATGAGGGTATCAGGGAGCGAAACGGGTTTTGAGAAGCCACCAGTACTGCAGTGTCCACTTAGCTGTTGGGTGTGAGAGGGTCATGTCCCAGGCATTTTGTCAGATTGACTACATAGCATCACTACCAAGAGCTTGAAGACACTTTTCTGAAAGTGACCTTAGAAGAAAAGTGTTGTCTTTAGTTTGAGAAGCTCAAATCCAAGGAAGAACACTTACTGGTCGTCTTTCCCAGAAATGACTGAGCTAGACCCCTGGCGTAGGCACTGAACTTTCTAATAGTCAAAATGTTGATCTCTTGACACAGATTGAAGAAATTCACATAGGACTTGAGGCATCTTTATTGGTGAAGGCTCCAGGCACGGGGGAATTGTTTGTAAACTTTGACCCTCAGATATTAACCTTATTTAGAGAGACGGAGTGCATGTCACAGATGGGTCTGGAAGTGTCACCATTTGCGGCTGCCCTGTTCCAGAAACGGGATGTATACAAAAAGAACTTCAGTAACATGAAGGTATGGTCCTTTGATTTTTTTCCTCTTTCTGGCTGGCCCCAGTTTGCATTTAAAAAAAAATATGGTGGTGTGTCACTGTTGAGGGATAGTGTGCCCAGGATGACTGCGATGGAGATTGAGAGGGAATGTGACCGTGTGGCAGGTTGAGGCCAGCTCATCACTGATCTCTCGTCAACCGAAGTTATACATTTGAATGCATCACGAAGCCATTGCAGGAATTCAAGCAGGAGGAAAAAGCATGATATATTTTATGATAAAAATTGTTCTTGCTGCTGCATAGAGAATAGGCTTTAAGGGGACAAGTGTGTTAGTGTGAAGGCAGGGTGCAGGCTGTTGTGCTGGTTCAGGATGGAGATGATGGTGGCTTGAAATAGGGTGGCAGCTGAGTAGTAGATCAGTGGATTAGAGAAGAATTGCCAATAGGCAGGTTATGAGAGAACTCAAGGATGATTCCTTTGCTTTTGGTGCAAGTGACTCAATGGATTTACTAAAGTAGGGCGATTATATATTGCTGTGTAGGTCATATTCTTGTACAGCTTGTTCAACAACATGCAATGGCCCCAAATGAAAGTTCCATTTATGGAGATGATGAAAGCTTGATCTAGTGTATTTTGGAGGACAGGAGGAAAGCAACAATTTCCATCTCAAGTATAAGATGATTTTTAGAGATAGAAGTGGAAGTATTATCCATGCAGATAGATATGAAAGTCTGGAGTTGAGGGGAAGAGTCAAAGTGGAAGGCATAGTTTTGAGAGTTTTATTTTTATTAAATTTTTTTTTTAGTTTTGAGAATTTTAAGAATACAGTTGGTATTTAGTGGTGCCTGGCTGGCTTTGTGGGAAGAGCATAAGACTCTCGATCTTGGGGTTGTGAGTTCAAGCCCAACATAGGGTGCAGAGATTACAAAAAATAAATAAACTTAAAATATAGTTGGTGTTTAACATCATTGTCTTGGATGAGATCTCCAAGGGAGAGAAAATAGATAAAGAAGAGCAGAGGTCCTACGCTAAGCACTGGGTTGCCCTGATATTAATGGGTGTGACAGAAGAGGCCAAGTGTGCAACATGAGTAACTGGTAAGAGTAGATCTTTCGCCAGGTTTGGAGGACCCCCTCAGATGTTGCAGAGTTATTGTGCTGAATATTTAACAGAGCTCTCAGGCTTCCACAGATATGCCAAAGTAGTTGAGAGCTTGTTTTCTTCGTCTGTCCCTTTGCATGTAGTTCAAACAGGAAAGAAATGAGCCCACACAGACTAATAGTTATGAGACTAGATTCTAAAGCCATTTTGATCTGGATACAAATCATTATCTTTGGGCAAATTGTTTTTACCCTTCTAAGCCTCAGTTTGTCATCTATAAGATGAATATATCTCATGGGGTTAAAGGATTAAGGTGAGGGGTAGAAGGTCTGCTGATTTGCTTCCCAGATAGAATAAGTCATGGGCATTGAAAATAGATAAGCAGTGAATACTTGATTCAGGAAATGTATAAGTAGCTGCTAACAGAACTATCCAACATAGGCTTTTCCGAAGTGGCTTTCATGGAAATTGAAAGGGTATAGAGAAATTGCAGAAAAGTATTCTATGAAGAAAGGATTATGCGGTCCATTTGGAAAATACTGAGTTTAACAAAATTCACAAAGTCCTTTGGGCTTCTTACTTCTTTCCTGTGGTTTTCTCAGAATTATTAATTTTCATTGTGACTTTCCAAGAGGGAGGATCATGTATACAATGTTTTCCAAGCCAGGGACTGCTTTTCCTTATAGAAATCTCATAGGGCTAGTATCTCAGGGAAAAACGCTTGGGTATAAACATTGGTCTAATGACAAAGTAATATCAACATGCACAGTACAAGTATGAGCTTAAAAACAATTGTATTTAAGAAATACATTGAATTTACTTTCTTGTAATTAATTATTAATATTAACATTATGAAGAGAGGTAGGCTGCAAGTACTTTTAGTCTTATTTAAAATGATAATATATGGGACACCTGGGTGGCTTAGTCGGTTAAGTGTCTGACTTTGGCTCAGGTCGTGATCTCACAGTTCATGGGTTTGAATCCTGTGTCAGGCTCTGTGCTGACAGCTCAGAGCCTGGAGCTTGCTTTGGATTCTGTGTCTCCCTCTCTCTCTGTCCCTCCCCCACTCATGCTTTGTTTCTCTCTCTCTCAAAAAATAAACATTAAAAAAGTATATAAAATGGAAATATATGAACAAAATAGTGACATAGTTCAATATTATACAACAGGTAAATTTCATTATAGGACAGACTCCATGAGTTTGTAATCACAAACGTTCCTTCTGATAACAACGAATTAATAAGTTAGGGAAATACTGATGGATCATCTCCTGCATGTCAGGTACTCTTTCAGGTGCATTGGACAAAACAGACAAAATTCTTGTCCTTATAGAAACTCTTGTCCTTATATTCTAGTTGGGTAAGATTGAAAATAAGCAATGAACATTCTACATAGGTAAATTACATAGTCCATTAGAAGTGATGGGCACTATGGAAAAAATAGAGCGGGACACAGGATAAAATATTTAGGTGGTTTTTGGTGATGGTTTATAATCTTAAGTAGGTATTTAGGACAGGCCTAATTGAGAAGATGGCATTTGAATAATTATTTGAAGGGGATGCAAAGGCCCTGAGGCTAGGGCCCAGCCAGGATGACAGTAGGGCAAGAGTAGGTAATGGATGAGAAGAGTGATTAGAGATGAGATCAATGAAGTAATGGGGACCAGACTGAGTAGATCTTTGTAGACTAACATAAGAACTTGCAGCCATAAATGAGATGAGAAGGCATGTGGCCATGTAAGCAGAGGCATTATACAGTCTGATTTACATTTGGAAGGATCATTCTTGCTGCTAAATTTAGCATAGACTGTATGGGGCACTAGTGGAAGCAGGGAGACAATGGTAGACCATTCCAGTAGTTCAGATGAGAGTCCGCGACGGGGGTAGTAGTGCATATGGTGAGCAGATCAGATATAGGATCTCTCGAATATGGAGCAAACAAGGTATCCTGATGGACTGACTGTGGATGGGAGAGACAGACAAGCCACCACCAGCTGAGATGGAGAATCCTATGGGCACAGAAGGTTTTGGGGAAGAACAGACTTTCAGTTTTGGACATGTTAAATTTGAAATGTCTTTTATATATTCAGTTGGAGATACTGAGTAGGCTTTCACCATATTTGAATCTGGACTTGAGGAGCGAGATCTGGGCTGAGGTGTGAATTCAGTTGTCTTTGGCTTATGGACAGTACCTAAAGCCATGACATTTGTCCTGACTCCTTATGTGCTTTCTGCTGGTTCCTGACTCCTTGTATGCTTTGGGTCTTACATCAAGATTTGGCGTTTGGATGCGGCACCTGGGTGGCTTAGTCAGTTAAGTGTCTGACTCTTGGTTTCAGCTCAGGTCACAGTCTCATGGTTTTGTGAGTTTGAGCCCTGCATCAAGCTCTGCGCTGAGCATGGAGCCTGCTTGGAGCTCTCTCTTACTCTCTCTCTGCCCTTCCCCTACTCACACGGTCTCTGTTTCTCTCAAAAATAAGTAAGTAACTTAAAAATAAAAAAGACTTGGCTTATGATCCAGCAATGGGCTGAGGCAGATTTCTTTTCATTTTTCATTTTTTTCTTTTTTAAAATTTACATCCAAGTTAGTTAGCATATAGTGCAATAATGATTTCCTGAGTAGAATCCAGTGATTCATCCCCTACATATGACTCCAAGTGTCATCCCAACAAGTGTCTTCTTAATGCCCCTCGTCCATTTAGTACACTTCCCTCCCAACCACAGCCCCTCCAGCAACCCTCAGTTTGTTCTTTATATTTAGGAGTCTTTTATGTTTTGTCCCCTTCCATGTTTTAATATTATTTTTGCTTCCCTTCCCTTATGTTGATCTGTTTTGTATATTAAATTCCACATATGAGTGAAGTCGTATGAATGACTAATTGTGTTTAGAATAATACATTCTAGTTCCATCCACGTGTTGCAAATAGCAAGATTGCATTCTTTTTGGTTGCCAATAAATTCTCCATTGTATATATACACCACATCTTCTTTATCCATTCATCTATCGATGGACATTTGGGGTCTTTCCATACTTTGGCTATTGTCAATAATGCTTCTATAAACATTGGGGTGCACGTGCCCCTTTGAAACAGCACACCTGTATCCTTTGGATAAATAGTAGTGCCATTGCTGGGTCATAGGGTAGTTCTATTTTTAATTTTTTAAAGAACCTCCATACTGTTTTCCAGAGTGGCTGTACCAGTTTACATTATCACTAGCAGTGCAAAAGGGTTCCTCTTTCTCCGCATCCTCACCAACATCTGCTGTTGCCTGAGGTGTTAATTCAGCCATCCTGATTGATGTGAGGTGGTATTGCATTGTGGGTTTGATTTGTATTTCTCTGATGGTGAGTGGTGTTGAGCATTTTTTCATGTACCTGTTGGCCGTGTGGATGTCTTCTTCGGAAAAGTGTCTATTCATATCTTTTGCCCATTTCTTCACTGGATTATTTGTTTTATGGGTGTTGAGCTTGATAAGTTCTTTGTAAATTTTGGAGGCTAACCCTTTATCTGATATGTCATTTGCAAATATCTTCTTCCCTCCTGTTGGTTGCCTTTTAGTTTTGCTGATTGTTTCTTTCACTGTGCAGAGCCTTTTATTTTGATGAGGTCCCAATAGTTCATTTTTGCTTTTGTTTCCCTTGGGCTGAGGCAGATTTCTGGTGACCCCAACATTTTTTTTTAATGTTTTATTTATTTCTAGGAGAGAGAGAGACAGCGTGAGCAGGGGAGGGTCAGAGAGAGAGGGAGTCACAGACTGAAACAGGCTCCAGGCTCTGAGCTGGCAGTTAGCACAGAGCCCGACGCGGGGCCCGAACCCACTAACCGTGAGATCATGACCTAAGCGAAAGTCGGACGCTTAACCGACTAAGCCACCCAGGCGCCCCGACCCCAACATTTTAGGTGATGAGTATGGTCCACAGGAAGTGCCCAGAGGAGCAGGAAGTGCATGGTGCCCGTGTAGAGTTGAATGAATGAGTTTGGTGATGCACAGCCTAAGGCATTGGTAGCCTGGTTTAGAAAAGGCACTTTTCTCCCCTTTTGGAGAGGGGAAGGAGTGAGAAACTCCTACTCTTAAATTCTTTTTTTGTTCTTCCTCAGCTGTATTTTATTGGATTGGGAATTTGTATTTATGGAGAGGTTTTGCGTCTTCAATTTTTATTTTGTTTTGGCCACTCTACCTGGCTTTTATTGGCGTCCTACAGCTGGACTTTAACTAAAAGCCATCCTTTTGGATAAAAAAATGAGATAGTAAAAGTGTGATATTAATTGATCATTTCGCCTCCATTTCATCGCAGATGATGCTGGCTGAATATCAGAGAGTGAAGTCAAAAATGCCTCCCACCATAGAGCAACTGATGGTCCCTCATCTGGCTAAGGTGGATGAGGCTCTCCAGCCTGGCTTGGCCGCCCTGACCTGGACGTCACTGAACATTGAGGCGTACTTAAAAAACTCTTTTGCGAAGATCGGTAAGTCTGTCTGAATAGTTATTATTTCTCATTTTGAAAGGCTGCATTCTTAACATCTATTGTATAATTTCTTTTAGACACTGGGATATAAATAATGAAATGAGACTGTTATTCTTACGCTGTTCCTCAGAGAATTTTACCAAAATACATGAATTCATTAACTTCCTGGAAACTATATATATTCACTATTTAGTTTTATCTCCTGGAGATTAACTGCATTTAAAAATTTTACTTATTATTGGACATTAGACTTTCAATAAGATATGGTCCATTTAAGGTTGGAAAACTGTGGTCTCAGATGCTGAGTGACTTCTAATGTGATATAAATGTAAGCAGTAAGGGTGAGTTTAGAACCCGGTTTCCATGCCTCCAAACCAATATTCTTTCCAAAATACAGCTCCCTGGGAACTAAAACAGGAGGAAATAGGCTAATATTCTAGAGATATTTATAAAAGGTATAAAAACTTCATAATAAGAGTTATCACAACCAAATTAGATCAGGCTCTACCAAGCTAGACTTTAGTACTATTCTCCCTACAGAATATTAGGATAAGAACATTTGCATTTGGATGTCTTATTATTATGTTAGCTGGAGACAGGAGCTAGTTGCTAAAGAAGCTCTCCTTAGTTCTCTTATTCTGTTTTCTTTTTGTGATTTACATGAAGGATCTGCGATGGATGTCAGAAATCCAAAATGATTCTTAGGGGGTTAAAAATCAAGGTATCAGGACAGATGGTTCCTTCTGTGGGGGGAGAATCCTTTCCAGTTTCCAGAGGCTGCCTACATCCTTTGGCTCATGGTCACTTCATCTTCAAAGCCAGTAACATAGTATTCTTAAATCTCATTCTCTCTGTTTCTCTGTTTTCATGCACTTTGACTCTCCTTCTTCCCTCTTATATGGACTCTTATGGCTACACTGGCCCCACCTAGTGTAGATAATCCCCACCTAGATAATTTAGGACAGTTTCTATGTCTCAAGATACTTAACTTGATCACATCTGCAAAGTCTCCTTTGCCATATCACGTAGCATTTGGAGGGGATTAGGATGTGGACATCTTGGGGGATGGGGTGGTCACAGATGTCCTTGAAGAAGCTTTAAAGAATCAGGAATGGTAAAAAATTTTATTTCTTTACCTTTATATACTTACCTTAAAGTGTGGCTCTCTTCTAGTAGGAAATAAGCTTTCCAGGCAGAATTTTTTGGTATCTTGATATTAGCTTAGGAATGGTTGAAAACTTTTAGGGCCTTATTCTATAGGAAGTAAAGGTATTTATTTAAGGGAACACTTTACACCTTTGATACATCATGAGTATATAACATGGACTTTTCTGTATTCAATTTTAACTTCATTTCCTAGATGAAAACCAAAACCATATCAGAAGAAAAGAGAATTTACTCTGTGGTATCCATTGAAAACTGTATTATCCCTTAGATGGAGCTTTATAAACCATCATTCCTACTTTTGATGTAAAAGTGTTAATTTCCTCTGGAATTGACCTTTCTGTCTATGGAACTTAGTGTTCAGTATTACTTCAGCACAACTTTAAAAAAATGTACCTTATGATACTAACAGTAAAAGAAAAACTGAGGGACTTTCACATCAATAATATCTGTTGGGGCGCCTGGCTGGCACATTTGTTGGAGCATATGACTCTTGATCTTGGGATTGTGAGTTCAAGCCCCATGTTGGGTGTAGAGATTACTTAAAAACAAAATCTTAACAAAGAATTATCTGTTGAATACCTCCTGAGGAATAGGCGCAGAGCTGTGTTGAATAAGTAAGGATTACAAGGAGGAATTCTAGAAGAAGTAAAGACACATGAGTAGATGGGTAGGCAATATGGCGCACGTAGTGCTAGTATGATGTTCAGAGGTTGGTGCCAGTGCAGGAGGAGGAGGTCTTTCAGATATGTTCAGAGTAACAGGAAGCCTCCTGAGGGAGATGCATTCAAACCAGCCCTTCAAGTCTTGAGTCAGAGCCGGGAAACCTGTCAGAGGAAGGACAGTGTGAGAAAATCAAGTGAGACACAGTGGTCCCCAGTGACCTTAATCCTGATTTCATCACTGCAGTTTGGCCATGTACATCTTATTTTATTTGTTTATTTATTTTGGAAAAAAATGCTTAATCTCTTGTATTCACTTTTATTTTTTCCAAAGAGGACCTGGAATTGCTGCTTGACAGAGTCAACGATCTGTTGGAGTTCCGCATTGATGCCATTTTGGAAGAAATGAGCAGCACGCCGCTTTGCCAACTTCCCCAGGAGGAGCCGCTTACCTGTGCCGAGTTCCTCCAGAAGACAAAGGTTATTAGGAGATTGATGTTTTCATTAAAAATTTTAAAACAAAGGGCATGGTTTGAAGCATAAATTACATATTTTTCTTCTGCCTGTAATTGGTCTGTGATAGATGTTATCAAACGCAGAGCCTTCTGACAGTAATTTGAAAATGAAGAGGAATGTATCTAAGGAGTCACTTATACATGAAGAGCAGATCATTTCTTTTCAGACCAGTAGGAGGGAAATTGCCATGGGACGCATTTCTCGTTTTTCCATATTTTTTGAAGAGTAGAGCTGTTTTGTTCAAGAACTTCCAATATCTAGTGCTCATTAATTAGACAATTGTTTTTAAATAGCTTCAGGACAGAATTTCTTCTTTAAACATTTCTGTGGAGCACCACTTCCCAAACTGGTGTCCTGTGGTACACAGCCCCAGAGTCACTGCCAGGAAACCGGGAAAGCTGGGTCTGTGTGCAAATTGCTCAGGGTAAGGAGTGTACCCCCATTTACCTTTGCAGCTTCTTCATATATTTACATATTAAAATAAGGGCCTTCAGAAGGCTTCTTGGAAAAGAGCCCATGTAACGTTCTTTGACCCATTGTTTCGTAAACTTTTTTTATTTTGGCAAATGGAAATGTTTCTTCCCTCTACCAGGATTAAGGTCCTAGAAACAGTGTTCTGTGAACTGACCCTTTGGGAATGTCACTTTAGAATGATCCCAATGTTCCCTGTGGGCGTCCTGATTATAAGACTCCATCAGTGATTACAGGAGTCCCCAAGACCATCTCCACAAGGATGATTTATCAGAATGGTAGATTAAGGGATGTCTGGACGGCTCAGTTGGTTGAGTGTCAGATTTCACCTCAGGTCATGATCTATCTCAGGGTTCATTGGTTTGAGCCCTGCACCGGGCTTGCTGCTGTCAGCATGGAGCCCACTTCAGATCTTCTGTCCCCTTCTCTCTCACTGCCGCACCCCCACTCGTGCTCTCTCTTGTCTCTCTCAAAATAAATAAATAAACTTAAAAAACAGGAAAGAACGGTAGATTAAGATTTAAAATGAGGTTAATCTTAAGGTATACGATTGGTAAGAAGGACTCCTGGAAGCCAGCACCCCCTTGCACTAAAGACTGAGACTTACTCTGGTGCTGCAGTAAAGACACACAGGCCATAGGGAAAGGAGCGGTGGGGGTTTGGAGGCACGCATGTGCGCGTTCCTTATGCTTTCTCGCTGTCATGAGGGGCTACACAGAGCTCACTCTCTCTCTAGCAACAAAAATGCAGCAACGTGTTCGCAACATTTCTGCCCAGGGAAGTAAATGAGAAACTCAATGCCCACACCCGTTTTTGGGTGTGGTCACATAGGCACCCTCTGCCTCGCATGGACCAAAAGCCCGGGTACCCAGGAGGAAGACTGGTGTGCGGCATAAACCACGCTGTTCGCACAGGCTGTGCAGGCACAGTGAGCCAGTCTTACCAGCTGGGGAGCTGTGGGAGCCTTCCTCAAGTCCAGGCCCCAGACACCAGCCACAGGGCACCCTCCCAAGCAGAATAGTGGTCTCAGACCTGTCCCGGTATGTGGTCATCTTCAATTTTCATTAAATTACTATGGGATAATCAAAATTAAATGTCTACATTTTAAAAATTCCTACTTCCTCCGTCTCTCAGACTCACCAACTGTGTCTAGACCCCAAGCTTCCCCTGACCTTCTCACCCCCACTCATTTGTCAAGCTCTTGCTCTCTGAGAAATCACTCAGTCCCCTGGTTTTAATATTACCCTTATTCTTAGGATTATTTGATAAAAATACATTTCTTTTAAATTTAAGCAAAAGTTTTAGAATATTTTTAAAACTGGAAAAATAGTAGTTTTATCCTTACCATGTTACGGTTTGGGTATATGGCCTATTTTAGATGCTTCTTAATAAAGCTGTGATCTTTTACTACATATACAGCAGATTTTGATTTATTTTTGTATTATGTATTTATTTATTTAGATTAAAAATCGTTTTTTATTTATTTAGAGAGAGTGTGCACACAAGCAGGGGAGGGACAGAAAGAGAATCTCAAGCAGACTTCACATTGTCAGTGCAGAGCCTGATGCAGGGCTTGAACTCACAAAACTTGAGATCATTATCTGAGCTGAAATCAAGAGTTGGACCCTTAACCAACTGAAGACCCATGTGTCCCAGATTTTGATTAAAAAATGTATTTTTGAAAGTAATCTTTACACCCAACATGGAGCTTGAACTCACAACCCTGAGATCAAGAGTCACATGTTCCACTGACTGAGCCAGCCAGGAGCCCCTCCAGCAGATTTTGAATAGTGTTTTTCTCTCCCACTTGACATTCTTTCAAGAACGATTTTTCATATTGCTATGTGGCTTTCATAGCCACTTTTTTAATGATGCCTTCAAAATATTCTATTGAGTTCATGTACCTTAATTTACTTACTCGTTTCTTGTTGCTGGACATTTGGGTGGTTTCCAAAGTTTTGCTGTTTTGCCAAGAGCTGCGATAAATGTATTTATATGTATCATGTTTTCCCCTTTAGTGATATTGCTTTCTTCAAAGTAAAATTACTGCATCAAAGAATGTGGCTTCATTTAATAGCTCTTAATATTTATAGCCAACTTGCTTTTCAAAAGGATGGCACCCACTTTCAATGCCATCAGCAACATAATGGTACCAATTTCACTCTTTCAACAGATATTGTTTTACTATAACAGTAATAAATTATAATAGAGATTTTACTATAATAAGTTATATAATAAAACATGTTTATTAGAAATAAAATTTAATAAATTTATTGTAATAATTAGAAGTTATTATAACTTATTAATTTTAGTTTAAGTAGCAGAATAATAGAACCTAATTTTAATTTGCATTTTGATTGCCAAAATGAGTGATTACCAATTAAGCAAATGCTTTCTCTTGAATTTGTCAGATTTTTTTTTAAGTTTATTTATTTATTTTGAGAGAGAGAGCATGCACTCATGTGTACAAGTGGGGGAGGGACAGAGAGAGAGGGAGAGAGAGAATCCCAAGCAGGGATCCATGCTGTCAGTGCAGAGCCCAATGCGCGGCTTGATTCCACGAACTGTAAGATCATGACCTGAACCTAAACCAAGAGTCGGATCCAACTGACTGAGGCACCCAGGCACCCCAGAATTTGTTTACTTGGGGACACAGCATGAGCAAGACAGATGAAGTCCCTGCCTTCATGGAGTCCATTTTCAAGTGCAGGATGCAGAAGAGAAAACACAAAAAAGCCAATAACCCAACAATTCAGGAGGTGATAAGCTCTATGGAAGAAAATGAAGAGGGTAGTGAAGAAACGGAGTATCTGATAGACAGTTGTGATTTATGTTGATGGACAGGAATGACTTCTGCCATTACATTTGAGCAGAGGAAATGAGGGGAGCAAGCCATGGCAATAACTTTGGAGAAGAGAATTCCAGGCAAAGGGAACAGGAAGTGCCCTGAGGCAGAAACTTGTTATGGTTGCTGGAGGAAGATGTTAAAGTTCACCCAGTATGTTCTTATGCTGAGGGGGAAGGAGAGAGGGAATGGCTAATAAGTGTGGTGTCCAGGGAAGTAGGGGAGCCTGTGATTTAGAACTCAGGTTGTGTGATTATTCTTAAACAGAAGGGGAAATACTGAAAAAGGATAAGGGGTTAATGATAGAAGCCAGTTTGTTTACTGGGTAAGGGCATGGGGTCTGGGATTTGGATGAGTCCCCATGTCTTGGCCTTTGTTTGCTTTGTGCTATAGGAATCAAGGTCATTAGCTGAGTATATGGAAGAGGACACTCTAAAGATTTGAATGAAGACACAAAGATTTGAGGATATAGCTGTTACGGGGCCTGCTAGAAGAATGTGACTATAGTCCTATAGAATGATTCCTGGGTAGCAGTAGGGATCTGACTGAATTTGGGGACCACAAACTCCCAGTACTAAGCATGTGCATTGCCTTGACTTGTGTATGTAAGTAGAGAGGGTTGGTTACCTGGTTCATGTGGGTTGGGCTTCTCTTGGCTAGGGCAGAGGAAGACTAAGGGAGTGATGGAGGTAAGGATATTGATGAGTGGTTGAAGTGAGAAACCATGTCATTAGGAAAGGGTGTGTACAGTGAAAAGATTTTACGATACAGACTCTAAAAAATACTGGCACTTCCTCAGAGAAGAAGGAGCTCATTTACATAGAATGAGATGAATAAGCTTGGCAAATGTAGGTCCTATGGTTATGTGTGATTTGCTGACCAGTAATAAAAACAAATGCTTCCTGAGTACTTACTTTGTGCCAGGCACTATTCTAGCCTTTTACATACATTATCTTATGGAATATTCCGAAAAACATAAGGTAGGTTCTACCATAATCGCCACTTTTCAGATTGAGAATCAAAGATTTCCCAGAACTAGGATCCACACCCAGGAATTTTGGTGCTGGCGTCTATACTTATTACTAGATGGTACCAACTCTATCTTATCCCTTACCCAACCTCTGACCTGCTTCTTTTTCTTTTTCTTTTTTTAATGTTTTATTTATTTCTGAGAGAGAGAGAGAAACAGCGTGAGCAGGGGAGGGTCAGAGAGAGAGACACACAGAATCCGAAGCAGGCTCCAGGCTCTGAGCTAGCCATCAGCACAGAGCCCGACGCAGGGCTTGAACCCACGAACTGTGTGTCATGGCCTGTGCCGAAGTCGGACACTTAACTGACTGAGCCACCCAGGCACCGCAGACCCTCCTCTTTTTCATAATTGACTCAAGACTAGGGATAGAGATTGGTAGTTGGGTGAAGTTCTGAGTTGGGAGTAAAGTTCTTATTTTATACTTTATTCAATGATAAAGAAGTTTTAATAGTTTATTTCAGAATATCAGAATGTTCCTATGTAAATGGTGTCAAAATGTCATGTGCCCTGCAGCAGTGGAGTGGAGGTGAAGGTCATTGGTGATGAGGAGATAAATGAGTCGTGAAGCTAACGTTTGCAATAGATGGTCCATGAGCACTTTAGAAGAGTTTCAAGATGAGTGATGGTGAGGCTTGGAAAGGAACTGGAGACTGTGGCCAACTAACAGGGTCTATTATTGCATGGGCTTATTGTCCAGCTAGGTGGTAATTTGCTGACTATCTACATCATCATCATCTCCCTCTCTCTCTCTCTCCTCTCTCTATTGTCCTACAGATTTGATCATAGTGCCCCAATCATTATTAGTTTATATTTGTTAAATCTCATTCTTGAGTAACATGAAATCTCGCAGGAGGGGAGAGGAATATCTGAAATTAATTAGGGGCTGACTATGGCTTGTTGCCAAAGGTGAGGAGAGAACGAAGGCTGACTAGAGCAGATTGATATGAAATAAAGGAAATTTCATGGACAGAGAGGCTGCTGATAAGCTTTTGGAGGTATTTTTTCCACTGTTGGAGAAGTAAGATTAATTTTGCTCTACCTGAGCTGATCAAGTCGATTTCCTGTCTTTAATGCATTCTTTTACATGCCTGGCCAGGATTAATGTGAGGGGTGTGGCGGTGCATTGTTGGAGGCCAAATCCAATCTAGAGGCTGAAATCTATGGCATTACTACTGGTACTGATATGGTCTTAAGAATTAGATAAACAGGGGCACCTGGGTGGCTTAGTTGGTTAAGTGTCCAATTTCAGCTCAGGTCATGATCTCATGGTTCATGACATTGAGCCCTGTGTTAGGCTCTGTGCTGACAGCTCAGAGGCTGGAAGCTGCTTTGGATTGTGTCTCCCTCTCTCTGCACTCACCCTACTCATGCTCTGTCTGTCTCTCTCAAAAAAATAAACATTAAAAAAAAGGAACCAGATAAACAAATATGACACTGTTTTGTTTTTTGGGTTTTTTTTTTGGTAGGACCTTTGTGTAAATGGTGCTCAGATACTAAATTTTAAAAGCTCATTAGTAGAGGAAGCAGTGAATGAGCTAATAAATATGTTGCTGGATGTGGAAGTTCTATCCAAAGAAGAAAGTGACAAAGCGTCTAATGTAAATCGTACTGATTCAAAAAACGAAAGTTCAGGTAAGAGATGGGGTAATGGAAGGGTCTTACTTGTCCAAGACATTACTGAAAACTAAAATTTCATTAAAAAAATTTTTTTTAAACATTTATTTATTTTTGAGAGGCAGAGAGATAGAGCATAAGCAGGGTAGGGGCAGAGAGAGAGAAGGAGACACAGGATCCGAAGCAGCCTTCAGGCTCTGAGCTGTCAGCACAGAGCTCGACTCGGGGCTCGAACTCATGAACCATGAGATCATGACCTGAGCCGAAGTCGGCCGCTCAATCGACTGAGCCACCCAGGCACACTTAAAATTTCATTTTCTACATAGCAGTTACTTTCACACTTTTGTAAACACTCTCCCAATTTTATAAGGACATTTATAAATCTGAAATTATGATTCCGAGCCTATTGCCATGGTCCCGTTATTTTTTGTTAAACTCTACAAGCATGTACCTTATCAGAGTAGGATGGATGACGGATTGGAATTCCCATTGGAGTACCTCTGTCTATACTAAAGCAAACCTTTCATGGGTCAGATGAGGACGCTGACAGGCAGAGAAGGAAAGTGAATCCCCTAAGTCGTTACGGCTGTTGACAGAAAAGAGAGCATCAGAACTCAGGTCACTGAGGCCCGATCTTGCTTTTTGAGCCATAGCTCCGACCTCTCCTGTTCCCTCCCACTGTGGAGGAGAGAGGCCCATGCAGTGCCCTAGTTTCCTCTTCCTGTTCTTTGATGGGCTCACTTTCTAGGAAATCTGATGTCTAAGTATTATGGAACTTGCATAATATCTTCTCTCTTTAACTGCAATAGATGGTTCTCTTTCTCTCCATCTCTCTCCATCTTCTCATCTGGTAACAGCAAAGAGAGAAGGAAATTTCGACACCTTGACGTCTTCCCTTAAGGCCCCGGCAGGCTTCCTGCCTCTGGCGACAATCCTGAGAAAGAAGAAGGAGACGGAGATATTAGAAGAGGAAGCCTGCGGGTTACTCTCCCATTTCAACCATCTAAACATGGATGCGCTTCTGAAAGTTACAAGAAACGCCCTGGAGGCCATTCGCAAGCGCATTCATTCCTGCAACATGGTGAACTTCCGGGGTAATAATTCCACACAGTTTACCTACTGGCGGGTCAGGCATGATTGCTGCTTGTGTGTGTGTATATTCTTGTTATTTTTAAATAATTAAAAAAATCCACCATTTATTAACAGGCTCCTTGTAAGTTTATACTTTATGAACTTTGATTATCCCAACAATTCTGTGAAGTAGGTCTTATTAATCCATACTTTCCAAAACAGAAAATGTTCTTCCTATACTTGTATCGATTTGCTACTTTCCAGCTGGTTTGTTCATTCTTAATACAATCATCCTCTCCTCAGCACAGTTCAGAAACACATGTTGCATTCCCAGATGAGCCACAAAAATCCACCAAATCTAAAGACATTCTGAAATTAAATTTTGAATTAAAAATTAAAATAAAATATTAATTAGAATAGAAAAATAATAGGGCAATAAACCCTTTTTATTTATTTTGAATAGTGGCATTTAAGGGGAAATCTCTCTAATAATTAAAAGTAGATGAGTAAAAGTGGATAAAGTGAAGGAATTTTTTGATTGGTAGCATGGTTTATTATGCTTTATTTCACTTTGGAATGGAAGATAGGTCTTTTATTGAACACAGGGGTGTTATTAGAACTTATCAAGCATTGGTTGATATGCTGAATATTAAATCACATGTGTTTCCCAACTGTATGTATTGCAGGTATTTCCAACTATATAAATTTACAGACACACACCCACATTTATATATCTATGCTATACTGATAGTTATACCTACACGCAACTTTAAAAGTTATAACTGATGAGTTTATATCTATAAAGAGTTATATAGATATAAATGGTGAGTTATACCTTATTTCTTCTCCACTTTTTAACTGCTCCCAGGTTGAATTATACACACTGTGGTAGAAAGTGTATATGTTTTATTTGAAATTCCAAACTGGTTATGTGTTGTAATTTTGCCTTATTCTGACAGTTATTCTAGTTCTTTATGCCTTGCTTCCTTATTTTACATTTAACATTTAATTTGTTAGCATGGTGGTATGTGGACAGCATCCTTTTCAGTATTTTGGATAACAGTTTACATATATAAGCCTGGTCCCACATAGTGGATGTCCATGATGGAGGGTGCACCAGTAGATTGCATCAGTAGAAAATGTGTCCCTTCCATTGAACTGCTGTTATATTGGGCAAAATGAGTTCCTCCATTAGTTTTCATTCATCTACCAAATATTTGTCTGATTATATGTCTATTATGTATTGTTCTACATGCTTTAATTTTTCCAGCTTAAAATGAAATAAAATCCATTTTAAATAAAAAATAGTAAGGCTTCCCTCTTTTGTGTTAATTCAGACAGTAACAGTACATCTAAGAGGAAGCAGAACAGTGTGCCCATTTTCCGGGCGGGCATCACTCTGGCCATTCCCAACATTGCCATGGCCCCTGCCCTGGAAGACATACAGCAGATGCTGAACAAAGCCGTGGAGTGCATCGTCAATGTCACCAAGGGGATTAGACAGTGGAGCAGTGAGCTGTTATCTAAGGTGGGTGTGGGATAAAGGAATCATTTCATATGGAAGACTTTATGGATGGGACTGAGCTGAAGAATATCCTTTCAATTTGTAGAAAAAGATGCAGGAAAGAAAAATGGCTGCTTTGCAGAATAATCAAGACAGTGATTCTGATGCTGAAATTGGAGAAAACGAACCTCAAGGTAAATGTTCCTTTAGTTCTATTTAACCTGTCATTGGAAACTAACATTGATGGAGCTAAAATGTATTTTCTCTCCATGAAATTCTTAAATCAGTGTTGACTGGAATATAAGTTTATAAGCTGAGTTTTAAGTTAATATAAAGATCCATGTATTTTAACATCACCATTGTAAATGGTGTATATTTAGTGTACACATTACAGATACGGCTGCCTCGCTGATTTCTGGTTCAGAGTAATGAAAAGAACAGATGGGACAAGGAGGACTTTAGTCTCACAGTTTAAAGAGAAACTTTTCATAATCATAAGGAATATTTTCTGACATATGTGTCCTGTTGCACTAATGTGTTGTGATTTTTGCTGTATAGCTCATGGTTTTCGTTTATGTTCTGTAAAATTAGAGAGCATATGATATACAGTTGCTAATGATATTAAATGTTGCCTTTAGTCCTGGAAACTCTTTCTAAAGCAGCTCTGCAAAAGGGGGACACCATGGAATTTCAATTATTGTTTACGTCCCTGCGTAATAAACCAGCTAACCATGACAAGAAACTGAAGCGGGTGCCTCTGAAATAGTCTGTTACTGAGAAGGATAAAGATAGCTTAGGACAATGTTGTCCACAACTTACAATATTATTTATTTAAGCTAAAAAAATCATGTTATTGTGTTAAGTTCAATTTTTTATATTATTTGGAAACATTGCTTTACTTCTTAGAATAGTTTAAAATACAGAATTTTCTAAACTCGCAATATTCTTACTCATGGATTATGTCTGAAACGAAGAAGAAAAAATGCTTAATGAAAATGCCTATATGTGTTTATCATGACAAAAGAGTTAAAAAAAGCTGCATTAAAAAATAATAGCTTTGGGTTATAACTTACATATAATGTATCCTTTTATTTATTTTTAAGAATTTATTCTTTTGAAGTATGAAAAAATTCAATAGTTTCTACTATATTCACAGAATTGAATGCCCATCAACACCATTTAATTTTAGAACATTTTTATCACTCCCCACCCCCCTCCCCCCAGTCCCTGGCAACCACTGATCTACTTTGTGTCTTTTTTTTTTTTTTTTAAATAGTTTGTTGTCAAGTTGGTTTCCATATAACACCCAGTGCTCATCCCCACTATTTTCTGTCTTTATGGATTTACCTAACTCTGGACATTTCATATAAATGGAATCATATATGTGGTCTTCTGTGACTTTTTTAGCATAATACTTTCTTTTTCTTAAAATTTTTAAATGTTTATTTATTATTTTGAGAGAGAGAGAGACAGAGCATGAGCAGGGGAGGGACAGAGAAAGAGGGAGACAGAATCCGAAGCAGGCTCCAGACTCTGAGCTGTCAGCACAGAGACTCACATGGGGCTTGAACCCACGGACTGAGAGATCATGACCTGAGCTTAAGTTGGACGATTTACTGACTGAGCCCCTAGCATAGTATTTTCAAGGTTCATCCATGTTGTACCAAAATGTCAGTACTTCATTTCTTTTTCTTACTGAGTCATATTCCATTGTATGAACATGCCATGTTTTTCCTCATGCATTGGTTAGTTGATGAACATTTGGGTTATTTCTACTTTTGGACACTTACATATAATATTTCTGTGAATATCTGTGTAAAGTTTTTGTGCGGACATGTTTTATTTTCATTTCCATTGTCTGTACTGAGGAGTGGCATTGCTGATTCCGCAGGGTAACTTGATGTCTAACATTCTGAGGACATGTCAGACTGTTTTCCAGAGCAGTCAAGTCATTTTACATCCCCCTGCCCCCCACAGTGTATGAGGGGTTCACAAATGCCCCTGCCTCCTCGCCAGCACTTTCTGCTTTGGGTATAGCCATTCTTGTGGTTGTAAGGTGGCATCTCACTGGGGTTTAGATTTGCCCTCTCCTAATGACTAAAGATGTTGAACATCTTACATGTTTTTTGGCCATTTGTATATCTGGTTTGTAGAAATGTCTATTCAGTTTTTTTGTCCATGTTTTTAAATATTGGATCATTTTTATTGTTGAGTTGTAAGAGTTATTTATCTACCTCAATACACTCAGGTAATTCACAAATATTTTCTCTCATTCTGTGGGGTTGTCTTTCACTTTCTTAATGGTACCTTTGAAAGTACCATTTTTGAAAGTTTTAATTTGATTAAGTCCAATTTATTTATTTATTTATTTATTTATTTATTTATTTACTTACTTAATGTTTATTTATGAGAGAGAGACAGCATGAGTAGGGGAGGATCAGAGAGAGAGGGAGATACAGAATCTGAAATAGTCTCCAGGCTCTGAGCTGGCTGTCAGCACAGAACCCAATGCAGGGCTGGAACCCACGAACCACGAGATCATGACCTGAGCTGAAGTTGAACACTTAACCGACTGAGCCACCCAGGCACCCATGATTAAGTCCAATTTAGCTGCGTTTTCTTTTGGTGCTTTTGATTTTATATTTAAGAAAGGGTTGTGGGGGTGGGGCACTGAGGTGGCTTAGCCTGTTAAGCATCCAATGCCTTGCTTTGAGCTCTGTGCCGATAGAGGTTGGGAATCTTTCTCTCCCTCTCTCTCTGCCCTTCCCTCACTTATGTGCTCTCTCTCTCTCTCTCTCTCAAAATAAATAAATAAACTTAAAAGAAAAAAAGAAACAAGGGCACCTGGGTGGCTCAGTCAGTTCAGCCTCCAACTTCAGCTCAGGTCATTATCTCGTGGTTTGTGGGTTCGAGCCCCGTGTTGGGCTCTGTGCTGGCAGCTCAGAACCTGGAGCCTGCTTTGGATTTTGTGTCTCCCTCTCTCTGTGCCCCTCCCCTGCTTGTACTTTCACACACTCTCTCTCAAAAATAAATAAAAACACTTAAAAAAAAGAAACAGTTTTGGGGCGCCTGCCTGGTTTGGTCAGTGGAGCATATGATTCTTGGTCTCCAGGTAATGAGTTCGAGCCCCATGTTGGGTACAGAGATTGCTGCTTCACCTAAAGTCATGAAGGTTCACTGCTATATTTTTTAAAACATATTTTATAGTTTTAACTCTTAGGTTTCATCCTGTGATCCATTTTGAGTGAAACAAGGTTCCAAGTTCGTGTTTTGCTTGCGGATATTCACTTGTGACAGTACCATTTGTTGAAAAGACTATTTTTTCCCAACTGCCTTTCCTTGGGGCCCTTGTTAAGAATCAACTGACCATAAATGTAAGAGTAAGCATTTATTTCTGCACCCTTGCTTTTATTTCATTGATCTTCTGTCCGTCATTATTCCAGCATTAGCCTGTCTTGATTACTGTAGCTCCAAAGTAAGCTTTGAAGTTGGAAAATGACTCTTCCAACATTTCCCTTTTTCAAGATCATTGATGACTGTTCTGGGTCTCTTCTATTTCCATGTGAATTTTAGAATCAGCTTGTGAATGTCTACAAAAAAAGGCAGCTGCTATTTTTATAGGTATTGCGCTGAATTACGGAGTATTTAAATGAAATTTGAAAGGATTCAAATGATGCGAAGTATGTTCTCCTGCCATATTGTAAAAATCAGTTATAGGAGATTCGGGAAATTCCCAAATACATAACAATTAAATAACACACTCTGAAATAACCAAAGAGCCAAAGAAGAAATTACAAAGGAAACTAAGTACTTTTAAGATGAAAGCAAAAGAAAACACAAAATATCAAAACTTATGAAATGTAGTTAACATAACACTTGGAAGAAATTTTATAATTTTAAACATCGATATTAAAAAGAAGTACCTCAAATCAATAACCTAGCCTTCTATCTTAAGAAAACTCTCTTTAATATTACTTTTTTTTTCTAGAGACTGTAATCTGTTGAGCCCCTCTTGTGAAGAATTCTCATTTCATATATGTTTGCGTTGGACTCTTTTCTATTTCTATTTCATTATTGGTATTCTCTATTTTGTGAGACATGGTTCTCACACTTTTCTTTAATTCTTTTTTTTTTAAGTTTATTTATTTATTTTGAGAGAGAGAGAAGCAGAGGGAGAGGGAGAGAGTCAATCCCAAGCAGGCTCTGCACTATCAATGCAGAGCCCATCTTGGGGCTCAGACTCAGGAACTGTAAGATCATGACCTGAGCCAAAATCAAGAATCCAAGGCTTAACCGACTGAGCCACCCCGGTGCCCCTCCTTTAACTCTTTAGTTAGGATTTCCTATCGTTCCTTGAACACATTTGTAACAGCTGATACACACATTTTTGTCTAGTCATTCCAGTAGTTGGGTTTTTTCATGTATAGTTTTTCTTGACTGCTGTTGCTCCTGTGTGTGGGCACTGCATTCTGTATCTTTGCATGGCTTACCATTCTCATTTTTGTTGAAAACGATATTTTAAAGACTATAATGTGGCAGCTCTGAAAATCGGTGTGTCTCCCTCCACCGAGTCTGTTGTTCTCCAGTGTTTCTTTTTTGACTTTTTGGATTCTCCTGGCCTGATTCTGTAGAGTTTCTCTCTCCTGTGGTGTGCACACTGGAGTCTCTGGCTAGTTTCAGGGTCAGCTGATGATTGCCCAGAGGTTTCCTTAACCCTCGGAACCAGTAACTCTGACACCCTTTGTCTCAGGATGGTATGCTCGCTGCAGCACCTGAAAGCTCAGCAAGTTTCCAGAACTGCCTTTGCCTTTATTTACTGATGGTGCAAGACCCCAAGTTCAGCCGAAGTAAAAGATGAGGGCATGTTAGGTCTTCCCTGGGCAAGTGCACAGTGCTGTACATATGCAGGACTTTCTAGAGCCCCGGGGGAGCACCACGTTACAACACCCTCTGTGGGCTTCTCATTCCTCAGATCTTTCATTATTTTGGCCAACCGCTTGTTTGCCTCAACGAATACCATTGTCTCAGGCATCTGTGAAGTTAATTGTTGATGGTTGTTTTTTTCTAATAAATGCTTTGGTAATAGGGATTTTTTTTTTTTACAGTCAGTGAATTCTGAGTCAAGTCAAATAAAGATAAACTCTGAATGGTGCTTTTTCAGAAAGACATCATGATGAATCAAATAGTCACAATTCTCTGGGGTTTCTTGAGGGGCTCCAGTGCCAGGCTGGCTCCTGGGTGATGCTAAGGTGTGGCTGTGTGTTTCAAGGTGAGCACATTGCCAGGGAGTGGGGAGTAGATCTAGGGAAGTTAAAACACCTTGAAATTCACTATTGTTACTAAGATTTTAGCATTTTTTCTTTTTTTTAAACTTAAAACTTTTTAAAATATTTATTTATTTTTGAGAGAGAGGCAGAGTGAGTGCAGGAGGGGCAGAGAGAGAGGGAGACACAGAACCCGAAGCAGGGTCCAGGCTCGAGCTGTCAGCACAGAGTCTGATGTGGGGTACCTGATGTGGGGCTTGAACTCATGGACTGCAAGATCATGACCTGAGCCGAAGTTGGATTCTCAACAGACTGAGCCACCAGGCGCTCCTTAGCTTTTTTTTTTTTCTTAAATAAAGAAGCACTGCTTGGATTGTTGCAAGCTTTGGTTAATGTCCAGAGTTCTGAAAAATTGATATTGACAAGTTTTCAATTGCTTTTTACAAAGAAGTAAATTGTCAGAGGCCCTTACTTTACAGAAATGTCTTCCTTACAGAACTTCCCTCGTCTTTTTAAAGCATGTTCCCTGTGCTGTTGATATAATTTTCTCTCTCTCTCTCCTTTCTCTTTTTTTTGCTTTTAGATACCTTTGAGATAGCATCTGTAAACTTACCCATTCCTGTGCAAACCAGGAACTATTATAAGAATGTGTCTGATAACAAAGAGATTGTGAAATTAGTCTCCGTGCTTAGCACAATCATCAATTCTACCAAAAAGGTATGCCGAGAGGACTTGTCACCAGAGCCCTTTGCTTTACAGTATGTACCTGTGTGAAGTTGAATATCACAAGCTTATGTCCTACATGTAGCCTGGGTCTCACCCATGGTGCCTTTGGTGAGGACCTGTGAAATCTTGGATATGATCCGCAAATGTTTGTTTACCTAAAACTTCTTCTTTCTAGGTTGCAAGGTAAAAATGAACCATTATTCCTATGTTTTATGTTGTGTTCTGTTGAATGCTTTAAATCTATGTACTTACTGATTTAGTACAAATAAACCTAACTGTTAAAAAGTTTGAGGGGCACCTGGATGGCTCAGTCAGTTAAGTGTCTGCCTCTTGGTTTCGGCTCAGTCATGATCTCACAGTTCGTGGGTTCAAGCCCCACATTGGGCTCTGCGGCCGGCAGCATGGAGGCTGCTGGGGGTTCTCTCTCTCTCCCTCTCTCTCTTCCCTTTCCTCACTCACACTGTCTCTCTCAAAATAAATATAGAAACTTAAAAAATAAAAAAATTTGATATATTTCATACCACAAGTGAGTACTAGTCAGTACTGCCTAGTATCATTTGGAACAGAATAAGGTTTATACTTAATTTTTCATATTTGTGTAGGTAGGTAAATCTCATAAACTATCCAATGAAAATATACGTGTATTACCATGTGGAAATAAGGTCATAGGGAGAATAAAGCACACAGTAGTGTTATCAATTCAAACTTGTACTTGAAAGAGGTGACATTAGGGTTAAGTTTTCTTCTAACCTGCTCCTCTCTTGGCTCCCCCTTTTCTGTTCAGGCCAATCCATTTTTGTCAAAAGGATTCAGGACCCCAAAGTCAGCTTCTGCTTACAAACAACATATATTCACACCACCACCAATACCTGTTGACTCTTTAAAAATTCTCTCCCTGTTGAGGGGGTAGTTGTCACTCAGTAAACACATCTTTTCTATTACTTGGTTCTGATAGAATGAGCTTCACTTGCTTGAAAACAGTTTGAAGGCCGCCATTGCTGTAACCATGTGAAGAAATATTACTAAGTTTAATTTTAATGTGTTCCTGAGGGAATTAGAAGCTTTTGCATTTATGCATTTTCAATATTCCTTTCTTAATATATTGAAGGTCCTATATTTAATTTTTCCCTAGGGACAGTGTTCACATAATTCAATTTAACAAATATTTATCTAGTGCTTAGTTTCTCAAGTGCCGTATGAATGCTAAAGGTAAGTATTTTATGGTGATGATAAACATTCAGATATATTTCCAAATGTTGCAGTAATCATGGAAAATACAATAAAATAAATCAATAATGAAGCTCATTACTTTCTCTGAATATAAGCAGCCACTGTTATGAAAATCTAAGGGTAAGCATAGTCGCTGAAATTAGCATACTGCTAGCAACAAAATGCTTATCTTTGTGTTATTTCTGTCGCATTTGCTTTTATACTATACGAAGGAAGTGTGTAAATCTTAGGCACTTAGAATAACTTGGACTTTGTCCAGACTGATGAGATGGACATAGTGTTTCTGGAAGAATAAATACACACTTAGTCATCATACTAGGCATGGTCAGCTCTCTATACCCCAGGACCCTTCTGGGTGATTCTGGCTCAACTCTGGAAAATCCTATGATCCCAGCCCTTTTCTTCTTGCCATTACCGGATCAGATTGTAAACCTGACCTACATTCAGCAGACCCGTAGGCTAGCCATCAACTTACATTGCCTGGCTTGAAAACTAGAGCTGGATGCAACAATTGAAATGACCTTGGCAATAAAATAAAATAAAATAAATTAAAAGTAACTTCAGTGCTATACACGCAGTTCATGCAATTTTTCCTTGAAGTCCTAGGTTCCCTCCACTTAAAAAACTTCCAGCTTAATAAAGAGTGACACTGTCAGAAAAGATAAATGAGAGTGTAAACTTACTTAGTTAGATTATATTCTTAATATTATAAGGTCTAGGATGTTAAAGGGTCAGGATGTTTAAAGTGGTGGAAGGGGCATGTCACATACAATTGTATCCCTCCATGGACGGCAGCTTTAGCTGGTACAGAAAAGCATGCTGGGAAAAATAGCATTTGATAATGTGACCTCCTCATTGTGCTGACATCCTTCTCTAGTTACCAAGTGTGAATGAGCCAGTTCGTCTTACAGAAGCAGACTTTGTAGCAAACAGGACTGTGTATTGAAAAATCAATTTTTAAAACTTATATGCCATCCATAGCCAGTTATAAAAATAGTAGAAAAGAGATCCTACTTACAGTAATCACATCGCTGAGAAATACCTAGGATAAAGAGTGTGTGGGGTCTCTTTGAAGATTCCCATAATACTTACCATGTAATTAAAAAAAAAAAGGAAGATCTGGAAACATATACTGTGTTCCTGGATGGGAAGATTTAATATTGTACAGATGTCTTTTCTAATCCAATGAGTTTATACATTTTATGTAGTTCTGTGTAATCTGCCAGGTGGGGTTTGGTGCAGGATATATTATGTTTGCCCATCTGGATCTTAGCTCCACCCTCTGACCTTACAGAACAAATTAATAGTTTTCCATTGAGGCTTCCAATAGATTTGACCAATGACAGAGTCGTAGCGGAGATCTGGGGCTGGGGGACGGGGCATGGTTCAGGGGGAAGAGAGTGACCTTTAGCATAATTTTTCCCATAGCATCCTTGTTGTGACATGATTTTGAACTGTGTTTCTTTTTTTTTAATTTTTAAAAATTTATTTACTTTTGAGACAGAGAGAGAGACAGAGCATGAGCAGGGGAGCACAGAGAGAAAAGGAGACACAGAATCCGAAGCAGGTTCCAGGCTCTGAGCTGTCAGCACAGAACCCAACGTGGGGGTCCAACTCACAAATCATGAGATCATGACCTGAGCCAAAGCCCAACACTTAACCGACTGAACCACCCAGGTGCCCATGAACTGTGGGTTTTGAATGAAGACCCAGCTCCAGTCAAGAAGGTCTTGTCCACAAAAGTCTTCATGGCCTCTTTTTTTCTAGTTTCTAGAAACTGTCCCCTTCTCCTTTTGGCTAGGAAGGCTAACACTGCATTGTTACTACTCCTGAGTTACTATGTCCCTATTGTATCTAATTCCAATTTTGTGACATTTCCAAATATTTAAACAGCTCACTGAGTAAACATATTATTTTATTTTAAGTTTGCTTTTTTATTTTGAGAGAGAGAGAGAGAGAGGAAGAGTCAGCAGGGAGGTGCAGAGAGAGGTAGAGAATCTCAAGCAGGCTCAGAGCCCAATGCGGGACTCAAACTCATGAACCATGAGATCATGACCTGAGCTGAAATCAAGAGCCAGACGCTTCACTGACTGAGCCCCCCAGGTGCCCCACTAATTAAACATTTACTAAATCCATGGGAACCACCAACAGTTGAGCAATATTCACTTATACCATGATACCATTTCCACATCTTCTCAACATAAATCTGTTATTTGTATTCTAGGAAGTTATTACATCTATGGATTGCTTCAAACGCTACAATCATATTTGGCAAAAAGAGAAAGAAGAAACAATTATGATGTTTATTACAAAAAACCCCTTGCTTTCTGAATTTGAATCTCAGATTCACTATTTCCAAAAGCTGGAGCAGGAAATTAATGCTGAGCCAGAGTACATCTGTGTGGGTCCCATTGCTCTGTACACAGGTTGGTTCATTTTCTTTCAGACAGTCATCAAAATTCAACAGTATTGTTCTGTCTCTTTACCTAGATTAGTATGCCAGAGAGTTCAAGCCATCTTAAAGATTGACTTTCCTTTTATGGTCTTCAAGTTTTAAGACCAATTTGTAGATTTGTTTTTAATTCCCTTCTGCATAATTATATATTCTAGACTATTTTGAACACTTTGCTGCTAAACTTTGAAAATAAATGCTATTTCAGAGAAAGGGAATGAGTGTGTTGTATTTGCAATTAAAATGTACCCTTCCTTTAATAATTATAAACATTTGAGGCTTATCTCCAACGGGTTTGATATATACTTTTTAAAAGCATTTTTGAAATATGTTTTGAATTGGTGTAAGGCAAGATTTATAAAATGAATAAACAATGAGTAGGAAACTTGATTTTCTTCCAGTTTGATTTTTGTTATGTGCTACAAGGCTGTAAGTTGTAAAGTGTTTATTATTGGTGAACAGCCATGCTTTGTTTTTTTCATACTGGTTCAAGTTTTTCAAACAGAACTGTGGACATTTGGGTTTTACAGCCGACTTGAAGTTCATTCTGACTGCTGAGACAAAGGCCTGGACAGTTGTCATTGGGCGTCACTGTAACAAAAAGTACAGGAGTGACATGGAAAACATTTTTACACTTGTTGAAGAATTCAATAAGAAACTGAATCGTCAAATTAAAGACCTAGATGATGTTCGGATTGCTATGGCAGCCCTGAAGGAAATCAGGGAGCAGCAAATCTCCATTGACTTTCAAGTAGGACCTATTGAGGTAACTGATAATCCTTTGTTCATTATGGAAATATCTCCTCATGTTGAGTGATATTAGCTGAAGTATTGACTAGCTCTGGACTGTAGGGACTATAGTTACAAATGGATGCTTAACCTAAGAATAATTTCAGTACTGATAATACCTCACCTTATAGGGTACCTTCTATGGGCCAGTTCTAGAGCTTTGGATGACATCTAAGTCCCTAACTGCAGAGACTGAGATGAGGATTTCTGTACAAGTGATCTACAGATATGTGCTTATGGGAGAAGGGAGCGTGCGGGAAGTAGGAACCATGAGGTCAGGTCAGGGATGGGGGAGCTAAGTGAGGGTGTGATCTTAGCTGTAGACAGATTGCTAAGTGGGGGTGTGATCTTAGCTGTAGAAAGATTTCCCATGGGTGCTCTGGAGCATGAGTTATACCACACGGTTGGTCCCACCTTGAGGTAAGGAAGACTGCTCTTTGTACCCCCACGTCAGTTGGTTATTGACCATCATCGCCCCAAGAGGAGACTCCTATTTAGCTGAGGACAGTTTTCCAGGGACAGAGGCAGCTGCCATCCCTACAGACAGCACTCTGAGCAATCAGGATGGGAATACCAGCTGGAAAACAGGACGTGGATGGGACAGTAGGGGAGGAAAAATTCATCCTCTACCCTTCAGAATTCTTCCAGCTAGTTTAAGACTTAAATTGACATGGGACCTGCTAAGAGGAGAAAAACCAAAATTTTACTATGTGCACACAGTTGACCAATAATGAAATTGAGACCTAAAGAAATGACCAAGGCAGGCTGTTTTTATGCTTTTCAGGTAAAGAGACAATAAACCCATGAGAAATTGACAGGAGAAAGAAAACTGAACTTTGGGAGCTTCAGTTAGTAAGGAATTCTAAATAGGATTTGGGTTGTGGTAGTAAAGTAGTATAAAGAAACATGGGTTGTTATATAACCTTTTCAGCTCTAAATATCCTATCTTTGGTGATAAGGATGCTTCTTTACCTCCTGGTTCTGAGAGGGTGCCTTTCACACAGGTTTCTTTCCTGTTTTCCGGAGACAAAGTCAGGTGAAGCGTCAGGGTGTTCTTTTTGCATTGGCTGTTTCTTAAGTGACTTTTATTAAAAATAATGTGGCAAAGTAGTACATTTTGGTCCCTATAGGTACTAACAGTGTCCATTCATGTATTAATTCTGTATTAACATGTTTAATCCTTACCAAACACCTATTTTAATATAAAGAAACCAAGGGTCAAAGAAATTATGCAGTTTGATTAGTGTTACACATTACTTTTGTAATTACAGTGTATCATATTTTCTCTTCTGTGTGAATATGTTTGCTTAGGAATGGGTTACTGTATTGTTCTTTTGAATGAAATCAGTATAATTATAGCATTAAAATGATTCCAGAAAAAGCCCCACCATTTTAGCATAACTTAAATGTCTGGACTTAAATTCTTAAAAATCTTTTTTTATTGTTGATTTATTTTTAGACAGAGACAGAGAGAGTGAGCAGGAGAAGGGTAGAGAGAGAGAGAGAGAGAGAGAATGAGAGACAGAGAGAGAACCCCAAGCAGGCTCTGTGCTATCAGTGTGGAGCCCCATGCAGGGCTCAAACTCATGAACCATGAGATCATGACCTGAGCTGAAACCAAGAGTTGGACGCTTAACTGACTGAGCCACCCAGGCATCCCTGGACTTAAATTCTGATGGTGAGGATTAGACACTATTCTCACATTTTCTACGTCCCTCTTTGAATTTTGGAAAATTTAAAAAACCATAAAAATGGTTCAGATGAGTATATGTTTGCACCTTTGCTATATTGGGTCAGGAAAATCATGTGGCCCACTGTGCCCTTCTTGGGAATTGAAACATAAGATAAAGAGTCCCTGCTTTGTGTGGAACCAGGAGCATCCCTGGGCATTTGAAGGGAAGGTCCAGTAAGTGACACCCCTGTTTCCCCCATCTGAGATTTCAGACAAAACTGTAATCAAGTAGTCAAGGTCAAAATACAACCTTTGTTCTTGATAGGACTTATTTGGAAGACATGGCTTAGTGTACAACTCCCATATTCCCATTACCAACCAAAACCATGCACACCCACTACTTGTGAAGACTACATCCCAGAATTGTTGAACTTACTCATGAATCAGAGGCAGAATTGTAAAGCTGTATTACCCTGCTTCACTCTATTTTTAAAAATTTTTTAAATGTTTTATTTGTTTTTGAGAGAGAGAGGGAGAGCGAGCCAGTGCGCATGAGTGGGGGAGGGGCAGAGAGAGAGGGAGACACAGAATCTGAAGCAGGCTTCAGGCTCGGAGCTGTCAGCACAGAGCCCGACACGGGACTTGAACTCACGAGCCCTGAGATTATGACCTGAGTGGAAATTGGATACTTAACCAAGCCATCCAGGAGCCCTACTCTGCTTCACTCTATTGACGCTGGAGGGCAGACCAGTGGGCTGCTTTCAAGGAGGAAAAAGAAAGAGGAAGAAAGGCACTGGGCTAGGCTTGCCCTAATCAACAGTCTTTTCCCCAAATTAATGATCAGGGATTCGTTCCACCTATATAGAGAGAACTAATGCTGCAGAGGAGAGCAGGGATATTTAAGGAAAATCCTTTCTCATGAAAACCAAACTCTGCCTTACTTTAATCTTTTGGCCAAGAGAATAGTCTAGGATTTTGCATCTTGAGGTCAGTGACTTGGCTCAGGCTTTGATGCACCAGTACCCTCGTATGTCTTACTAATGGAACTTCTTACCAACAAAATGAAATGGGATAGAGTTAAAACCCCAATTTATTTTATTATCCTAATATTAGCAGTGAGGTTATTTTATGTTTTTCATTTTAGAGTCTTGAAATACAACCCAAGGGCCTAAATAAAAATACCTTTTATTTGTATAATGATTTATAGTTTTTGAAATTCATTTAAAATGATATTTGTGGATAGTCATGAAAATCCTGTGAAGCAGCCAGGGAATTTTCTCATTTTACAAAAGAGGAAACTGAAGCTTAGGGGCTCAGTTGCTCATTTAAGCTTTTATGATTTGCAAGAAGAATAGAACTCTCTGGGTAATTTCCCTATCAAACTGATCTTTTTCATTCTATCGCTTTAATAAATGAGTGTGTAGATTTATGCATCTGACTGGCAGAAATTAAATTCTCCTTCTTTTGTGTAGGAATCCTATGCCCTGCTTAACAAATACGGTCTTCTGATAACCAAAGAGGAGATGGACAAAGTTGATGCCCTGCGTTATTCTTGGGAGAAGCTTCTGGCACGTGCCAGTGAAGTTCAGAACGAATTAGTCTCACTGCAGCCCAGTTTCAGGAAGGAGCTAATTAGTACCGTGGAGGTCTTCCTCCAAGACTGTCACCACTTCTACTCAGACTATGATTTGGTACAACTCTGGTTTTGCTTGTTTGTATTTTTGAGGATGGGTGAATAGAGCATGCAGAGTGCTTAAAGATTCTATGTCAAGTTTAATGAATTTCCCTAGCAATGGGAATTTTATTTCCATGAGAGCAATCCAGGAAATGAGGAATTTAAAAGTGCAATCCATATTATATCATTGGTCTGTTCCTGAAGTTGTTTGATAGCTTTCTAAATTTGCGTAGACAAGTACTGTTCACATATGGTTATATCAGTCATCCTTCTGCAGCTTTCCCTAGTACCACAAACACTGTAGAGTCACCAGTGTGTGCCAGGCACTGCCCTTGGTGCTGAAGACACAAACGTGGACAAGACAGATGGAGTTCCTGTTTTAGTCCTTCATTTATGAGTTTTAGTACAGACTCTTCTACTGGGAGTATGTTGTATAATAAGACCCACTTCTAGCCAATTATAATATACTAGAGAAAGGAAATATGTAAAGGGTACAGTTGTACCTATTAAATAGATACACACAAAACCACAAAGTTAATGAAGTTATGAGATTGGATCCATGCACTAACTTCATAGATGAAGCAGCACAGAAATCCACGTTTTGAAGGCGTTCTAATGTAGGAAAGCCTGATTGGAATGTTAAGATTATGGGTCACTTTGCAAATAAATATTAGAGTGGTAAAATCTGTTAGTTTTGTGGCATTGGTGTTTTAGTTCAAAACCGGACATTAAATGTGCTTCCTATAGAGTGCTCCTTTTCCTGGTCACCTAAGAAATGAATAGTACTCATTTTGAATGTTCAGAATTTCCTGAAATGTAGAAATTGTGGTAAAAACCAAGGCTTCTTAGACTTGAAAATATTTCCAAACGAGTCACGTTCCTGAGTCCTTTTCTACAATTAAATAACGAAGTTTCCTAGTTTCCTATCATTGATATGAGATGAATGAAAGCTAGCTTTGATGTGCACATACTTTGAGCTCATGAAATTTGTATGCAACACTTCCTTTTATTTTATGTTTAACTTTTTGTTTCAGAATGGTCCGATGGCTAGTGGCTTGAAACCCCAGGAAGCCAGTGATAGGCTTATCATGTTTCAGGTAATCATAGAGACCTTCTACACAACCAAAGCCTTAACATGTTCTAGACACATACATTTCCCCCCCTTAATATAGAAAAGCTTATTGTGGAATATTTTTAAAAATTGTGATTTGGGATGATTATAATTGGAAATAGTGTGTATGTAATAAACTGTAGTTATTTACTATTATTTACATGTGCTCTGAAATCATACATGTTTGTTTGCCAGTTTTTAAATTTACATGTTCATTCATGTGTAAATCATCTTGCCGAGGTCTCACTTGTGTTTTTTTTTAGAATCAATTTGATAATATCTATCGGAAATACATCACCTATACTGGAGGAGAAGAGCTCTTTGGACTGTCAGTTACTCAGTATCCTCAGCTTCTTGAAATAAAGAAGCAATTAAATCTTCTACAGAAAATATACACTCTGTACAACAGCGTCATAGAAACTGTAAATAGCTATCATGAGATGCTTTGGTCAGAAGTTAATATTGAAAAAATCAACGGCGAACTTTCAGAGTTCCAGAGCAGGTGAGAAATTTAGCACGACCCGAGCCATTGAATCTCAAATGCTTTCTTCTTTGATAGGCTGTCAAGTTCTCTTTTCACCCCTAGATGTTTTGAAAGCGCATCGTGCTGCATTGCTGTTGTCCGTTGACATTACCCTTGTCAGACTCTATTTATTAATTACTCCTGTGTGTCCATGGTGAGACAAACGTGTCCTTTAAACCCGGATGAATCTCATCAGGGGCTCTTCTGCATCTCGGAGGGAGCTGATCTCTCTTTATATTACACTTATCAAACATTTAATGTTTATGGGAGATGACTTCCTGTAATAAAAGCAAGAGCCCTATGATTCTTAATTGTTGAACCCAAAGAAAATACAGGGTCATTTGTTGTATTTTTTAGTTGACAGCCTGATACACTCTGCTGTGCTTTGTACCTGGTATACATGTTTGTAGAATTGAATTGAATTGGGAGGCACCTCTGTCATTTATGCTTTTTACCTAGCTAATTTTTATGAGGGAATTGAACAAAAAAAATGTCCCAACTGGAAGGAGAAATTTTCTCTAATGTAAAAGTATGTTATATTAACAGATATCATTTGAATCATGAGATCTGAAAGTGGGGTAGGTATTTGAAATGACTGTTTCTGATAGAATGCTAGCAGACAAGTTTGGGCTGGAGACACCCAGGCTCATCTCTGAATGACCATTCGTGGTGCCTCCCTTCGCAGGTGTCGGAAGCTGCCCCGGGCCTTGAAGGACTGGCAGGCTTTCTTGGATCTGAAGAGGACCATTGATGATTTCAGCGAGTGTTGCCCACTCCTGGAGCACATGGCCAGTAAGGCCATGATGAACAGGCACTGGGAAAGGATAGCTGCTCTCACTGGGCATAATCTGGATGTGGGGAATGAAACTTTTAAGTTAAGAAATATCATGGAGGCACCTCTTCTGAAATACAAAGAGGAAATAGAGGTACAGTTCATAGGAGAGCATGATATGGGGGGAGATTGGAAGGTCTCATGGGATTTATTTTGATAGTATTCCTACATTATGGAATGTTTGACCTGTAAACCCTATTAGGTCAATCAAAACTCTTTTCTGGGCATTCAGCTTTTCATTCCTTCACACATGTTTATGTGACAGGTTCTGTGTTCAGTCCTGGGGATACACAGATGCTTTCCTGCATTCCTCAATCATTAAATAATTTGTATAGTTAAATAATTATACAAATATGGGTATAGTTACAAAATGTGGTAAATACCATTGAAATAAAATTCTCTGCTCTATGATAGCCCATAGTAATGGGCTTGACCTGTTTGGGGGTGAGGAGGTGATAATGGTAGACAAAGTTGGGATACTTGCCCGTGACTTCTGGGGAAGTGAGTGTGCTCATGTGGTGAGGCTGAGACATTTGGAAAGGGCAAAGAAGACAATGTCAGGCAGGTGAAACAGCATGTGTGAAGTTCTGAAGCATATTCGGGAATCAGAGGAATGCCAGGGTGGTGAGAGTGTGTTATTGATTTTGGTCTTTGGACCAATGGAGAGCCATCTGGGAGATATATTTTGAGCAGACATGACATGGTTAGATTTGCATTTTGCAGAGATCACTGTGGTCACTGTATGGAGAAAGGTTTGGGGGAGGGCAAGTGAGAATGATGGGAAAACCAACTAGGGGATTATATGAATATCCCAGACAAGAGACAATGGCGTATTGGACAAGGGGCAGGTAGTGAAGCTGGAGAGAGGCGGAAAGATTGACGAGATCTTTAGAAGGTAGAGGGGCGTAGAATTTGGTGAGAGAGGGACCATGGTAGGAGAAACAATCTAAGATAAACTTTAGATTTCCTGCTGAGAGATCTAGGTGGATGATGGTGCTTATTGCGGAGATAGGGAATTATTGGAAGGGAATCAGTCGAGTGACTAGGTGCAAAGAGCTTGATTTGGGGCATGAGTTTGATATTTCAAGAATATGTATGGGGTTCCCTTGATTAGATCCAAGCACAGAGGCTCAGTAGGCAAATGGACGTGGGTCTTACTAGGAGATATAAAAGATTACAGACTGTGTGGGCATAGATGAGCTCATGCAGAGAGGGAGTGCAGCATGAGATGAGAAGAGGCAAGGACAGGGCTTGACTAATGGTCCAGGAAAAAGCATGGCTGCAGAGGAGACTAGGAAAGTGGAAACCTGAAAGAAGTCAGGTTTCTCTTAATTTCCTTCTCTCATACTGCATTGATTTGGCTCTAGAGTTAAATCAGAGACACATTGAATTTCGAGTCTTTGGTTAGAGCTTCAAAATTTAAAAGGTTATTGCACATGTTTTTTTTTTTTTTTAACCAAATGGAGATATAATTGACATATAACATTGCGTAAATTGAAGGTATACAACATAGTGACTTGATGCATTTATATTGTGGCACGATTGCCATTGGAGTGTTAGCTAACACCTCTGTTATGCCACATAATGATCATTTCTTCTGGGGCTGGTAGCAATTAAGCTCTAGTTTATAAGAAAGTTTAATATTTATAATACAGTGTTATTGTCTATAATCACCATACTATGTGTTAGATTTCTAAGACTTATTCGTGTACTGGTTGTCTTAAACATCTCTCCTGTTCCCCCTTCCCTGGCCTCTGTTAACTACCACTCTACTCTCTGTTCTTTTGAGTTTGTTTTTTCAGATTCCACATATAAGAGATATGATATCGTATTTTTCTTTGTCTGACTTATTTCACTTAGCCTAATGCCCTCAAGGTCTACTCATGTTGTTGCAAATGGCAGGATTCTTTCTCATGATGTTCCATTGTTGCATATCTTTTCTATTGTCTTTCTTACTGGAAGAGTTTGGTGGGAAATTTTACAAATTAAGGTTCTGTTATTTAGTATTATATCTTCATCTCTTTCCCTAAATCTTTATCTATATCTATCTCATCTATATCTATACACCATTTGTTATATTGTATTTTAAAGCTGGGGAAGAAAGTACTTATAGATACATATGAAGCAAATAGTGAGGCTAGGACCTCTGCTGAATCTGGATTGTTCAAGAAGGATGTGTGACTTTCATGTGATAAAACTAGGGCTTGCAATTTTAATAGGACATCTGTATCAGTGCAGTGAAAGAGAGAGACATTGAGCAAAAGCTGAAGCAAGTGATGAACGAATGGGACAGCAAAACATTTACATTTGGCAGCTTTAAATCCCGTGGAGAGCTCCTCTTACGGGGAGACAGCACCTCGGAAATCATCGCCAGCATGGAGGACAGCCTGATGGTGCTAGGTTCCCTGCTGAGCAACAGGTAGGAAGTCCGTCCATCTTTCCCCTGAGATCTGGGAACCATCGTCACAAACATTTTAAGGGAAATTCATATTAAACAATGCAGCAATGGCCCCCATACAGTTTATTTGACATTAAAAATCCTTGTTTTAATGTTAGCCCTTGGCCCAGCGTGTGTAATGCTGTTTTTATTTCATTATCCTCCACTTGTGGGATGTGTCTGAGACCGTCAACTGGACAAAATAATGCAACACGTAATTAGCCACTTGGATCTTGTGGAACATTTCAGCTTTGCAGCTGACAAGCCTCACCGCACAGCTGACAGCTTGACGGGCTCGGAGTCCAGGGGAAATTAGGCTGAGCTTCAGAATAATCGTTCTACTTGGGAAATCGTGCCAACATCTGTGGACTAGAAACTCTTGGTTGTATACATACTCTAATGAGATGACAGATTAAGATAGAGAATGAATTTAATTCGTAAAGAGAAGTAAAACGGCACAGACCGATACGAGCCTAACACTTCTGTTTGACAGTTAACCACAAAACCATCACGCTTTGCACACACACGCCTTAGACTCATGAACTTAACATTTCCTTGGTTCATTGCTTCCCTTTGCCCTTCCTGAAATAATTTTTTGTTCGCCAGGATCTTCTCAAATATATGGTAATTGTGTAGCACGTGAGTATCATTGAGATAGGAGTTTACTGCATCCTGTCTTTCATATGTCAGTCTCTTCTGTGTGTAATGTATATTACAGCCTCCTAAATGCTGACCATATTTTTCATTTTAGGTACAATATGCCTTTCAAGGCCCAGATTCAAAAATGGGTGCAGTACCTTTCCAACTCAACAGACATCATCGAGAACTGGATGATGGTGCAGAACTTGTGGATTTACTTAGAGGCTGTCTTTGTGGGAGGAGACATTGCTAAGCAGCTTCCCAAGGTTTCAGAATTTTCCTTTTGGTTTCATCAGGGTTTTAACCCAGAGAATTATCTAATAACTTTAAAAATGCAATAACATTTCAACTTCTCTTGAGCCACATACTCCCTAATGTTATTGTTGTCACTGTTGAACTGCTTTATAAGGAGAGAGCAGTTGTGGAAAAGTAAGGGTGTGAATGCTATGAAACCGTGAAGTTTTGTAGGAAACAGAGGGTTAAGCAAAAAAAGAAATGCCTGCATAATTGATACACTTCAGGTAATTTGAAAGTAGAATTTGGAACAGTGTAGAATTATGGAGTAGTTATCTCAACAATGGTAGGATAATTTGTTCTGTTACTACTGACAGTTTAAAACAACTCACGGTATATAATTCACCCAATTATATCTGTACTGGAAAACTGGGGGTGGGGATGGAAACAGACAGAAAAAAGAAGCTCCAGAACAAAAAGGCCTTCTCAAGATTGTGGAGCATGTTTTTTCTCATCAAATTTAATCATCTTAGGGGGAATATGGAGGGTAGTATTTTGAAATTTTTATAAAAAAACATTTTTTACAAAATCAAGGATTCCTATTCAATGACCTTAAATCATCTGCAGAATTATAATGTTTAAATGATACATTTGAGTTTTAGAATCACGGTTATGANAGGACAGATCTGTTAGCCAATGCATTTATTACCTACCAGGGAAATGTATCCACACGCTGAAATTTTAAGTATTTATTTGTTTATTTCTGCTTTCATACTTGGGCATGTTTTTCTGCTTGCTGGGTGGTGGAGAATCTCAAATTGGGGCCTATTAGCGGCAACATTCACATTCAATATTGAAGGAGCTGAGTGAGGTGTCATGCTCTCATATTTGATAGTACATGCTTATCGGTAAACTATAGAAAGTTCTAGGGAAGAATGGAAACCTTATTTTTACTCTCACAAAGTGGTCTGTGCATTTTCAATTTTTTTTCTGAAAAGAATCTATGTTTAAACATTAAATATATATATACTGTAATTAGTTTTTGTATCTTATCTTTAAATGTTTTCTTTTCTAGATATACAAACAATTCAGTGCTCAGTGTAGAAAACTTGAAAAACATAAGATTCACTTCATTTAGAGATAACTGGCAAAAACACTTGGGAGTGCTTTTCTCTCCCAAGCTGTCTCATATTGTATTTTCGTTTCTGTATCTGTCTTCTGCTTTTGGTTAACATAATGGGGGGACCTTATTTAAGAAAGGGGGTGGGATGGTGCAAAAGGAGAATCGAAATAGAACACGTGTGACATTCAGGCATGTAGAGTTGGGATATCCAGACTGGGGAGAAATCTGGCCTCAGCAGAAGGTATGTGAGATGAGCTTTCCTTGAGATCACAGACGTGTCCAAGTGGGCTTTGTTACCTCGTTCTTGTAGGAAGCCAAGCGCTTTTCCAATATCGATAAATCTTGGGTGAAGATTATGACTCGGGCTCATGAAATGCCAAATGTGGTACAGTGTTGTGTTGGAGATGAGACCATGGGGCAGCTGTTACCACACTTGCTGGACCAGTTGGAAATGTGCCAGAAATCCCTCACTGGGTAAGTCTACTGGTTCAGGGAAGGCTCCCTTAGCGTCCTAGAGATGAAAAAGACCAGAGGGACTAGACAGCATTAGCCATATTGATTTTCTTTTGCTATAACGTAATTCATGTCTGATGTTGCATAGATAAAACTGGTAGTTCAGAGCGTCATATTATCTCCAAGCCCTTGCTGGATTTGTCTTGATGTTGGAATAATAGGACTCAGGGCTTCTTCCATCACTGGGACGAGGTCTTGCAAACATTCTCATATAGTCCGTGCTTTTTAAAATGGATACAGCTACTTTTCTGATTGTCTTTTTGGATAAGCATCTGAAGAGTCAAAATATTTCATTATATGCAACCAAGAACAATATGCACAGTGTAATGTACACAAGTAGTCAAGATTATTTAGAAATGAGAGCCTCATATATCTAGCAGTGTACACACACACACACCACACACACACACACACACACACACACTTATGTATAGGAGGCTGGGTGAATTCCAAGAGTAACATATTTTTCTTTTCTTTCCCTTTGGCAAATCAAGATCAAATCATGTAAGCAGAAATATGTTAAATAGTATTAAATATTCCAAAAACAGTTAACTATACATGGTTTTCTGTATTTTTATTTTTATTAAAGTATCATTGACATACAACATTACACTAGTTTCAAGTATACAATATAGTGATTTGAGATTTGTATATATTGCAAAATGATGACCACCGTAAGTCTAGTTAACATCCATTGCCAATGCATAGTTACAACTTACTTTTCTTAATGGGAAATTTCAAGATCTACTTTCTTAGCAGCTTTCAAATATGAAATAGAGTATTATCAACTATAATTACCATACTGTCAAATATATCCGCATGACTTATTTATTTTATAGCTGGAACATACATGGTTTTAAATATCTCTTCTTTTTAAAAATTTTTTTCATTACTTTTTATTTTAAGGAGAGAGAGAGACATGTTGAGGGGAGAGGGATGGAGGGGGGAGAGAGAGAGAGAGAGAGACAATCCCAAGCAAACTCCACATTCAGCACAGATCCTCATGGGGGGGGTCAATCCCATAATCCTGGGATCATGACCTGAGATAAAATCAAGAGTTGGCTGCTCAATCGACTGAGCTACCCAGGTGTTCCTAAATATCTCTCCTTCTAATCTTCTTAGAGTAGTCAGTATGCATGGAGAAATTTAGGATAAACTATTGGCTATGTATTGGTCAGAGTTCTCTGAGAAACAGAATCAGTAGGGTGCATACACACATGGTTGGGGGTGGAGAGAGAGAGTGAGGGACTGAGGGAGAGAGATATGATTGAGGAGGCTGACAGGTTCTCTCTCTGTCTCTCTCTATACCTCCCCTATGTTCTCTCTCTCTCACAAAGTAAATAAACATTAAAAAGGTTTTTGTTTTTGTTTTTTTTAATGGTTTTATTTATTTTAATTTTTTGAAATTTATTTCTAGGAGAGAGAGAGAGAGAGAGAGACAGTGTGAGCAGGGGAGGGTCAGAGAGAGAGGGAGTCACAGACTGAAACAGGCTCCAGGCTCTGAGCTGGTAGTCAGCACAGAGCCCGGCGTGGGGCTCGAACCCACGAGCCTCGAGATCATGACCCAAGCGAAAGTCGGACACTTAACCGACTAAGCCACCCAGGCGCCCCTAAAAAGTTTTTTTATTTGAAAAGAAAAAAAAGAAGAATTTTTGTTTTCAAATGGTTGATGCCATGCCATTCTTTTTAACTATAATGATTTTTTTTTATGTTTTATTTTATTTCATTATTTATTCTGAGTCAGAGACAGATGAGTGGGGGAGGGGCAGAGAGAGAGGAGGAGAGAGAATCCCAAGCAGGTGCCATGCTGTCAGCACAGAGCCAGACGTGGGGCTTGAACTCACGAAACTGTAAGATCGTGACCTGAGCTGAAGCCAAGAGTTGAACGCTTACCTGACTGAGCCACCCAGGCGCCCCCTAACCATAATGATTCTTTAGCATGACCAGCTGTGTAGTGGTCACCTCCGAAGGTTCTTGGATAGAGACCTGGCTTGATGGGCATGCTGTCTCCCACCAGACTTGGGCCAGAGAGAAGGATGAAAGGGATTAGAAGTGCTCCACACTCGCAGGGCTCCCTTCACAATGGAAAGGCTGAGGGGCATGAATCACCGGGACATCATGCAGGGCTCCGTTACCCTTGAGAAACTTGCTAAGGAGTCATATCACTGGTCTCCCTGCAGCTGGTGTGTTACTCTTCTTTGCTTCCTCCTGTCCCATCCGCCACTATAGATAACACTCAGGTACACCCACATACCCCTCTTTTTCTCTTCTCTTTTTCATCCCTTTTTATCATGCTCTACTGTATCACTCTACTCTTTGATGTTATTTTATAACTCCTGAGAGGAAAAAGGCTGCCCTAAAATTATTCACAGGTTTTACTGAGCTTTTCTTGGCTTTTGATTCCGTTATCAAGAGGTTATAGGTCAAGGTGTGTAGTGCAGGTATAAACACTGAGTACTAATGTTTACACAAAACTAACACTCTCTCCAGCTGCTGAGGATGTGCATCAGTAGGAATGGATTTCATAGGGGTTGGGAATAAATTGTCTTGTCTACTCTGTCTCACAGATTTGGTTGTCACATTCCACATGCCTCCTTTTATACTTGAACTAGAAAGACAACATTACCTCATTCATCATCAGCATTAGACTAGTCTTACTGTGAAGGGTGCAATAAGTAAGGGGGAATAAAAAATAAGAATTTTTATTCTTGCTGATAAGACTAAGGAATAAGGCGGGGGGGCATCTGAGTGGCTCGGTTAGTTGAGCATCCAACTCTTTTTTTTGTTTGTTTTTGTTTTTGTTTTTTTCTTAAACAGTTTGCTGTCAAGTTGGTTTACATATAACACCCAGCGCTCATCCCAACAAGTGCCCTCCTTCATGCCCATCACCCCCCTTCCCTTCCCCCCCACCCCCATCAGCCCTCAGTTTGTTCTCAGTATTCAAGTGTCTCATGGTTTGCCCATATGGTTTTTATCCTTTCTCTTGTTGATTGATGTATCACATTGATTGATTGACAAATATTGAACCACCTTTTTGTAGAGAAGTTTTGCATCCATGTTCTTCATGATTTGACCACTATACTTTTTTTTCCCTCTCTTAATATTTTTTTATAGTTTATTGTCAAGTTGGCTTCCATATAACACCCAGTGCTCATCCCCACAAGTGCCCTCCTCCATGCCCATCACCCCCTTCCCCTCTCCCCCACCCCGCTCAGCCCTCAGTTTGTTCTCAGCGTTCAAGAGTCTCTCATGGTTTGCCTCCCTCCCTCTCCCCAACTATTTTTCCCTTTCCCCTCTCCCATGGTCCTTTGTTAAGTTTCTCCTGTTATACCCCTGATTTCTCTTCACTTCACTTTTTATAAATGATATTCCACCCTTTTACTTCAATCTGCATGTGTTTTCAGGTCTTAAACAAGTCTATTGTAGGCAGCATATAGATGGGTCTTGCTTTGTTATTCTACATACTGAGGCTTTTGATGGTAGCATATAGTCTGTTTACATTCAAATTAATTATTGATACATATGTACTTATTGTTATTTTGTTATTTGTTTTATTTTGTTTTTATTTTTGTAGTTCTTTATTGTTCTTCTCTTGCTCTTGCTCATGGCTTGTTGTCTTTCTTGATGGATATACCTTGATTCCTTTCTCTTTGTTCTTTGCATATGTTTTACTGGAATTTAGTTTGTGGTTACCATTAAATATTTAACATACACTTAAGTTTGAACATTCTAAAAGCACTCAATTTTTACTCTTCTCCCATTTACATTTTATTTTATTTTATTTTTTTTACAAATAGTTTATTGTCAAGTTGGATTCCATATAACACCCAGTGCTCATCCCCACAAGTGCCCTCCTCCATGCTCATCTCTCCCCTTCCTCCCTCACACCCATCAGTCTTCAGTTTGTTCTCCGCATTCAAGAGTCTCTCATGGTTTGCCCCTCTTCCTCTCCCCCACTATTTCGCCCCTTCTTCTCCCCCATGGTCCTCCGTTAAGTTCCTCCTAATCCTCCTATACGTGCAAACATATGGTATTTGTCCTTCTCTGCCTGACTTATTTTGAGTGCCCAACTCTTGATTTGGGCTCAGGTCACGGTCTCACGGTTTGTGAGATTGAGTCCCTCGTTGGACTCTGTGCTGATAGCATGGAGCCTGCTTGGGATTCGCTCTCTCTCCCTCTCTCTGCCTGCCTCTCCCCCACTCACAAACTCTCTCTCAAAATAAATAAACATTAAAGAAAAGAACAAGGAATTCTTTATTCTCAATAAAGAATAAAGATCTAGCTTCTACAAATAAGATGGATTAGGATATTTAAAGTGAGCCTATTTAAAGTAAGGAAAGTAAAAAGCTAAAAACAAACAACACAAAACACTATGAGCACAGGGGCGCCTGGGGGGCTCAGTTGGTTAAGCATCCAACTTTGACTCAGGTCATGATGTCAAGGTTTGTGACTTCAAGCCCTGCGTCAGGCCCTGTGCTGACATCTCAGAGCCTGGAGCCTGCTTCAGAATCTGTCACTGTGTCTCTCTGTCCCTCTCCTGCTCATGCTCTCTCTCTCTCTCTCTCAAAAATAAATAAATGTTAAAAAACCAAATAAAACTATGAGCATAAAAAGTCGAATTTAAGAAAATGAGGGAGATGTAAACAGAAACTCTTTGGGCAGCCTTATCCTGCCCCCTCTTTGAGGCCAGATTTTGTACTTTTTCACATGCCCAAAGTGAGCGAATCCAAATTGCCAAAGCAATAGTTTGTAGTGTGTATTTTCCTGAGTGTTCCACGCGACTTCAGGAGGAAGATTACACCACATACAGAAAGCCCATCCATTTCTGTCACTTTAGAGGTGCCATTTCCACCAGGAGCACCTCTCTTAGCATAGTCTACCCTTCTGTTTCCTTCCTTTCTTTGCCTCTTTCAGCCTCTGAAGAAAGTCCTGTCTTTTGTCTGAAGGAATTTAGCTATTGCCCTCAAGCTGGGCACCCCACTCACCAAAACACAAGTCCAGCAGTTGACTAAATATGGATGGCCAAGCGTCCCCCATGCTTCTTCAGGGCACTGGCTGGCTCCAGCTTCTGGTCCATGACCTTCCTATAAAAAGAATCTGCTTCTATGAAATAAAACTATTTCCCTCATGATTTTACACAGGAAGCAAGTAACAATACACATGACAAGGAAGGAATAGAACTTTTTAAGAAAGACAGCACTTAAAAAGGTTTTCTGGTAAGGTTTCAAAAAGAAATTACATTGAAAACGGTAATACTTATATTGAAGAAAATGAAGGTACAGAGGCATTAATATGAAAATAACAGGGGCACCTGGGTGGCTCAGTCAGTTAAGTGGCCGTCTTCAGCTCAGGTCATGATCTCATGGTCCATGAATTTGAGCCCCACATTGGGCTCTGTGCTGACAGCTCAGAGCCTGGAGCCTGCTTCAGATTCTGTGTCTCCCTCTCTTTCTGCCCCTGCCCCAATCATGCTCTGTCTCTCTTGCTTCCAAAAATAAATACACATAAGAAAAAATAAAAAAGAAAATAACAGGAAAAATATATCCGTAACACAAAGAAACACCAAAAGTAAAGCAAATATAGAAACAAAAGCACAGTTGAAAATTCCCCAAGTTTCAGTAGTTTCTGGAGGCAGAGAATAGTGCCAGGGCCCCTTCACAGTATATTCAGAGCTGGATTTTGCTTTCTGCTTTGGTAATGGATTCAACGCATTTTTTAAGATGCAATTCCAAGAATGAGATGCAGCCTTTAGCTGACACAGCACTGTACTTACAAACGAGACCAACCCCCTTCAAAACTCCCTGAGTGTGATTGCTCCTGTCCTCCACCAAGAAAGTACAAGCTTTTCCAGATTAACTCAAGTGTATGCATTACACTTGCGAAAGATGAAGAAACTCTGCTATCAATTCTGGAAAAAATATTTGTTTTTCATCCGAATATGGAATGCCACTTGGCAAGATTCGTAAGAACCACAGAACAAAAACACTGAACGGTATGTGGGAAAATTCGATTGTCTCACAATCCTTCCCCCTTCTCGTCATCCAGATGAGTTTATTTCTCGAAGGAGCTGCTTTGTGTGTGTTTATTAAGTTTCTCTTCCTCTCCACTTAGGTACTTGGAGAAAAAACGTCTTTGCTTTCCTCGGTTCTTCTTTGTCTCGGACCCCGCCCTTCTGGAGATCCTGGGGCAGGCATCAGACACACACACTATACAAGCCCACTTGCTGAACGTGTTTGACAACATCAAAACTGTCAAGTTCCATGAAAAGGTTTGCCTAATTCTAATCGCTGGCCAGCAATTGCCATATCTTAACCTTCCACCGCCTTTATGAAATAGCTCTCTGCTACTGTGTTTGCAAAGGGTTACTCCCAGATAGTGGTTAAAAACAAACTTTTGGGCCCAATTTGCCTTTGGAATTATGTGATTCCTTACAATCCAAAGTGTAAATTTGAGTAACAGTTTAAATATGATTAGGGATGCATTGGGTGTAGCATTCATGGTTTTATATGCCAAGTTAGCTTTTGCGAGATTCAACAAAACAAAGAAACCAACTGCTCAGAAAATAGTCCCTTGAAACAGAATCGCTGCAGTGATTTGATTGTTTTAATCAGGTTTCAGAAGTATTTGGCATGACCGTCTTCCCTGTTTCTCATCATGCTTGATTGAAACCTTTTTTTTTAAACACTCCTTACAAGTTTCTAGAATCATGGAGTTGTGGGGGACCCAGGAGAAGCCAGTCAACATAAGGGAGATTGCATTTGCACAGCAGCGAGAAGATACTTCCTGATCCATCTCTTCATCCCAAATTCCCTGGGAAAGGGGCCTTTCCGTTCTGACAGTGTGTTCGGTCATCATCTGAGGCTTCCTGGAAACCCTTAGTGCCATTCACGTATTCATCCTAGTGTGCTTCTGTTCAGCCACTTCTGCGTGCTTACCTCAAGGACGTGGACACTTCCGGGATCGCACTTGGGTTGGGTCTATCTAGGGTGCAGCTGGTGCAGTGGTGGAGTTACTTCATTGGAAGCAATCAAAAGCCAGTCACTTAAGTTCATGTCCCTGGCTTTGAGTCAAGCATGGGGCCAGTCCCAGGGTCCCAGGAAAGAATTTATCATTATACTGAAGTCGTTTTTATGCCGTGCAACATTCATGAGAAATCTGGCCATTTGATGGTTGATAATTCTTGCCTCGCTGTGCTAGTACTGTGCACAGATACTGTGGGAGTGCTGTCAGGGAGCCGTAGCCTGGTATAAGGCTATCAGGGAGGGCTTCCCGCAGGACAGTATGGTACTTGAAGTGATATTTTGAAGGTAAGTGAAATCTAGCCAGGCAGGTGGAGAAGGGGTGTGTGATCCGGTCAGAAGGAGAGGCAGGTGCAAAGGTCTGAAAGGTGTGGGCAGCCTGGGGGGTCAAGAGTGTGGCCATGTGAGGCATTGGATCGGTTTCCTAGGGCTGCTGGATTGACAACAGAAATTTCTTCTCCCACCATTCTGGAAGCTAGAAGCCTGCACTATGACTCCAGCAGACTTGGTTCTTGCTGGAGGCTCTGAAGGGGGTTCATTCTTTGCGTCTCTCCTAGTTTCCGGTGGCAGTTGGCAACCTGGGATGTACCTTGACATACATATGTCATGTTGGTATCTGCTTTTGTCTTCATTTGATGTTTTCCTTGTGTGTCTGTGTCTCTGTGTCTAAATTTCCTTCCTCTTACAAAAACACTAGTTATTTAATTAGGGTCCACCTTCATCTTAACTTGATGATGTTTACAAAGACCCTATTTCCAAATAAGCTTCCATTCACAGGTGCTGGGCTTAGGACTTTGACATGTATTTTGGGGGTACAAATTTTTTTCTTTTCTTTATTTTTCTGTATTATTCTTTCTTTCTTTCTTTCTTTCTTTCTTTCTTTCTTTCTTTCTTTCTTTCTTTTTAGCTACACATTTTTTTAAATTAATTTTTTTTAACATTTATTTATTTTTGAGAGACAGAGCATGAACAGAGGATGAACAGAGACAGAGGGGAACACAGAATCCGAAGCAGGTTCCAGACTCTGCGCTGTCTGCACAGAACCCAGCATGGGGCTTGAACTCTCAGGCTGCTAGATCATGACCTAAGCTTAACCAACTGAACAGCCCATGTGCCCCTAATTTTTTTTTTAATGTTTATTCTTCAGAGAGAGAGAGAGAGAGAGAATGGGGGAGGGGCAGAGAGAGAGGGAGACAGAATCCAAAGCAGGCTCCAGGCTCTGAGCCGTCAGCACAGAGCTGGATGCGGGGCTTGAACTCGTGAACTTTGAGATCATAACCTGAGCTGAAGTCACATGCTTAACTGATTGAGACACACAGGCACTCCTGGGGGGTACACATTTTAACCCTAATAGGCAGTGATGACAAAGGGAAAAGGGGAAGAAGGAGACATGGAACCCAGTCAGGATGGAAAAGGCTGAGCTGCTACAACTCAGCCTTGATGAAGGAGAAATGGGGAGAGAGGAAAGGAAGACAGTGTGGATTTAGTGGGTCAAAACCATTATTTCTCATAGATCTTCTGGATGTGTGGGTTGAAAGAGGGACTGAATTATGCAGTAAGTTCTTCCTGATGCTTTGCTTACATCCTTCTGCACTAGGACTTCATGGTTCTAGAGTGCAGCTACTCACGGTCTCATTGCACAGTGGGGATCAATTAAACTTCCTCATTTTTAGCTACTATTCATAGCAACTACATCTTAAAATCAACAGCATTGCTTTTTTGTTGGCTTCTCTTGCTATAACATTTCTATAGCCAGGAGCAGATCCGGTTTTTGTGGGTCCTAACTCTGGTGAAGTTATTAATCCACAACTATAGTCAGGACTTGGAAGGGGTCCATGGAAGTGACAGGCTGTGGATCTTCAGTTTCATTAGCTTCTTAGTAGACCTCCTTCTACGACACAGGGGGATTCATTGACACGGTACTAAATTGGAGCCCAAGGAAACAATATTCCACTTACTAAAGAACAATAACGCAACAAACATTGTGTTTACTTGATTGGTTGCCTGATTTCATTGTATGTTATGAACAGCCTGTGAAGTGAATAGGGAAGCAGCAAAGGCATGGTTTTTAATGACTAGTTATGAGCAAGACATTTAGTCTCAGAGATGTGTCCTCTTCCAGTGCGTGGTCTACCAACAGCAGAGCGCCTTTTGAACCTGTCTTTTAGCAAATAGCATGCTATCCTCACGATGCCATGCTGCGTGGAAACTGAGGTGAGAAGACCAGACCAGGAGCTGGGTTTGAATTAGAAAACGTCAGGGAGCCTGGGTGGTTCCGTCGGTGAAGGTCCAACTTCAGCTGAGGTCATGATCTCATGGTTTGTGAGTTCAAACCCCTGCACTGAGTTCTATGCTGTCAGCTCAGCGCAGAGCCCACTTCAGATCCTCTGTCTCCCTCTCTCTCCCCCAATAAATAAATATGTACATACATACATACATAAACAAACATTAAAAAAAAGAAAACGTTATGTGCCACCAGGAGCTTCCGTGGTGAGTGCAATCAGTACAGATGTGGAATTACATGGTAAGGTGTTTGCATTGATCATATTGACCTGGTCATTGCTCATGTTGACTCGACAAGCTTGTGGTGTGGATGACAGGCTCTTACAGTGTCCCATTTCATTTGAGGAAACTAGACGTTTTTCGATCATCATACCTATATTGAGAATTTTCTGTTAGAAAGTCAGTTTTTGCCTTTCAGGTACAGACTGTTTGGAATTGATTTATCCTATTCAAAGCATATCCCCTTTTTGATTTCGTGGGTAGCTTTTTTTTTTTTTTTTGGCTTGAAATTGATTTTGTGTCATATTTTGCCTTTTATTTTATAATCTATAGCTTAACTTCCTTCAGGAGGATAACACTGACAAGAAGGCAGTGGAGGAATTCATTCTTTATGTGACTACAGCATTTTTTTTTTTTTTGGCTACTACTGTAGATCTATGATCGAATTCTGTCAATCTCTTCTCGAGAGGGCGAGACGGTTGACTTGGATAAACCTGTGATGGCTGAGGGCAATGTGGAAGTTTGGCTTAATTCTCTCTTGGAGGAATCTCAGTCCTCATTACATCTTGTGATTCGCCAGGCAGCTGCAAATATTCAAGAACCAGGTTTCCAGCTGATTGAATTTCTTTCTTCCTTCCCTGCTCAGGTCAGTGTATTAAATTGGAAAGTATTTTTTACATAATAGTCATATTAGATCTCAGACATTGCCTATTGTAAACGACACAAGTGACTATAGCTTAACTCTGGACCCATATTAAGATTTTCATAAGGATTTCTTAATATAGATAAGCTTGAAGGTTTCAGCTACAGATTATTTGGTTATATATATATGTATAAATATAAATAATATCTTACATATGTGTTTTATAGATACATTTTTTTTATATTTTCTTTAACTTAAAAGGTTTTTTTTTCCTGCTGAATCTCTTTAGTAAATAAATCATAAAAAAGTACTGAGTGCATACTTAGCCAGAAAGACAAGAAATGTATTTCAGCATTAAAATCTACAAACTGATGTTCTCTTAGCCATTAAAATCAGTAAAGATTTGCGGGTATCTACTGCGTGTAAACCCTGCTAGTTTGAGGGAAACCGGTTTAAGCCTGTTATTTCCCTTCTAGTAACTTAAAATCTATCTAGGAAGAAATATGACTTAAACAGTAAATGATTTAAACTTCTAAGGAAAAAAATTGTGGACATATCCCGAGTGTAATTGCCAGGTGAATAGTAGGAATAGTTTCCATCGGTTTCCAAACAATGAATAGAGTTGCTATAACCCAGGATGCCCTTCTATTTGCATAATAATCACCACTATTCACTATATTGTGATTTCTATTTAAATAAATTAATATGCCATCCACACTCGTAAAGCCTTCTTTGTTTCCATAAGGTTGGATTATTAGGAATTCAAATGATATGGACACGGGATTCAGAAGAAGCCCTCAGAAATGCCAAGTTTGATAAAAAAATCATGCAGAAAACCAACCAGTCTTTTCTGGAGCTGTTGAATACATTGATAGGCATCACGACAAAGGATCTGAGTTCCATGGAGCGAGTTAAATACGAGACTCTGATTACTATCCATGTGCACCAAAGAGATATCTTTGATGACCTGGTAAATGCTTTATAAATACTATGGCATCTACAGAAAAGCAAATCCGAGGCACCGTCTGTGTTTACTCACTGGAATTAGTTTGAATGAGTTCAAAGAAAAGGTTAGATTCAGGCAAAGGGTCATCTTCCTGACGAGAACTTGTTTGTCATATTTTCAGCCTTCAACCAAAATTTCAGTCATATTTTGATGGTTTCTGGTTAAGACGTCATTGATCAATTAGACTTTATTTTAATTTCTTTATGTGATCAGCTTGAAAGCTAAACTGCCATGGAACATCCTGGAAAAGCCTTCACTGGGCTTGTGCTCCTGTTAGGTATTAAAGATCACCAGTATGGAAATGATAAGTAACACTGTGCTTTCTCTGAGGCTTTTGGATAAGTCACATCTTTAACAAGCTTTGTTACATTTTACATCATTGGTTGCAAATGGCCTTTCCTAATACGGCTGGCTGGTGACATTCAGGTGCCATGCAGATTTTTGCCTTTCAAGAGAAAGCAGAGTAGCAAAGGCAGTTTAGGAGTTACAGAAAATAAGAGATGTGTAAAGAAATGAAATTTATCCTCTGCTACGAAATAGAACATTAGATAAGAGGCAAGAAACTCTTCTCTTAATAATTTTCTGGATCATGTCTCACCCCATTATGTAAAAAAGATTATAAAAGATTGGTTCTGATGTAATGGAGAGAAGAACAGCTTATTCAAGCTATTGTGGTCTAATCTCTCTTAATAGTTAAGCGCACTGTTTGCCTCTCTGAGAAATAAAGGGCTCCGGATAATTTTAGATTTGTTATTTGTCAAAGACAATGATTAAAATGGCTTAAAATTTTGATTAAAAAATTTAGACAAAAGCATTGCTGGTCAATAACCTGCCATTTAGATGTTAGAAATTTTGGTCTGCTGCAAATCCTAGGAAGAAAAATGAATGGATTAACCGCCCCCCCCAACATTGTACTTTGTCATAATCACAAGAGATGTCTTTTTCCTAATGACATTATTTGATTCTATCCTTGTGTGCCAAAACATGTTTTTCATAGGTTGTACTTTATGGTTAGGGCTATGGTTTGGGCATTTATGGGTACGATTTGAGAAGTGAATATCTATTAAAATATGTCATGCTGTTTACATTGGTGGGCAAGGGTTCCTCTTGAATTTTCCTATTCTCGTATCATCTAAAGTGTCCTTTTTGCTGATCCATAAACGAACGGCTTGGATGGTGATGTAGTTGACATCTCCAAACCAGCTGGGCTGTCTTTGCGTTCCATTTACATCCCATTATGATCTACGTGAATGCTAATGTGCATATTTAATAACTGGTTCTCATCTCCGCTTTAACATCTACCTTTTGCATTTCAGTGTCACATGCATATCAAGAGCCCTACAGACTTCGAGTGGCTGAAACAGTGCAGATTTTATTTTAACGAAGATTCCGACAAGATGATGATCCACATCACAGATGTGGCTTTCATATACCAGAATGAATTTTTAGGCTGCACTGACAGGCTTGTCATAACTCCTCTCACAGACAGGTGATGGAAGGGTTCTGTGATTCCACAACCTCTTTCCCTCCGCCCACTCCCCAGCATTTGTATTCTCTGGAGTCGCTCGGGGATTTCTGCTTCTTGTCTCTTTAGGGTTTATAGGCTCTTTGGTATAAAGTGTTTGAAATTCGGTATTTTTAGCTTTACACATGGGTCTTCACATGGGATTTGGGTTTTTGTGATGGAAACACTTTGCTTCCTTTGCCTTCAGTCTTAGGCTATGTTTAAAGGACGTCAGTGGACATCAGATGGCCAAGAAAAGGAATTAATTGCCATTTCAATAGATGCAAATCGCAGTTGGCCTTGAAGGTTGCTTTGGGGACAGTGGCACCTGCTGTTATTAGAGATGATTAAGATGGATTTTTAGCAGGAAAGAAATAGAGTGTCGATATAGGTGAAAAGTGATGAGGAGGACACTGGCCAGGACATCTGGAGTTCTCTGTCGTCCTCTGCTTCTTATGTAGGAACTTGTTAGCCAGAGGCGCCTTGCACCTTCCCTAGACTCAGTTTCCTCATCTATAAGATGAACCAGTTTGTCTCCAAGAGTCAGTCCTCAGTTCATATTCTGTAATTCAGTTAGTCCACTTTGAACTTCGTGGCATCAACTAATTGCATCTGTGCTCCATTCAGGGATGCGCTGCATACTTATTTTGGACAAAATGGCTGAGTGTTAAAATCAGTATTTGGCCTAAGTAGAGGCTGAAGCTGAATATCATTCATTTCCATGGAATGAACCTCTGGTCTGTTAGATGAAAAATATTGTCATACAAGGGACCCTGGGTGGCTCAGTCGGTTAAGCGTCCGACTTTGGCCCAGGCCATGATCTAATGGTTTGTGAGTGTGAGCCCCGTGTCTGGCTCTGTGCTCACAGCTTGGAGCCTGGAGTCTGCTTCAGATTCCGTCTCCATCTCTCTCTGCCCTCCCTCACTTGCACTCTGTCTCTCTCTCGAAAACATAAAAAAAAAGAAAAATACTGTCAGACAAAACATAGATGTTTGATGTAAGCACATTACTCACTTGCTGCTCGATAGTTCTTTTGCTCATGCCGGATGCTAAATGAAATGCTGATGTTCAACTGAGAGACTTTATTATCACTTTCCTCCTCTTCATTGTCTTTTGATTCCTTCTTATGCCTGGACTGGAGGTGATTTACACTGGATGCTCGTGGATGTCCTTTCAGAGTGTTTGTCTTTGTTTTGAAGCTCAGAGGTGGAAAATCATAAAACATGACCAATTCCTCGAGACGCTTGTGGCTCAGGCAGTGACTTTGCACCTTCTGTCTTCTCAGACTGCCAGCACCCCACTCCCTTTCTAGCGAAGACCGCCTTTCCTGTCCTGTGGGGAAGGTGCTGTCACAGGAGGGGCTGTGCTCTCACTCCCAGCTCTTGTGCAGTCCACTCTCCAGATGCATGGCCTGTGCTGCCCAAATCACCGCCAGCAATTTCCTCTCTGGGACAGCATCAGTTTTCACTCCCAGGTGGATTATTCTCATCAACTTGCAAATATGCTGTCATTGGTACCAGAAAGAAACACCTGCTGTGAAGCCTCAGGGTTTCTTCCTATTCCTGTGCTCTCTCATCAGAACTCCTTGCAAGCACCTATTTCTCTTTGCCTATTTTATGTTGAATTCACTCCACTTAGGCTCTTGGTATTAGCTTCCTATTGATCCCGTGACAGGTAACTACAGATTTAGAAGGTGAAACAACACAATGATTTTATAGTCTGTGTGGCAGAAGTCTGACGCTCGTCAGCATGGCTGACTTCCTCCTAGAGCCTGAGAGGAAGAAGAATGCACTTCCTGTGCTTGCAGGATGTTGGCAAAATTCCTTTCTTGGCGGTGGAGGACGCGAGGCCCGGTGTTCCTGCGGACTGTCAGCCGAAGGCCGATCCCTGCACTTTTCCTTGGTCCATCCTCACAGCCAGCAGCGATGGGTTGAGACCGTTTCATGCATCAACCCTCTCCTCTGTCTTCGGTCCTGTGTCTGACCTCGTCTTCTGCCTCCCTTCTCTCCTCTGAAGGACTTGTGAGACTAGATTGGTCCCAGCACGTAATCCAGGGTTTTCTCCCATCATGAGACCTTGGGCGTTATAGCCTCAAAGCCCCGTTAGTCATTCGAGGTAACCTGTTCACAGGTTCCAGGGATTCGAATGTGGAGCTGCCCCTCATACTCTCTCTCTTCTCTGGAAGCTACTGTGCAGACATTCATGTTGCTACGTGCACTAGTCATTTCTTGTTCTTGTCTTTCCTGACCCGTGAGGGAGCTCAGGTGTGCACAGGTGAGCACTTTCTCCTTTTTGATCCACTGTCTTCACCAGGCTCCCAAGACACCACAGTCTCCTGGCTCTGTACTGTTCCAGCTGTCCCTTCCTATCCGTGTTCTGGATCCCCTTCACCTTCCTGATCTCAACCCAGAATGTGCCAGGAGCCTTGTTCCCCTCCGCCCAGTGCTCAGCTGATCTGTCAGCGTCATCCAGATGTCTCCCCGGTCTGCACCCAGCCAGGGCATCTCCCCTGGATTCCAGACACATATGTCCACTTACCTGCACCACGTGTCTGCCCGCATGCTTGCGGGGAATTCACACTTCACAAGTTTGATCTCCCCCCACAAATGCACCCTCCTGTAGTCTTCCTCATCTTAGCAAATGGCAGTTCCATCCTTGGGTCACTGAAGCCCAAATCCTTGGAGCATCCTTGATGCCTTCCTTTTTCTCTTGCTTTATCATCCCCTCTATCATCAAGTTTGCTCAGCACCCGTTCCCAGAGTTCATCTGGGATGTGACCACTTTTCACACGTTTGCTGTTATCATGCTGCTCCAAACCACTGTAATCTCTAGCCTGGATTTTCGCAATAGTATTTTAACTGGTCTCCCTGCTTCTGCCATTCCCCTCCCTCCCTTATAGTCTATTCTCAGTTCAGACACTAGAAGTCATATTCTGTCATCTCTTTGCCTCAGTCCTGCCACTTTCTATCTCACCCAGAATAAAGTGGCTTTAAGTGGCGTGGCATGATGTGGCCCCAGCTATTTTTCTGTTTCTTCTTCCTCATTCGTCTCCAGCCACTTGCCCGTTGGCTGTTCCTTGTACAGCACACTGTTGCCTCAGGGCCCTTGCACTTACCGTTCCCTTGACTTAGAACTCTTTTCCCCTTCACTACTGGCATGGCTTGCATCTTCACCTTCAGGGCTCTGTTCGAATGTGACCTCAGAGGGGACTTGAGACCCACCACATGAGGCAGAGACCCCCACACTCCCTAGCCCTCCTGACCAGCTTCATTGTTTCTGTTCCCTATTTTTAAATAATGTTTCCTTCCTTTAGGATGTCAGCTAAAGAGCTGGCATGGACTTCCTGTGACTTCTTTACTGCTCCTAGAAGAGTGCTGTCCCGTTACAGGTGCTAAGTAAGCATTTCCAGAATGAATGAAAGAAATGTTAATTTCAGAAAGATTTTATCACAAAGATGAAAAATTTAAATTGTGCAGAAGGACATAAAGTCGAAAGTGTGAGAGTAATTTTTTCTTAAAAAAACACTTCACAGTTTATTTTCTCTCCTAGAAATTTCAAAACCTGGCATGTCAAAATTCTCTTTAATTTTTACATGTAGGTATCAGGTTCTACAAACTTCTCTGCATCTTAATTCTTCCACTGTATTCATTGTCTTGTAGATCTTGCTATGTCAAAAATCTTGAGAACTTAACATTTTTTAAAATGTTTATTTATTTTTGAGAGAGAAAGAGACAGAGAGAACACGTGAGCAGGGGGCAGAGAGAGAGAAGTCACAGAATCTGAAGCAGATTCCAGGCTCTGAGCTTTCCGCACAGAGCCTGACACAGGGTTTGAACTCATGGACTGCGAGATCATGACCTAAGCCAAGGTTGGTCAGTTAACCGACTGAGCCACCCAGGTGCCCTGGAGAACTTGAGAACTTGAAAAGTAAGAAGCATAGTAGGGGTCTGTAAGTATACAATTGGAAGTGATTCCAGGGTTTGTTTCTTTGTTTCAGCCTGTCTTCCCTAAAACGTTCATTTGCCTATTTTTCTTTAACTATCTTGATTATGGGAGAAGTGAGTTACTTTTTTTTTTTTTTTGCTGGTCACTGAGATTCCACTATAAGATTTACTGCCACTTTTCAGGAGAATTACTCACTAAAGTTAATCCTTACAAAAATCAAAGGCCAGAGACATTGACATCTTGTCAGTGTTTTTCTGACTGCCCCATGGAAAGTCAACAATGTTGGTGGTGATAGTCTCTGGGAAGCTCCAAATCATNATGATAAAAGAGTTATTCTAATTCACTAAAAACATATAGTGCCTTTCTCTGAAAGCTCATGGTGTTTTTCAGGGCCATTCCTTCCTTCCTCTATGGGCACAAGCAAAGAAGATGGGAATCATTCTTACTGCACTGTCCCTCAGGCAGAGGGCAGCAGAAATTGAAGGCTGGTAGAAGCTTCTCATCTGCTTGATAAGAAATGTAGATGGGTCTAAACAGAACAACATATGCCTTCCTATAAAGTATTCTCACAGCTTCCTGAGTCCTACTTGTGTGTTGACTACTGGACTTGGTCCTCAATAACTGCATAGTCTTGGCCCAGACACCTAACCTCTCTGATTCCCTCCTTTGGGAATCACTGTGTAGACTAGATGTGACAGATGTAGGTACTGAGGGCCTGGCACTCAGTAAATGTTAGTCATTATGATTGTTGCTATGACTGTGATCGTTCTCCAACATCAGTAACACATTCTTTATCAATGTTTCCTTTTTTTTTTTTTTTTTTTGAGAGAGAGAGAGAGAGCATGAGAGTGACAGTGTGAGTGGAATGGGGCAGAAGGAGAGGGAGAGAGAGAATCTTAATCAGGTTCCATGCCCAGCACAGAGCCCTATGTGAGGCTTGAGCTCATGACCCGGAGATCGTGATCTGAGCCGAAATCAAGAGTTGGATGCCTAACCGACTAAGCCACCCAGGTGCCCCTCAATGTTTCCTCTTGTTCCTCCCTAAGCTTGTCCTATAATCAGAGTCTATAACTAAACAAGAAAAGAAACAAGGAAAAATATGTTCCTGATATCTGTACCATCATTACCTTAGGAAGTTTTTCAGCATTTTAGAATCAATACTGCTTAAGAATAGGAGTCAAAAGCAATTCTGGTTTCCATGTGATGAAATGCATGTTGGTGACAGATTTGGTAAATTGCATACCATAATAAGACCCAGGTCATGAGGTTGGTCACTGTTGGTTTAGCATGGTGGTCACATTCCGCATCTCTTTCTTTCTCTCTCTGTCTCTTTTTCTAAACCTCTTGGTGTGATAGAAAGGAATTCTATTTTTTTATTTTTACTTTATTATTTTTTAATTAGGCCACATGCCCAACTTGGCGTTTGAACTTAAAACCCTGAGATTTAGAGTCTCATGTTCTACCTACTGAGCCAGCTGCCCCCCACCCCCACCCCCATTCTGCAAGTCTAATTCCAGTAGCTATTGGGATCGGAGGAGCCAGATAGGAGTGTATGACTGGACTGGCACAAACCATTTGTTTAACAAATGTTCATAGAATACTAGGTGCCAGGGTTTAAGGCAAGTATTTGAAAGTACAAATGTGAACTTGACCCAGTTCCTGAGACCAGAGACTTTACAGTAGTCTAGTGGAGAGACAGAAAACTGCAGGACAGGCCACTAAATCACATTAGAGTCCACATCGTGTTCCCGAGTGATCACATTTTTGAAATCAGCAAAGAGACTGGAAAGGAAAGCAGGAAAGAAGGGGAGAGAAGTGCACATGCATGTAGAATACCCGAGATGGTCAAGTAAACATGAACATGAAGATTTTCTGGCAGATGCAGGCTTGTCTCTGAAAGGCAGATCCTACAGGAGCCTGGATGCCAACATAGCAGGTGGACGGAAGCCCCACCCCACTGAAGAAGTAAGGGATAAAGGACCTGGCTCGCTCATTCATTTTTCACATAAATAGGATGACTTCTTTTAGGCAGCCTCACAACTTACTACTGCTTCAGTTCAGATATAAACCCAACGATCCCAGTTATAAAGAGGGTTTGCAAGACAGAGTAGTTGGGTGGCCAGAGTTCCCAGAGATTTATTCCTTACCCTGGCAAGGTGGACATGTTCTAGAGCCAGGCAGCTGAGGGCTGGCTGCCAGATAAGTAGGCTTGGGTCTCGGCTCTGCTACCGAGAGAAATATTTCCATCTCTGTGAGCCTTTCTCCTGATCTGCAAAATGGGAAAAACAATAGTAGCTTCCCTGCAGGATTCTCTGGGCTTAAGTGAGATAATGTAGGTGGAGCACATCATGTTAGCCATTATTAGAGACTACTCTACAAGGGATAATGAAAGTGCAAGACAGGAAATAAAACTTTGAATTAAAAGACAAAATCAGAGTGAGCTTGGGTGTCCTCCTGTGTGGCCTTCTCCATATCCAGGCTCCATATACATTCAGGGCTAAGTCATTTACTTGCCTTTTTAAGAACCTACTTCCAGTGAAATACAGACCTTAGAGGAACTCTGGTGGGTGTGCTTGCTGTTTCCTCCCACCTTTCACACTGGACAATCACTTTATTTCCTTTGAAAATGTTTTCAAGTCCAAATGAATGCTTTATAGAGTTCAGATGTAGGAAAGCCCTAAACTTGATCACTTTGTAGATTACCTCCTTTGACAACCCAGGGTGATGCTGGGAAATTGAGTGATTCGTTAGTGAGTTATCAGGTTATTTTTTTGCTTCCCAGGCACTCTTGTATTTCCTCATTGGAATTTTTTATTTGTTAATATCATGCAGTGAGAGACAGTAGAAGGTATGTGCAGGTGTAGTAGAAACTCCCAGAAATAGATGGAAGTTGAGATTATTTAGCAATGTGTAATTTAAATTTCATGTGATCATTTGTATCCAAGTTCATCAAATTATTGACTCTTAGAGTCCCAAAAGGGGACTAATCTAATGGTTCCCAATCTGTTTCATAGAACACTATTCTTTAGATGTTGGTAGGTTTCTGTGAAAAAAGTTGCCATTAATAAGTTTTGGAAGTGCTGTGTACTATTTTTCATACTTGGAGAATCTCACTACACATTATCATGAGAAAGCCCATTGAACCTTTTTAAGAGTTTTCAAACTGATTTGACCATAGGCCACCCCCTCTTGTTTCTCTAACACATGTTAATATCCATAAGGAATGTGTATATTAGGGTATGGTTTTGGAAAAGCTATGTAGGGACAATGGCTTAAATTTTCCATTTTTAAGTCTTATGTGGGTTTCATTTTACTGTGACATCCCAAAGTGTCGTCTAGGTGCAGGGGGTATGGTTCTAGTGATGTCTGTCTTCTTCCAGGTGTTATATCACGCTGGCTCAAGCTCTGGGAATGAGCATGGGAGGAGCTCCCACTGGGCCCGCGGGAACGGGCAAAACAGAAACTACGAAAGATATGGGTCGGTGTCTGGGGAAGTACGTAGTGGTTTTCAATTGTTCTGACCAGATGGACTTCCGAGGACTTGGACGGATTTTTAAAGGTGAGGGTTATATTTTGTATTGGATGAGACATTTAAAGATAAGGTGGAATATCCAGTTAAGATTATTTTTCAACAACTGCCTATGTATTTCAGTGTCATTTTTCAACTTTGTACAACTTTTTGGAAAATCTGAATCTTAACTGTTGCTGTGTGCATCACATGTCAACATCACTTGCCATCGTAATGTTTCTTTATCCGTGCAGGTTGGCTGTTGACAGATAGAGTGCCACATTGTAAGTTATTTTGGGGCCACTTTATGCATGATCTATTTGTTCAAGTTTATTTTTGAACAGACTTATCTCTGGCTTGTCTTGGCAGCTGCAAAATGCCCTTTTCCTTGGCTTTCTGAAATTATATACTAATTGGATTTTCTATTTAATTTCCCTTCGAAGGACTAGCACAGTCTGGATCCTGGGGTTGTTTTGATGAATTTAACCGTATCGATTTACCAGTTCTGTCAGTGGCAGCCCAGCAAATTTCCATTATTCTGACATGTAAAAAGGAACGCAAGAAGTCTTTTATTTTTACCGATGGAGATAATGTGACTATGAACCCTGAATTCGGACTTTTCCTGACCATGGTAAGGAACCATAGGAAGAGCTGCTGAATTTCAGCCTTGATCTCACACCTTTCATGCATTTCCCTCGTCTTAGGTCCCTTATTTTTGATGAATGGAAGTTGGAATGGTAATTTGAACTCCTGTGTGAAAGCCTTTGGTGTTAAACAAAGCTCATGTTAATAACCTGTGATATAGTCTCTCCAGTTAAAAGAAGAGTGAGATATGTAAATGAGTTCTCTGGTTGTCAGTCCAGATTTGTTGTGTGGACGTAATAAGTCTTTGAGTGCCGTGCTGATGTGTGTGTTGCCCCGTGACCATGTCATTCATCGTGGGGTCATATTTTCTGTACAGAATCCTGGCTATGCAGGACGGCAGGAGCTTCCTGAAAACTTGAAGATTAACTTCCGCTCGGTGGCCATGATGGTGCCTGACCGACAGATTATCATCAGGGTGAAGTTGGCTAGTTGCGGCTTCATTGACAACATCATTTTGGCCAGGAAGTTTTTCACTCTCTACAAGCTGTGTGAGGAGCAGCTTTCTAAGCAGGTGTGACATTCTGAAAGTCTCTCTGGACTTATGCATACTTATTCTATTCAGTGAGATTTGCTCATTTTGAAAAATTGTAGACGGGGGTTGTTGACAGATTACCTTACAGATACAGAGTTCAAAGTTGTATTGTTATGAAGTTAATTTTATTTGCACAATTTATTTCTTAATAGTTTATTGTCAAGCTGGTTTCCATATAACATCCAGTGCTTGTCCCCACAAGTGCTCTCCTCCATGTTCATCACCCCCCCTTCCCCTCCCGGACACCCCCATCAGTCCTCAGTTTGTTCTCAGCGTTCAAGAGTCTCTCATGGTTTGCCTCTCTCCCTCTCCCCCACTGTTTCCCCCCCTTNGTTTTTTTGGGTGTGGGGTTTGGTGAGTTCCTTATGGATTTTGGATACTAGCCTTTTATCCAATATGTCATTTGCAACTATCTTTTCCCATTCTGTTGGTTGTCTGTTAGTTTTATGGATTGTTTCCTTTGCCGTGCAGAATATTTTAATCTTGATGAGGTCCCAGTAGTTCATTTTTGCTCTTGATTCCCTTGCCTTTGAGGATGTGTCAAGTAAGAAATTGCTGCTATTGAAGTCAAGGAGGTTGTTTCCTGCTTTCTCCTATAGGGGTCTGATGGTTTCCTGTCTCACGTTCAAGTCCTTTATCCATTTTGAGTTTATTTTTGTATATGGTGTGAGAAAGTGGTCTAGTTTCATTCCTCTGCATGTTGCTGTCCAGTTCTCCCAGTACCATCTGTTAAAGAGGCTGTCTGTTTTCCATTGGATACTCTTTTCTGCTTTGTCAAAGATTAGTTNTATGGCTCGTCACCCGAAACACGAACTCACAGGCAAATTTCCCAGTTCTTAGTTCTTTGCCTTCCTTCTTGAGTCCCAGCCTGCCAGGAGCGCGGACGCCCGGTGTCCGCGCGGCTCTTTCAGGGGCCCCAGCCGCCCGGGAGCTACAATGGTGGCAGGCGCGTCGCTGCTCTGAAGTCCAGCAGCCAGGAGCCCGCACAAAGCAGCAGTTTGTGTGCTCAGCCCCCCCCATCCCCCCCAGGACCTGTTGGTGTGAGGGGACCTGGCGTGCAGGTATTTGGCAAGTAAGGTCTTTCTATGCACCGAGCGGAGGTTTTTCCCCCACGAGCAGAGGTTTTTCTGTCTCGGACTCTCTCCTTTTCCCCTCTCACTCCCCGTAGAGGGTAGAGGGGGATCGCCTCCCACCCTGGAGTCTCCGATCCCGGCCCGATTTTATCTTCCCCGGTTCGCACTCACATTAGAAGGCTCTCTCAGTGGATTCTGCGTCTTTTTTTCTCCCAATCTCTCAGGTTTTGTAAGGTTTCCAATGGCTTCAGATCTTTTCTGTGTGATGTATGGGCGCGAGTGCAAGTATGGAGCTCCTTACTTCTCTGCCATCTTGCCCCCTTCTCTTACATGTCACCTTTTAAGTTAAACATTTAAAGTACATTTTGATAAATGAGTCTTTATTCTAAAGTTGCTCCTAAGACATATATTCAAGGATATATTAATATAAAGGTATTCCATTTCCAAAGGCAAATGCAGAGGTTTCTTATTACCTTGGGATAGCATTTTGAATATTCAACCTGCTTTTTGTCTTTGTGTATATATATATTTTTTTATGCAATGTATATATATTTAAAAATGTATTATTTTAAGTAAACTCCATACTACACATGGGGCTCAAACTCATAACGTTGAGATCTAGAGTTACATGCTCCACTGACTGGGCCTCCAGGCACTCCCGCAATATATTTTTTATTGTGGTAAAATACATAACATAAAATTTACCATTTTCACCATTTTTAAGTGTACTCTTCAGTGGCATTAAGTACATTCACATTATTGTGCAAAACATCATCACCATCTATCTTCAGAACTTTTCTCACCTTCCCAAACTGAAACTCTATACCCACTAATAGTAGCTATCTTTTCTCACCCCTGCCCTTCAGTGTCCATGCTTATTTTGAGTACAATGGAAAGTCCAGATTGCTGTTGATGTTGCTCAGTGTGGGCTTTGGTTACGTTTTCAGGTTGAAGAAGCTGGTTTAATTAACCATCCTCCATGGAAACTGAAAGTCATCCAGCTGTTTGAGACGCAGAGAGTGCGGCATGGAATGATGACCCTGGGGCCTAGTGGGGCGGGGAAGACCACCTGTATCCACACCTTGATGAAAGCCATGACAGGTAAGGGATTGGTCAAGTTGCATTGCTCTGGGCAACACATTTAAATAGCTGTGACACATTGGAATGCTCCAAGAGGGACATGCTTTACTGATTATTGGGTACATTTTAGAGATAGTGTGTTATAATAATGAACTAGAAGGAAAAATTCTTTCCAGCTTTATTGAGATATAATTGACATGTAGCATTGTGTAAGTTTAATGAGTACAGTGTATTGATTTGAAGCACTTGTATGTTGCAAAACAAGTACCTCCATTAGCTCTGACCCCCATCTTGCCACATAGTTACTTACCATTTCTTTTTTATGGTGAGAACATTTAAGATCTAATCACCCAGCAATATTCAATTATATGGTATAGTGTAATTAGCTATGATCACTATACTATCTGTATATTAGGCTATAATGTAACTTAGATCCCCATACTTGTTAATCTTTTAACTGGAAGTCTGTACCCTTTGTCCAAAATCTCCCCATTTCCCTACACCTCTACCCCTGGTAACCACCATTCTACAATCTGCTTTTCAGAGTTTGACTGTTTTTTAGATTCCATATATAAATGATGCCATACAGGATTTATCTCTCCCTGTGTGACTTACTTCATTCAGCATGATATTCTCAAGGTTCATCCATGTCATCCTGTCATTGCAAATGGTAGGATGTCCTTCTTGCTTATGGCTGAATTAGATAGATAGATAGATAGATAGATAGATAGATAGATAGATGCCACACTTCCTCAATTAATTCGTCTATCAATGGACATTTGAATTGTTTCCATATCTTGGCTTCTATGAATAATGCTGTAGGAAAACAAATTTTAAACAGTGACTTTATGTACTATATTATGTGTTTTACTTATGTTATGCCATTTAATTTTCACCATGATCTTGAGATGTGACTTTGACCATCATCATTTTGTACAAAAAAGTCAAGCGTCAAGTTCAGAAATGCTACAGGTTGTGAAGACGGTAAGATCAGGGTCCACTAACGAAAACCCAGACCTTTCCCATTATAACATAGCACTTCCCAATAATTACTCAATACAATGTGCTACCTTCCAGTAAATAAAAAAATAACACCTAACATCATCCTCATCATAAACTAATTTCCCACCAAGAATCAGATATATTTCTGGTGAAGTTCAAGAAATGCATTAAATTTCCAGACCTCCCTAAGCCTATATCTAAGTCCATACCTAGCCCAAGGTCATCTAAAGATTACGGGCATTGCCACATTTGTGATTATTCTTATATTTTCTGATTGGACATTGATGTTTCTCATACTAAAAGTACTGTGTAGGCAGCTCTTAGCCATGGCAGATTTGAGTTTCGAAATTTCACAGAACATTAGCTGTTGGAATGCATCCCACATGGTCCCACAGGGAAAAGATGCCTGGTTGGGTTTCCAGTCAGCTCTTGAAACCCCAATGCACTGATGTTGAGTTGTGGTTGTGGAGACTGTTCTATGTTGGATGTAGGGTCCTGCACATGCTGGATTTGGTCTCGGTGTCCTCCGCTCAGGGGCAAAGTGAGTTCTGTACATCAAGACTCCAGCAGGGAGTCTTCACACTGAGACAGAATTGTGCTCTCAGCTCTCACTTACTTTTGCCAAAACTGAGAGCTCACACCTGCAAGACTTATCATGTGGTTTTCATGTGCTGTTGAGACTCTGTTTGGGGATTTTTATATGGCTTTAAAATGATGTGTTCTCTCAAATTATGCTTAGTAATACTTTTGTTGATGTTGTGTAGGTGCCTTCATTTAACAATAAACTACAAATGCACCTGGTAAAATGAGCTGAACAAAATGAGTACTAAATATTAAACAATAGTGATACATTATGTATAATATGTCTAAATTATGTAATCCATATGGCATCACTGGTTTTGGAGAAGTTCTTTGCAAAGATGAATTAATCATTAGGTTATTTGCTGTTGATTAACCTGTTCTTGGTTTTATTTATTTTTTATTTTTTCCCTTCTTTTGCTATTTATTTATTTATTTATTATTTATTTATTACAAATAGTTTATTGTCAAGTTGGTTTCCATATAACACCCAGTGCTCATCCCCACAAGTGCCCTCCTCCATGCTCATCTCCCCCCCACTTGTGCTTGGTTTTAATATGTAGGGCAAACATTTGTTACCTTAAGCAATACATTGTTTCTTGCTGAAAACATTGATTACTCCAAAGATTGAGAAGGTAATTGCATTGAACTTATACTAGACCCGTGTATATTTGTTTCCTTATTGATCATGTATTTATTTATCAAATGCCTTTGATGTTCTGTATATGAGGTGCTGCTAGGTTCTGTAGCAGATGTGGGGATGTAGGCATGAAAACCAAAGGCCATGTCTTCAAGGAGCGGAGTAACCCAAATAGTTATAAGTCAATGTGGAATTGCTATGAGAAAGTTTGGACAGTTATGCTGTGAGAAGGCAAAGGGGATCAGAAGCCTTTCTAAGGAATTATAGGAAGGCTTACAGAGCATGTACTACTTCAGCTGAAGATTGAGGGTTGAGTAGCAGATGAATGTAAGGCATTCTTAGCAGAACGAAGAGCCTGTGCAGGTAGGAGAGCCTGCAAAGAGCATGGCATGCCCAGAAAGTGCTTTGGTAGGGACAAAATGTGATTTATGTGTGGGGTGGGAGTGGGGAAGATGAGGACGTATAGCACATGCTGCTGGTGCCCATCGCTATATCCCTTTGGCCCTTCCCTGGTACAGGTGCAGCTGTTGGTCAGTTTTTCCCACAAATGCCAGGGGTGTCTCCCACTTTTTCAACATTATGATTTTCCTAGAATCTAGGGAACTGGTTCATCCTGGAAGAGAATGGTATTAATGCCCTTGAGGCAGTCATACTCTCAAACAGTGGTGGAGAATGGGTCGAAGGCAAGTGTCCTACCTCCTCTTGTCCACTAGAGGAACGCTACATCTGTGGCCAACTCCCAAATGAGCCCATTATTGGGTTTCTCTCCTTTTCTTTCTCATTCTCTCTTTCCCTTGACTTCAAAAAGGAATTCAAATTAGTGCAATAGGGGTGGCATAAGGAGCTTTGTAAGTTAACCTACTTAGGTTTTATTTTACAGGTGATACAGGTGATGGAAAGCCATTGGGCTGGGGAGTGGTATGATCAACCCAGTGTCTAGAAGACCATTCTGTGGCCATGTAGAGAATAGACCATGGGAAAGGAGGGGCGGGACAGGAGTTCATAAGGAGGCAACAGCAGGAAAGGGTGCCTACTTTAGGGCAGAGTCCGTGAAGGTAGAGTGATCAGGACAGTCAAGAAATGCCTAGGAAGAGAATGAAAAGGAATTGGTTTAAATCAGCAAAACTAAAAGGCAACTGATAGAATGGGAGAAGATATTTGCAAATGATGTATCAGATAAAGTGTTAGTATCCAAAACGTATAAAGAACTTATCAAACTCAACACCCAAAAAAACAATAATCCAGTGAAGAAATGAGCAAAAAACATGAATAGACACTTCTCCAAAGAAGGCATCCAGACGGCTAACAGACACATGAAAACATGCTCAACATCGCTCATCATCAGGGAAATACAAATCTAAACCACAATGAAATACCACCTCATACCCGTCAGAGGGGCTAACATTAACAACTCAGGCAACAACAGATGTTGGCAAGGATACAGAGAAAGAGGAACACTTTTGTACTGCTGGTTGGAATGCAAACTGGTGCAGCCACTCTGGGAGACAGTATGGAGGTTCCTCAAAGAATTAAAAACAGAACTACCCTACCACTCAGTAATTGCACTAGTAGGTATTTATCCAAGGGATACAGGTGTGCTGTTCCAAAGGGACATATGCACCAATGTTTATAGCAGTGCTATCAACAATAGTCAAAGTATGGAAAGAGCCCAAATGTCCATTGACAGATGAATGGATAAAGAAGATGTGGTGTATATATATACAATAGAGTATTACTTGGCAATCAAAAAGAATGAAATCTTGCCATTGCAACAATTTGGATGGAACTCGAGTGTATTATACTAAACGAAATTAGTCAAAGAAAGACAAATATACGATTTCACTAGTGTGGAATTCAAGATACAAAATAGATGAACATGAGGGAAGGGAAGCAAAAATAATATAAAAACAGGGAGGGGGACAAACCATAAGAACCTCTTAAATACTAAGAACAAACTGAGGGTTGCTGGCGGGGTATTGGGTGGGGAGTTGGGCCACTGGGTGATGGGCATTAAGGAGGACACTTGTTAGGATGAGCACGAGGTATTATATATAAGTGATAAATCACTAAATTCTATTTCTGAAATCATTATTACACTATATGTCAACTGACTTGGTTTTAAATAAAAAAAAATATAACTAGAAAAGGAGGAATTAGTTTAATCAACATTTTGAAAGTCAAGCATTTTTCTTTTTGGCATGATCTTATAAACACATTTTGGTATTTAATTTTTTTGGTCAAAATTATTCCTCAACTGTAGTTGACATACAATGTTATATTAGTTTCAAGCATACAACATAGTGATTCAATAATTCAGTACAAAAAATGTTATGGTATTTTAAATTAACCCAATACAATTCTACCTACTGCCATAATGAAATAATTAAAAAAAAATTTAATATGTATTTTTGAGAGAGAGAGACAGACAGACATACAGCACACGCACAAAAGTTAGGGAGGGGCAGAGACAGAGGGAGGCACATGATCTGATGCAGGCTCCAGGCTCTGAGCTCTCAGCACAGAGCCTGACTCGGGGCTCGTACTCACGACCCCTGAGATCATGACCTGAGCCGAAGTCAGATGCTTAACCCACTGAGCCACCCAGGTGCCCCCAAAATGAAATAATTTTTGATAGTTTTTCTTGTATGGGCAACAGATCAAGTCGTTTTACCTATGATATTGTTATAGTCTTTTTGTTTTAATGCTTATTTATTTATTTTGAGAAAGAGAGAGAGAGTGTGCAGGGATGGGGCAGAGAGAGAGAGAGAGAGACAGAGAGACAGTGAGACAGAGACAGAGAATCCCAAGCAGGCTCTGCAGCTGTCAGCACAGAGCCCATTGCAGGGCTGAAAATCACAAGCCATGAGATCATGCCCTGAGTTGAAACCAAGAGTTGGACACTTAACTGATGGAGCCACCCAGACGCTCTAATACTGTCATACTCGTTAAAAGTTTGCTGGCCTTTTGTAAAGTGTAATTAGTTAAAAAATATAATTTTGCCAGTCTTATGGATATTATTTATCGAAGAAGCTGAGTTGTGACTCAGTTTCATGTCAACAGTGTAAAATACGGCAAATTTCCCTGAGTCTTTTTGTGATTTAAAAAAAGAGAACTATGTTCTAATTTTCTAAATGGGTTTTAATGGATTTTAACACCTTTTTCAGTGTGCATAGTTATGTATGTTTGCCTGTGTTTGTCAGTCTTTCACTCAATATGTAATGTTTTAGTGCCTATTTTTATGGTTTTATACTTTAAACCTTATTTTTTGCTTTTCTGCTTTTCTGCCCCTTATGTACAGAATCTAGCCTTTTTAGGAATAGTTTTAAGGTTTGAAAGAGTCAAAGACTTTTTTCTTTTTTTTGAGATTGGCGATAAAAGAAAAGTCTTTGATTCCTGCAACATTAATTTTGCTTACTTTTCCCAAATAAGCAAGAACACAGCAAATTGAAGCCAGGAATGGAGAGAATGTGACATCTTCCAGGTGGCATTTCAGAGACCAGACTTAATCTAGTATACTATAAAGCAAAAGATTTTTGAGCTGTGAAATTTGAAAGGCTTCCAGATTACATTAATTCCTTTATCAGTGCCAACATGGTACCCTTCCTGGGCCCCCGTTATGTTTCCTGCAATTTTTTTTTACAGAAGATAGAAACAAAAGTTAGTCCATATAACAATGTTAATTTTGATAACTTGGAATGCAGTAAGACGTACATTTTCAGTGTAATTTTGCATTTTTCATATTTTGAACACCTGCCGGCAGTACATTGCAGTTAGTACCGTGTTACCTAATGATGGCTCCCTCTACAACTGTGTTGTTTAAAATTTGGATTTACTTGGGACAGAATGTGGAAAACCACACCGGGAAATGAGGATGAATCCCAAAGCAATTACGGCCCCACAGATGTTTGGTCGACTTGATGTGGCCACAAATGATTGGACAGATGGGATATTTTCAACTCTTTGGAGGAAAACATTGAGAGCCAAGAAAGGTAGAAAATGAAGTAATATTTTTGACATGTACTTCTAAATAAAATCCTTGATGCCTATTTAGAATTAATAGAACAATTATATATTGTATTCTCTATATGATATTTAGCCAAGACTAAGAAGTCCTGAATCAGTATATTTGTCAATGCTGAAATTATTGATTAATATATTTAAAATCTCCCTCTCCCACTTTTTTTCTTTGTTATTGTTACAAAGGAAATGATTTTCCTTTTGGGTAAATGTTTGTGTATCCCTGTGATAGAATAAAACAGAAAGAAAAAACTGTTAAGGAAAATTGATAGTGTTAAATGAAGTGACTTTACCATAACTATTTCACTGAATCTTTTAAAAATGTTATCTTTATTTAAGTATACCCTATTTTTAGAATACTGATTCCCCTATAAAATCACAGGAGGAAACAGGCTTCTTTGGGAAGAAAATTGCATATATCAAAAATGAAATCTATATTGAACTAACAAATTATTCTGTTTAAATGCACACTGGTGTTTGCTGGTCCTGTGAACAAACTTGTTAAGTGTTAGTGATTCACTCTGAATACTCTCTTACTTATGGAGTCTCTAAATTGAACCCAGTGTTTCTGGAATATAAGCTCAGATGGAAGAGGTAGTATCAACCTTCCTCTCATCATGTTTTCTTACTTTTGAATAAGTGGGAGAAAGGCACAGTGAATGCACTTGCAGAGAGAAGGAAGGATGCACGAGAAGGAAGAGATATTGGGGATATTCATGAATCATTGCTTTGGAACACTGTCTACTAAGAGATGTTTAAGGTGGGGCCACCCATTGAGGGAACGGAGCTCAGCAACCTAACATCAGTTGTCAAAAGAGACATGAAAATGTATAATTTCTAAAGTGTGCTGACATTAGACACTGTTGTTGTTTTACTGGAAATAAATCAAATTTTGTCTCTGCCTTGTTCCAGTAATCCTAAGTGAACACATATCCAGCGCCCAATGCTACCTCAGAGAATGGGAGCTCAAAGCAGTGGTTTTTTTTCCCTCTTTAAAAAAGGGAACATGCTTTTTCTAAATGACTGCTGTTTATTTCATCTTTTCACTTAAATTCAGTCAAATGAGCATAATCAAGATTTTTTAAAGCATTTTATTTGATACATAATGTTTTACAGCTGTCGCATAGTAAATAAAGATTATGGTTCCAAACTTGGTCATGGGGTCAGTAAGAGAAAGTAGAGATTAAGTAATTAGGAGGAATTATTAAACCAGGTACCTAAATTTACAATGGCATTCTGTTGACCATTCCGCTGATGCTTGTCACTTTCTTTACTTCCAAATATCTCCTTAAGTGACTCCCATCAGTTTTGTTCCCAGTAGCCCCTTCAGGGGGCTCATGACCTCCAGCCTGTCAGATACAAACGGTCAGTTCTCAGGCTAGTCCGGCTCGCACAGGACCTGGCACAGTTGACCACTGCCCTTCTTGGGCTCTTCTGTCACTTGGCATCAGGGAAACTTTTATCTGCTGGTTCTCCATCCACTTCTGCCTCCTAAGAGGTCTGTCAGAGGGAGGAGGCTGCAAAGGAGACTCTGCCAGAAGTCTGACCATCGAAGTAGCTCTGTCCTCAGACCTGCTGTCTCTATCTGCTCATTTCTAGAAGAAACATACCCAGTGCATGGTTTCAAATGCCATCTCTAAGCCAATGGCTTCTACATTTTAATCTTCAGCCCTGACCTCTCCCTTGAATCCTCAGCTCAACAACGTTGTGGGGTGTGTGTAGGACATTTCAGATGTGACATGTACAAGCCAGAATCAGTTCTGTGGTTCTGCCTGTCTTTCTGACAGCACTCACATTCCTTTTTCTCTTCTCCCCTTCTGGCTCTTCCTAGAACGGCCTGAACTTGTACTCACTTTGAGACCTTTGTACCTGTTATTCTTACTGCCTGGAAAATTCTACCTCTAGATCTTTATATCACTTCATTCTCCTGAAATATTTTATTGACTGCCTTATCGAAAGCAATGCCCCATCCTCTTTTCTTCCTAATTTTTCTTATCTTACACATTATTTGCTTATTGGTTTGATTATCATCTCTACCCCCTTCGAGTGTAAGCTCTGTCAAGGCAAGACATGGTCTTATTTTTACTGTAATAGCCCCAGGCCCTAGAGCAGTGCTGATAGATAGAAGGTACTCAATGATTATTTGTTTAATGAACAAGTGACTTTTTGCTTTGATTATGTGCTTTAAACAACTGCTATAGTAAGAACTGGAAAAGTCCTATGTGACAAAATAAGATAATCATTTCTATCAAAGTTTTACTTAAAAATTAATGAAAATTACATGAAATTATAGTACTTCTTCAAGTATAGTAGTTACATGTATGTGTATGTATGTGTGTGTGTGTCCCTCCCCCAACCTTTGGTGGAATATTCTAGGGGAGCATATCTGGATAGTTCTTGATGGTCCAGTAGATGCCATCTGGATTGAAAACCTGAATTCTGTTTTGGATGATAACAAAACTCTAACCCTTGCCAATGGCGATCGGATTCCCATGGCTCCAAACTGCAAGATCATTTTTGAACCTCATAACATTGACAACGCATCACCAGCTACTGTCTCGAGAAATGGAATGGTTTTCATGAGTTCTTCTATCCTCGACTGGAGTCCTGTTCTTGAGGTAAGAGAGGAGTCTTTCTTTTCTTTTCTTTTTTTTTTTTTTTCATGTCCAGCCTTTAAAAATTATAATTTGTTGTCAAATTGGCTAGCATGCAGTGTGTAAGGTGTGCTCTTGGTTTTTGGGATAGATTGGTTCATCGCTTACATACAACACCCAGTGCTCATCCCAACAAGTGCCCTCTTCAATGCCCATCACCCATTTTCCCCTCTCACCGCCCCCCCATCCACCCTCAGTTTGTTCTCTGAATTTAAGAATCTGTTATGTTTTGCCTCCCTCCCTCTCTGTTTGTAACTACTTTTTCCCCTTCCCTTCCCCCATGGTCTTCCGTTAAGTTTCTCAAGATCCACATATGAGTAAACACATGTGGTATCTGTCTTTAACTGACTGATGTATTTCACTTAGCATAATACCCTCCAGTTCCATCCATATTGCTGCAAATGGCCAAATTTCATTCTTTCTCATTGCCAAGTAGTATTCCCTTGCATATATAAACCACATCTTTATCTATTCATCAGTTGATGGACATTAGGCTCTTTCCATAATTTGGCTGTTGTTGAAAGCGCTGCTATAAAATTTGGGTGCATGTGCCCCTGTGAATCAGCATGGAGTCTTTCTCTTGTGTACCCAAAGAGGAAAACAGATCTTTTAGTGCTCTGGTACAGCGTGTGCTAATTTTTCTACAGACCTGTGGTGTAATTGCATTTCATTGCTGCTGTTTATGGCAGATCTTACATCCTCTGGGACACTGAAACCCTGATTATCCCTTACAGGTGCCCTCAGCAGTCTGGTTTCCTCTGGGCTCCTTTGCATCTCCTTAGAACCGTGATTTCCACTGTGGGTTGTAGAGTAATTGCAAAGCCTAGCTGAATCAGTAATCCCGCCAAACTGAATAAGTGAAATTTAATCTTATCACTTTGGGAATTCATGACATTTTAAAAAGGTACTCATGCCCATAAAGTTTGGGAGCACTCATTGTACAATATTAGCTTGAAGAAAACAATTTATTAAAATTGCATATAAGGAATTTTGATGAGGTTCAATAGTCATAATATTTGTTTTAAGTTTGTTCTTGGAAATAATATTTCAGACAATATCTCTTCAATTCATGAAAAGTCATATTATTTTCTTATCACCAGTACATTCTAGAGTGTATTGATTGTAATTAGATTATAATTAAATGCCTTGTATATTTAGATACTTTACTAAATAAATACTATAATATAGGGCAGAATGCTTATTAAGTTTTTAATGTTTACTTATTTTTGAGAGAGAGAGAGACAAAACATGAGTGGGGGAGGGGGAGAGAGAGGGAGGCATAGATTCTGAAGCAGACTCCAGGCTCTGAGCTGTCAGCACAGAACCTGATGTGGGATTCGAACTCACAAACCACGAGATCATGACCTGAGCTGAAGTTGGACACTTAACTGACAGAGCCACCCAGGCACCCCGGGGGCAGAATGCTTATTAGAATAGCCATGTATGAAACCTCTTTTTGACATTGTTGGTTAAACTTATTATTTTATTTACATAATTTTTTAGAAATGATTTTGACTGAAAACTTACTAAATCATAATTTAAATTAAGATCAAAAGCTTATAAAATCATAATTTAAATTAAGTAGGTGTTTATTTTACATCATCATTAAATTATTATGCTTCTCTTTCTGTATCAGTATATCTTAGCTTTTAATAATATCATCTCAGGATTTACAGAACTCTGGCTTGCACAAGGGTTTCGGTGTGGTGAAGTGTGAAGATGTGAAAAAGGAGGGGATTAGATAGCAAAATGTTACTTATGTATAATTGGATGTGACACTAAACATGCTTCTAAAGATTTCTATTTCTGATCTCTCAATCAAATTATCCATCCATTTAGGGGAATACAGGGCAAAGGTTCTGAACCCTGGCTTTGCAAAAATAATCAGCAATGACAGTTTCTTAAATTATAAACGAGTGGGTCATACCTCAGTCCTACCAGATCAGAATCTCTGGGGATGGAGGTTCAAAAGTTGGTTTTTGTTTTTGCGTTTGTTTTTGTTTTTAAAAGCAGTACAATAGATTCAGATTTGGTAACCACAGATATAACGGCAAGCTCCAAGTGAAAAAAAGTTATTTGTGTGATTTTCCTCAAATACTTCATATCCACAAAGACTTTAAAAAATTTTTTTTAACATTTGTTCATTTTTTGAGAGACAGAGAGACACAGTATAAGCAGGGGAAGGACAGAGAGAGAGAGGGAGACACAGAATCCGAAGCAGATTCCAGGTCATGAGCTGTCAGCACAGAACCCGACATGGGGCTCGAACTCACAAGATGTAAGATCATGACCTGAGCCGAAGTCAGACGCTTAACTGACTGAGCCACCCAGGTTCCCCCACAAAGACTTTGAAAAGCTACTCTGACACTACTAGCTAATGAATATTAGACTTTGCTTTTTATGAAATAAGCTTCTATTATGTTCTATGTTGAGGCTGAATAAGGTTCTTACATTAATGCTACACTTACCTAATTTTTTATAATGCTTTTAAATAATGCAATTTTTTTTTCTCACAAATGATTAGCAAGAAGCAAGACTCACAAAGAATCAGATGGGAAGTGTTCAGAGAGCAGTACCCGGCAGCTCTAGGGAGTTATTAGAGGCAGGCACATGGAGAAGTTTTGTTCATAGGAATCTGTCAGCTCCTGGGAGCCAAGCTGATTTCTTGGCCTTGGGTTAGGACCTTTCTGCTTCCATCAACTTGAAGGTGCTGTGTTCTGTTGCTGTTGCTGTGGAATCCTGGTAAATTCATGAATTGATGAATCATTCGGAATCAACATTTTATTGCTTCTGCTCAGTGTCGAAGAATGAGCTGATCTCTTGAGGCCAAGGCAACTTGCCTCAGCTTCAGAGAATATTGTGTTATGTGGTATCTTGTTAGGAATCACATGCACTTTCTAACAGCGGGCTCTCCAAAGGACTCAATTCTCCATTTTCCTCTTTGATATTTTTCTACACTGGTTATTAGTTACATTAGAAGAAATAAAAGGAAATGGCTAATTTGATAAATCTTTGTTTCTCATTTAAAAAGATGTGTGTATAGAGTTCCTTTGTTCATCTTTTAGTCCTTTTCCTTTTCCTAAATTACTTCTCTATGTATGCCTCCTCATTTTCTTCTAGTGTATTTTAATTAAGACCGGAGACTTTTTCTCCATCTTTGCTTCAAGACATGTATAAGGTGGTAACGGAACACATAGGTTTGAATTCTGGACTTGACACCCACCGGCTGTGGGGTCCTGGGCACATCACTTGCACTCTTTGGGTTTCGGTTTTCTTTATTTTTTTATATATATATATATTTTAATGTTTATTCATTTTTGAATGACAGAGAGAAACAGAGTGCAAGCAGGGTAGAGGCAGAGAGAGAGGGAGACACAGAATTCAAAGCAGGCTCCAGGCTCTGAGCTGTCAGAACAGAGCCCGACATGGGGCTCAAACCCACGAACTGTGAGATCATGACCTGAGCCAAAGTTGGACCTTCAACTGATTGAGCTACCCAGGTGTTCCTGGGCTTCTGTTTTCTCATCTGTAAAAGGAGGATAATAATAGCTCCTACCTCCCAGAATTAAATGAGTTAATGCATGAAAGAATGTGTTGCGAGGCCTGACACATTCTGTATGCAGTGTTATTAGATGTTATTATAGGCCATCAATATGTAAAAAATGTTTGTTCCAAAATGACCATTCTCCTGGCATGTTAATAAATTTATTAATGCATTAATCTGTGAATGGACAGAGTTTCCTTAAGAAGCGCTCCCCTCAGGAAGCCGAAATTCTTCGTCAGCTGTACATCAAGTCTTTTCCCGACCTGTATCGCTTCAGTGTTCAGAACGTAGAATACAAGATGGAGATGCTTGAGGCCTTTGTAATCATGCAGAGCATTAACATGCTTCAAGGGCTGATCCCTCCAAAGGTAAATCGCTCAACTTTCTAGAAATTTCTCTCTTATTAACTGAGCCATGTTGTGCAGAGAGTACAGTGTTCGAAATTGGTTGTGTTAGAGCTATGCATGGGGGAATGTTTCAAACATGCCCCTGCATCTTTTGTGTTTTTCTCATTTCTTTTCTCCCCAAGTGAGCCACATGTTTGTAATTTAGTGGCAAGTTCACAGTCATCTAATAAACATCCAGATTTACTTTGGGGACTGACTTGGTATTTCCTGAGATAAATTCTGTATGTTTCCAGTTTTATTCATCTATTCCTTGTTCTTGGGGAAAACTATTGTCCCTTTTACATCTTTATTATTTTTATTGAAACCTCAAAGCAAAATTTAGGTTTGAGAATCAACTGATCAAAACAAGTTTCTTCCGTGCCCAGGAACAAGGTGTGGAGGTCACACCGGAGCACCTGGGGAGACTGTATGTCTTCTCCCTGATGTGGAGCATTGGGGCCGTGCTAGAGCTGGAGGGCCGACGCCGGATAGAGCACTGGCTGCGTTCTCAGGAAGCGCTGACCTTGGATTTGCCGCCTCTAGCGGGGACCGATGACACCATGTTTGACTATTATGTCTCGTCCAGTGGTGAGTATGCTTGCTTCCGTTTGTACATAACACACGGGAGGTTTTTCCACGGGCTCCTATTTACACAGCTTTTATTTTTCTAAATGGTACTTAAAACACGTGCTGTAATATTAAAATGGAAATTTTTATGTGTGACGAAACCTAATTTTTTCTTTTGCAAAAATGTATTTCATTTGTGTCCCAAATGCACATCTTCCCCTTATTAGGTATATTGTTTACTAAACTTTTAATGAATTAAAAACAAATTAGAAATAAAAAGTCTCCAAAGCAGGTAGATCTATTTCAGTCATTGATATAATATAATCAGCAATTTTCATAAAAATTACAAAGTGTGGAGTATATTTTTACCAAATATGTGCTTATCTATCTCTATATATACCTCGTTTGTTTATATGTGGTACATATATATAAAGTACATCTATATAAAACATATAAATAATATTTATATATCTTTTATTTTTGGTTTTAAAATTACAGAAAGTATATAATGAAAAGCTTGTGCGATTAGATATTTTAAGTGGTTTTAGGGACATACTACTATCACTATTCTTTTTTTATTTTTTATTTTTACTTAAATTTTTTTTAAATGTTTATTTATTTTTGAGAGAGAGAAAGAGACAGAGTGTGTGTGGGGGAGGGGCAGAGAGGGAGGAGACAGAATCTGAAGCAGGCTCCAGGCCCTGAGCTGTCAGCACAGAGCTCAAACTCATGGACTGTGAGATGATGACCTGAGCTGAAGTTGGATGCCCAACCAACTGAGCCACCCAGGCACCCCAACAAAAATGTTTATTTTTGAGAGAGAGATAGAGAGCGAGTGGGGTAGGGACAGAGAGAGAGGAGAGAGGGAGAATCCTAAGCAGGCTCTGCACTCTCAGCACAGAACCCCATGAGGGGCTCAAACCCTTGAACTGTGAGATCATGACCTGAGCTAAAACCAAGAGTCCGACACTTAACCAACTGAGCCACCCAGGCTCCCCCTTATCATTGTATTCTTAATTTTTATTCAGACATTATTGAAAACTGACATATTTTAAAACATGCCAAGACATTCTTAATATTTCCTAATATTACCACTTTGGAATTGTTCCTTGGGAAATTCTGACTCGGTTAACACAGACTTACATACTACTTAGATCTACCATTCTAATGATCTTATTTTATGGGGAGATTTTGAAAGATGCTTCATGAGATATCAAGAATGTCTGCTTGTGACGGGAATTAAATCATTAATAGGCATGCGAAGATGTAAATGTTCGGTGTTCACCTCAGGTCAATGGCTGCACTGGAACACATGTACGGAGGAATATGTGTATCCACCTGACATCACCCCAGAATATGGCTCCATCCTGGTACCAAATGTTGACAATGTGAGGACTGACTTTCTAATTAAAACCATCGCTAAACAGGGCAAGGTATGGCTCTTTAACTTCTATTAACAATAGCACATTTTTAAAATGTCCCTTGAAAACACAAGGCATCTTGCATTTATCTCAGAATGCTTTAGGTTGCTGTTTAGAGAACATGAAAATATGACCCAAATTGATATTGTTCTCTACTCACAGCATTAGAGTTGCCTGGTCCCAATTCATGATCAAGTAATTTGTTCTCACATGTTAGTTGAGAGAGAGTGAATTTTGACTCATTTGTCCAAAGAGACGTCCTTCTCTTCTGATGATTGTGCTGATTTGCTGGGGCTGCCCATACACATCACCACGGGCTGGGGGAGTTAAACGACAGACCTTTCTTTCCTCTCAGTTCTGGAGGCGTAGAGTCCAAGGTTAAGGTGCTGGCAGGTTGATTTTCTCCTGAGGCCTCTCTCGTTGGCTGGCAGGTGGCTTTCATCTCTGTGGTCTTTATCCGCCTGCATCTCTGTGTTTCCAGATTTCCTCCTCTTCTACAGAGGCTCCTTAGATTGAACTAGGGCCCACCGTCATGGCCTCATTTTAACCTCATCATCTCTTTAAAGGCCCTCTCTACAAATACAGTCAATTCTGAGGCACTGGGTGTTAGGGCTTCAATGTGTGAATTGGGGGGGGGGCGCACAATTTAGCCTATAATCATTTTATTGCATTCCTTGGGTTTCTTTCTCAACTTCTCTTTCAGGCCGTGCTATTAATTGGGGAACAAGGAACGGCCAAAACAGTCATTATCAAAGGATTTATGTCAAAATATGATTCTGAAAGTCACATGATCAAGAGTCTGAATTTTTCTTCTGCAACCACCCCACTGATGTTTCAGGTACTGGCTCTTTGGTATTGCTCATTAAGATCGAGTTTGTGATAAACTTTGGAGGCTCTGCTCTGTTCACTGGGAAGCCTGTGCCCATTGAATTTCATCTGCACTTTTTCCCAGCCATGATAAGTCCCTTACAAATGCGTTCAATTGTTTCTCATTGCCATGTAGTATTCCATGGTATAGATAAACCACATCTTCTTGATCCATNGCGTTCAATTGTCTCTATTATTCACCTGCAATAGAATCTCTTCCTAGTTGGGTTATACTGTATAATCTTAAATTTTGGAGAAATAAAAAGCATACATAGGGTGTTAAGAGGCTCAGTACTGTTTAAAATATGTAAAGAAAGGGGCGCCTGGGTGGCTCGGTCAGTTAAGCGTCCGACTTCGGCTCAGGTCATGATCTCATGGTTTGTGGGTTCGAGCCNTTTGAAAAAACAATAAAATGTAAAGAAAGCCTGTGAACATGTAAAACCCAAAGCTGAAGGAATGTCATTTATTCCTTCATCCAAACCTGTGTCTTTTCCCTACTGTCTGCTTTTCTGTGGGTGTGACTATTATTCTAGCCTCTAGGCTGGATATACCGGTCATCTTTGATGTGTCTGTCTTGAATTCAGGGCTGAAAATGTAGCTATGGAAATATTTTTCATATCTTCTTCTTTCTCTTCATTCTCCCTGTCCACCTCTCCATAATTCATTTCCTCAGGATCCACACCAGAGTATTAGTGTGGAAAGATCCCCAGCTGGCCTAAGTCCAGTTCTCTTCCAGTTTTGCTTTTATTCCTTGTCTAATCTCAGGTCCCAATATTGCCAATTTATTTTGTTGTATCCTGACTTAACGTTCCACCATGGTTCCCATTATCAATTGCAGGAATAAATCAGTTGCAGGACTGTGCAATTAGCACATTCAAGATTTTACCCCATTGTATTCTTGAGGAGTAGCAGGAAAAAAAATCCCTTAAAGTTGCTTTGCTTTTGTGAACAACACGCCAAGAATGACTGAGATTGCAGTGCTGGCCTGGTGGTTTTGCTCTGGTCCTGCGTTGTTTAAGACCCTGTTGAAACTGGGGAGAGAATCCTATGTGTCAACTCATGCTGGGGTTGTTTTTAAGTCATCTCTCCTATCTTTTAGAACATTGCTGCATAAATAAAAGGGATACATTTCATAACTTGAAAATGGAAAGGGGATTTTTAGGAGAATTCCAACCCAAAGAACATTGGTCTTGATTAACTTTGTTGTTCCGTAGTTGTTGGTATTAAAATATCAATGAAAATTGTTGACAGCCTGGCTACATCATCACCTTTTATCACTTAATGTAATTGGTGACTGGAGAATGCCAATAAGCTAAGACCATTGATTAAGTTTCTAAATAAGACTGTCAACTGTATTCTACTCCTCTGTTAGAGATGGAATTTCTAATACTGGCTAGTCTTCTGTCAGATAAATACTATTTACAGAATCATGATGGGAAGGAATGTCCGGATGGAAGGTCAACCTCATATTGCAAAGACTGAGCTGTGATATTTTTGTGTTTGGGGAATAGCACCTTAAATTATTGTAGGCTGGCAAGAAGCTAATGTTATACATATTCCTTTGTTACTATTACTATGCACATTCCCTTGGTATTGTTTCACATTTAAACAACTTTTGCTAGTTTTACTTTTGGAGAACATCCTCTTAAAGTTTATAGCCTTTAAGGTTATAGGTTTTAAAACATTAAATCAAAGTATGATTTTTTTTCCCCACACTCAGACCAGTCTTACCAGAAAGACCAACCATGTGATTTGAAGGTTGGGGCTTTGAAGTGCATATCAGCTGACCCCCTGGGAGAGAAGGGGATGCAAGTTTTAAAATATTATATGCAAGTGTGATTTTTTTTCCCCCATTATGTTGGATTATTATCGATTCACATTTCTCGAGACTGGAGTAAATCTTTAAGGCTGTAATGCAATTCTGACAGTAACTACTTGGAGCTACTGAGGCTTTATAAGCAAAGGGCTCAGGCCCCCACACGTCTTCCCTCACTTCAGATACCAGCCACATGCTTTGGTTTCCAGGCCACCAGCACTTCTGAACAACTGATTCACAATTCAGTGGTTCCTATGACTCTCTCTCCATAATTCACTGGAATGACTCTCAGAATTTAGCAAAGTGTGGTGTTAATGATTACGGTTTTATTAAAAGATATGAATCAGGATCAGCCAAAAGAAGAGATGCATTGAGGCAGTGGTTGGAAGGCTCCCAACTGAAACCTTCTTAAGTCCTCAGAATGCGTTACCTTCCAGGTATATCGAGTTCATCCCCAACTAGTAAGCTCACCTACGCTATGCAGAGCTCTGTTGGGTTTCATGACCTAGGCACAACTGATTGAATCATTGACCATGTGATTGAACTCAGTCTCCAAGCCTGCACCCCTCTCAAAATATCCACTGATACCATGTGGTCCAAATCGCCAACCCTCAAATCACACGGTTGGCCCTTCAGGCAAGAGTAGACAGAGGGACCCACCATGGATAACAAATTCTTATTACTCAGGAAATTCCGGGTGTTTAAAGGCTCCCCACTAGGAACCAGGGACAAAGGCCAGCCAGATCACTTGGTATGTAACAAGCCCTGGTCACTGTATTTTTATTAGTAACTCTTGCCATTATTTAATCCTTCAAGGTGGTCAAGATCTGTAGACTACGTATCTTTAACATAAGACATTTATTAATTCCCTCGAAAAAAGGCATATGTATCAAAAGGAACCTGTTTGTTGATATAAAATTTGTAAATGATATAATAGACTTCTAGAAGTTACACCACACTGGAATATAATAATTAGGACAATAGTCAACAGGCTTTTAGAACACAAACATCAGTATTCTTTACGGTCCCATTATCTGATTCACAGCTATGTTAGCCCAGTTTCTTTAGACCCCGGTGTCAAGCTGGCATTCATACCTCACTGTTTCTTTTCCTTCTCAGAAGCATCATGGGATCATGCAGTCTGTTCAGTGCCTGTTTTGCCTGCTAACTATCCAAGCTTTCTAGTAAGCTAGACTCATTAATATTAGAAAGCTTTCAATTAGCTAAACTGCTATAATTAACTTTCTCTCTGTAATTTTCAGCCGTTCATGAGTGAGTTCTGAGGGACGTGAGCATCTTTTCTCAGTATCTCCTGATTACCTGGATCCAAACACAACTGAAATCGTAGATGAGAAAAGAGATCGTGTGCATCCCTCCTATGTCATCACTTTAGCACATAGTCCAGTCGAGGCCACATGTCTGTTGCTTGACTTGTTATCTTCACTTAGGGTTTCTTTAGTTTTCTGCATGGTGTCACATTCACATCTTTTGCCAAGAGGAGGTCTGACTGTATGTCCCTCTTCATCTGGAATAGTCTGGTTTACTTCCACTGGCTTGGATTAATAATTAATGGCATCCCTGTCACTATCGAAAGTGTGTCGTTTGGGCAAAAATTATGTGGTCCCCTGATCTTTTCGGCTAAGGCAATTCAGTTGGTCTTTTAAGAGAGCTATCTCAGTTTTTTCCCCAACAAATATTATTTTAAGTGTTTTTTTCTGTTTTAGAAATAATCTATACATATCTTTTAAAATATAAACAACACAGAAAGGTAAGAAGAAAGTTTCTTTAGAGAGTTTCTGGAAAGGCTTATCTTTTCTAAAAATAATCTAAAAATGTTTTGAATATGACTGTGTTACAAATAATTGCATGGAAATAGGTTTTGTTTTTTAAAAAAAAATGAGAATCATAGAGCCTAGAAGGAAATTCCACAGTTTTTTTCTTTTAAGACTCAGAACCACTTTTCCAAAGGAGAAATCGTAAGCAGAAGCCTAGGCTGTAAAATAGGTGACCGCAGATTTGCTTTAGTGGAATTGGAGCTGGGCTCCTGAAATCCTTCCTGGCTTCATCCTTGCTTCCTGCAGAGACCCCTACGGTTGCAGAAAACGTTTTTGATTCCTGAGAGCATAGTTTTAGGATGAGTTTCCGGAGAAGAATCATAAGAGATAATATGTGAAAGTAGTTTTTCATGGTGAAGCTCTCTAAAAGTGTCAGGGTTTCCCGTTACCATGAATGTATGCAGGTTGAGGGAGACTGAGGTATTTGTCTGTGTTCACCCAGTTAGTTGGTAGCAGAAACTGGTGAGAAACCAAGTCCCTGTATGTTCTGTGCTTTTCCAGTTCACCCATATGCCTCCTTCCAATGGCTTTTCTTTATCTATATTAATATTCAAATGACTGCTTTATCACTTAGTGCTCTTGCTTTATTTTTAGCTTCTATTTATGTTAATGTATTTTCACATTGTTTTAGATATTTTACTTTTTTTAAAATATTGTGCTGTTGAGCATTTTAAACTTTATTAACGTAAGACTTTTCATTTGTTTTTGATAACTTATAATAAAAGGGGAAGATCTTATTTAAGCAGTAGATATCTTAATAAAGAACATAAGCTCTCCAATTTTACTTTTAGATAAACAGCAGATATGAAGAAGCCTAAAATTCAGCATATTTAAAAATTTTTTAAATGTATATTTTTGAGGGAGAGAGAGACAGAGCATGGGTAGGGGAGGTGCAGAGAGACAGGGAGCACAGAATCTGAAGCAGGCTCCAGGCTCTGAGCTGTCAGCACAGAGCTGGACATGGGGTTGAACTGAGCCATGAGATCATGATGTGAGCCAAAGTTGGATGCTCAACGGACTGAGCCACGCAGGTGCCCCAAGTGTATTTATATTTCCATTTAATTGGATGTACTGTATATGAAAATGATTTAAATGCTGATATATAGAGATACCTATAAGTGATAATAAAATATCTTTCATCTTTATAATGCATTAATCTCACCAACTACTTTCACATGTACCATTTGTCGATAATACTCTATTGTGTATATACACACATATGTATGTATTTGTAAGTTAAATATCTTTACATACACTTCCACTTTGACCATGCAGGTTATGCAGATTTGTGCTATGTCCTATTAACAGAGACAATTGTGTGAATGATAAACCCAAGATTTGGGGAGTGCAAAACCTTCTCAGCTGTACATTACTCTGCCAATATCTCTTCCAATGCAGTGTTCCACCCTCTATCTGGCTGGGGAAGCAGACATGTATACAATCAAGGATAACTGATGTGATAAGTGCTCCTTAGGGTGTAATCTAAGTATTGTGGAGCCCAGAGGAGGAAGGAAGTAGTTTCTTAAGAGGATTACAGAAATCAGCATAATGAAAACAGTTGACATTACTTGAGAAGATTCCATATTTATGTTTTATTAATATTATATATTTTAGGAATTATAGAGGCTGAACTATTAAGAGATTAAGTCAGAAAATGGAATTACCCCTAGTTTTAGGGCTCCTAGCTTAGAATGGACAAGGGCAGCTTTCTTCACCTGCCTTCCCAAGTCTGTCTGGATTTCTAACCTTCTAGTTTTTATTTCTTAAAATGCTGTTGTTACAGCTTGGGTTAGCCCCCCATATGCCATGTGTGAGATAGGCAGACAACAAGAACAGAATCTTTTTAAGTTTCCATTGACTGCTTAAGATGGTATCATGCTCACTACCATCCTCTGCTTGCAGAGTTTTTGTTTATTCTCAGAGAACAGCATAAACTGCCATTAGTCCAGGTCCTTGCTAGAGATCTCACTTTTTTTTTTTTATCAATAGCTGTGTTGAGAGAAGTGACATTTATGGAAGATCATTCATCTAAATCAATATTTGACAAATTGTGTTTAGTTGACGCTAACGCTGAGAGATTTTTTGGCTCAGAAATGGCTACTCTAGGAATATGTAAATAAGAATCCCATAATGAATACTAGCCTGTGAGCTGAGTATCACTGTATGGTATGTGTTTTATTGTCGACTGAATATGAATGAATTAAGTTGAGGGCCCAGCACAAAGAGACTAAGGGGTGTTTAGAGGTGAGACTGGAGGTGTAAGTGAGGAAATCATGAAGCTCCTTGTACATTGCTCCTGGGGAACCAGTGGATATTATGCAGGGTGACACTGGCCCTTTGGAAAGTGCATGCTGGCTGCAGAGGGGAAGACAAGATGAAAGAGATACGGGTGTTTTCAGAGAGAACTGGGAGGTGAGGGAAGTTGGGCTGGACCAAGTAGCAAAAGTTAGAAGGGAAGCACACCTGTTGTTGTCTGAGTAGATGTTGGAAGAGAGGGATACAAGAGAGAGAAGAAATTTACAGGTGATCCCAGGTTTCTTTTCCTCATTTATCTGTGTACCAAATACTTACAAATAAGTACACGATGCCAGACACCTTTCTGGACACTGAGGATGCAGTGAGGAGCAAGATAAACAAGATGCTTTCCCTCTTTACATTCTAGTGGGAGAGACAGAACTCAGATAAACAAATATACCTATTTTTGTTAATTAGACTATGGTTTATCTCACAAAACTAGTGGCTGAAGTGGGAACCCAGATGAAGGAGATCAAAGAGCATGTGGGTGGCAAACCACAACAGAGATGGTCAGTAGTTCTTTAGACTGATTTTTGGAGGAGACAGAAAATTCTAGATAAAATTGTAAATCACACAAGATAGACAGTGTATATGACTTATTAAGAAGTTCTCAGGACTGACTGGAGGAGGCAGGGTGGGGGCAGTTTAAGAGTTTGTGACATTGTGTATATAAACCACATTTTCTTTATCCATTTGTTGGATTATTACATGGCAATGAGAAAGAATGAAATCTGGCCATTTGTAGCACCGTGGACGGAACTGGAGGGTATTATGCTGAGTGAAATAAGTCAGGCAGAGAAAGACAGATACCATATGTTTTCACTCATATGTGGATGAGGAGAAACTTAATAGAGGACCATGGGGAAAGGGAAGGGGGAAAAATAGTTAAAGAGAGGGAGGGAGACAAACCATAAGAGACTCTTGAATACTGAGAACAAACTGAGGGTTGATGGGGGTGGGGGAGAGGGGAAAATGGGTGATGGGCATGGAGGAGGGCACTTGCTGGCAAGAGCACTATGTGTTATATGGAAACCAACTTGACAATAAACTATATTAAAAAATAAAAAACTTAAAAAAAGAGCTTGTGACATTAATCCCCTTGAGAAAGACAAATAACTGACCCCGGAAATATCATTCTTCAGGGAGGAGGAGGTGCATTAAATAGGAGTATTGAAATTAGAAGAGATAGAATGTGTTGATGTTGGATGGGAAAATGTTTGGATGGGGCAGTTGGGTCATTGGTGTAAATCTCTGAAATGGGCACCCAGCAGGGGGTGCAGACTTTGGAGTAAGAGGCATTTGTGTTTGGATATGTTGACTTTGTGACGCTAGCAATGATCCAAGTGCAGAAGTCCAGCAGGAGATACTAGTCCACGTATGTGGTTTCCCCAAACTTTTATGAATAGATATATGATGGAGTAGAACCTACAGTTGCTATGCTTCTGAACTCTAGGAGGTCCCCCCACACTCCAGATGCACTAGGTAATGATTTAATAGGTAGCAATTCTAAAACCAGAAAGGTCTCAACTCCAGGGTCAGAAGCTACTTCATTTTATTCCCTCCCTTGTTTTTGTTTTTGTCAGCTTAGCTTTTTTATGACATATATAGCTTACTATTAATTTCCTGTTATTTTGAAAAAAAAATAGGGTCACAATGAAAAGGAACAAAGTGCAGGTGTGGGACTATTACTCTATATTATCCCATCTTTTCCACCCATGGCCTTTTACCTCTTAGATGGCCCCCAAGACATAAAATATATTTTTTTCATGTTTATTTTTGAGAGAGAGGGACAGAGCGTGAGCAGGGGAGACAGAGAGAGAGAGAGAGAGAGAGAAAGAGAGAGAGAGAGAGAGAAAGAGAGAGAGAGAGAGAGAGAGAGAGAGGGAGGGAGACACAGAATCCAAAGCAGTCTCTAGGCTCCAAGCTGTCATCACAAAGCCCAACACGGGGCTCAAACTTGAGCTACAAGATCATGACCTGAGCCAAAGTCGGATGCTTAACTGCAGCCATTCAGGCCCCCCAAGACATAAAATCTTCTTGTGTTTATGAGTTCTCATTAATAGACAAGGGAATATCTGGAAGGCTCTGGCTTGCCATAGGAAGATGTCAAGAGATTATTAATTGCCTTATGCATTTAAATTCATTGAAAAGCAGAGCTAAATTTAGCCTAGTATATTACTTTAAACAGCTTGCTTTTATTTCAGGGAAATAGGAAATTCTTTTTGCCATTGTACTGTTGTTGTGAGAGATTTACTTTGTAATTGAATGAGTTGTGATATATTTATATATCTTTATATTTGGAAATGGTGAAGAAAAGTTCATATCTCTTGCCCTTATTCATTAAAATGGTGATGGAAAATTAGAATTTGGAATTACCAAACTGCAAAGGTTTCCAAGGACAAATATATGAATTTTTGCTTATATGTTGGCCTTATTTTGTGGTTGTGTCTTGGATTATTGAAGTCATTTTTAACTAGTTTGCTCTTCATCATGAACTAAGTAAGCTTTTTTTGGATAGGAGGAGGATGCATTTTGGGTCAATAAACCTTCACTTTCTCCTACACTTATACATTATCTTTTTTAAATGTTTATTTATTTATTTTGAGAGAGGGAGAGAGAGAGAGAGAGAAAGAGAGAGAGAATGCACACGAACTGGGATGGGGCAGAGAGAGAGGGAGAGAGAATTCCAAGCAGGCTCCACACTGTTAGCCCAGAGTCCATCGCAGGGCTTGATCTCACTAACCATGAGATATTGACCTGAGCCAAAAGCAAGAGTCAAATGCTTAACCAACTGAGCCACTGAGGTGCCCCTACGTTATCTTTAACACAACTTAAAATCATGGATCAGTAGGTTGCTACAGTGGTAGGTGTGGAATGAGGCCTTTTAAGACTGAGTTTCTAGAGCATGAATGAAGTGTTTTCTGTTTTCTTTGTGGTGCTAGCTCTGGTACTCAGTGCATACGTTTTCCAAACCACATGGTACTACCACTGAAATGATCATATTGTAATCAAGAGTCTGGGTCCCTCCCCATATTTCCCTTACTTCTCCCAATACTCCTTTCATCAGGTTTTTTTTAAATTTTAATTGAAGAATAGTTGACATATAACATTACATTAGTTTAATCGTTTTAGTGTGTTTGTTCATATTGCTAGGAAAAGTCTTTATGTTGTTTGTTTGTTTTTTAAATAGAGCACAGTGTAGTTAGTCTTCTTTACCACCTAAGCTCAGAATGGAGAAATGAGAGAGACACAAGTGGGCGTGGTTTGATATTTTGTTTCATGGGATAAAAGGTGATTCACTGCAATTGCAACTGTCCCTAAGCCTTGAATCTGGATGGTGTCCAATACAGAAGCCCGTGGGCAGCCTTCTCAATAGAGCGAGAACAGCCTTCAGGTTCGGGCAGACTGTGTGGCTCAGAGCACAGACCTAGGAAGCTTCTTGGACAGTTGCCCTGTTTACTTTTATCCCTGATTTACAGGGAGGCTTTTAGAAGGGCTAAATTCTTTGAATAATGGGGCTGGGGAATATAGTGTTATCAGTATAAGAACAATAAGACAAAAATCTGTAGGAATAGACTAAAGAGTCTCAAAATGTACAGTAATTAGAATTTCATGTACTCCAAAATTAAGGCAGATTTTTGAAGGTGAATATTATGCAAGATACTTAAGGCACTTCATGCCCTGGTTTCCAGAATTAAGGAGAACTTTAGGGGGTGTTTGTGAGCAATTCCTGTCCATTCAAATGTTCCTAGATTTTAAAAATCATTTACCATATCTTAGGGGATATTTTCACAAGCCTTTCTGTTGGCTTTCTTGTTTTGCAGAGGACAATAGAGAGCTATGTGGATAAACGCATGGGTACAACATATGGCCCTCCTGCAGGAAAGAAGATGACTGTTTTTATTGATGATGTGAATATGCCAGTAATCAATGAGTGGGGAGATCAGGTATATTGATCCTATTGCACACTTTATGTCAACTCAACATTGATTTACTCTTTGATGAGTAAATATTTTTCTACTTTTTCAATATGCAATTCCTGAATTCCAATAAAGTCCATTATTGGGAAACACTCAAGGCATTAGCTTCTGGGATGTAAAGGAGTGACCTTTAAATTCTGAACGTTGTCTTTCTTAGGTTACTAATGAGATCGTACGACAGCTGATGGAACAGAATGGATTTTATAACCTGGAAAAGCCTGGGGAGTTTACCAGCATTGTGGACATCCAATTCCTGGCAGCCATGATCCATCCTGGGGGTGGACGCAATGATATCCCCCAAAGACTCAAGAGGCAGTTCTCTATATTCAACTGCACGTTGCCTTCTGATGCTTCCATGGACAAGATCTTTGGTAAAATGGTGTCAGTGGGCCTTGGGGAGGGAAGAATATGTGCTTGCATTTAAATGAGAAAATATCACCCGGAGGTCAATACAGAAGGGGCATTGGGTGGCTCTTTAGTATTTTTTACCCTATACTCTCAAGTAGTGTTTATATTAGGATTTTTTTTAAATATAAAGGATTATTATATATATGTACTGAATTGGGTGCTGAGGTAGATCTTTTCTACCTTTGTTTTTCTTAACGTGACTGTTGCTAGCTTCTTAAACAAGGAGGCTAAACATTAAATGAACATGGAGGTGATGAGATTGTTTCCTCATGGATATACCTAGTTGAGGTCTGATTGATAGACCACTATGCCAAAAGTTTATGTAGCTGAGACTTTAACCAAGCCACATAATGATTTTGGCCAAAGCAATAATTTTGCCTATAGCAAAGATTAGTCAGAGTCTGATCTTCAGAGTAATTTACAGGATTGTAATAAGTTACTGATTGATTAAACATGTAGTATTTCAGAAATAATATCTTTGAAGAAACACAAGCCCAGGAGATAACTATGATTGTTGAACTGAGTAATGAAAAGAGTTTATAGTTGATTTTGTAGTTTATTTTTGCAGAGAAAGAGTGTAAAGTTATGTACGCATCATGTTAGGTATTGACTTACCATTCTGAAACAGCTGCTGAGAGAATGCATTAGGATTCCTAATTACTTTCTGGCAGACTAGAATGTCATCTCAGCACCCTGGGCTAGTGGAGTTTGGCCATATCTGCCTTCAAACGTGGCAGTGGGCAAAAGTGATATGTGAATTGTCTAAACCTGGAAAAAGTACAATGGACCAGAAAAAAAATGACTGTAATCAATTGTAATTATTCTTTTTTGCCTAGAAAGTTTTACATATAAAGTAAATTAAAATATTTTGTAATGCTTGGAAAGGCAATGGTAGAATGGAGAAATCTTAAGGGTCCCTGGCACCTCCCTTTTTCTTATCTCTATAAAGCACATTTATATATTTAACCTCATCCACTTAATAATATTGAATTCATTCACCTAGACTTTTCATTAGTATTTCTTAACTAACTGTTCAGTATTTGGTTGCTAACTTCCTTGAACCTATATCTATTTTTTAGATTAAAAAAAAGAGAGCTTAATATAGATGTATCTGATATGTGGTCATCTGTTAAACCGTGTATAATAGTTGTGCAAACACTATAGTATAATGTTTTTCATTGTAATTTCACTGACTTGAACCATCAGTCAGAATGTTATGACTTTTTCTTCTTTCAGGTGTGATTGGAATAGGCTACTATTGTAGTCAGAGAGGCTTTTCAGAAGGCGTGAGAGATTCAGTGATGAAATTGGTCCCCTTGACACGTCGACTGTGGCAGATGACCAAGATGAAAATGCTCCCTACCCCTGCAAAGTTCCATTATGTGTTTAACCTTCGAGATCTTTCTAGGATCTGGCAAGGAATGCTGAACGTCACCTCAGAGGTTGTCAAGGAACCAGATGTAAGTGACGTGTATGAGGGTAAAATAAATGGCATTGTTATTTATTCTATTCTGTAATCTGTTATTCATAATATAATGTTTAGTGGAATGATGAAATATTTTAGGATGTTTTAGCATGTATTTTTTTTTTCCGCTGCTTTTCAACTAACATAAATAAGGGAAAAGTATGTCAGGAAATTTCTTTTAAAAAATTCCAATTATTTGGGGGCACCTGGGTGGCTTAGTCGGTTAAGCGTCCAACTTTCGCTTAGGTCATGATCTCGCGGTTCGTGGGTTCGGGCCCCGCGTCGGGCTCTGTGCTGACTGCCAGCTCAGAGCCTGGAGCCTGTTTCAGTCTGTGACTCCCTCTCTCTCTGACCCTCCCCTGCTCATGCTGTCTCTTTCTCTCCTAGAAATAAAAAAAAAAAAAAAATTCCAATTAAATTTATGTTTAAGGAAATAATATACACAGTTATTTTCTAATGAATGGAATAAAAGAAACAACTGAACTTATCTTCCCATTATAAGATATTTTTCTTATACTAAATAATGGAAAGAATCAGTATTGATCTTATTATGTAATAGTCTTCATATTTTAAACTTGACATTTTAGCTTTAAAGAAGTAATTATCTTTATAAACACTCAAAATTGAAGAGACCATTTTGTTGTTAATCATCCATGATCTTTCCTTTCCATGTAACTAGATGAACTAAAAGAATTATGTATATTGGTTGGTATAATTAAGAAGAGGCAGAAAAGTAGAAAGTCCATTTGGCTGAGAAATGAGCATTTATATACACATTTGAATATAACAGTTCCTAGCATTAGAAGAATTCTCTTCAAACTAGAAACATTATGGAAAAATATAGTGTCTTTTCCCCCCAGAGCACGGCCTGTGTGCTCAGGCTAAGGTAATGTTGGCTTCTTTTTCAGCTTTTTATGCAATGGAGAAGGTATTTAAGCAAGTGGGTTTTAGGGATTTGTCCACATCAATACATAGGAACAGGTGAGATATCAAACAAATCACCACTAGGCATACTGAGTAGTGACTCTAAAAAAAAAAACCCAACCTTGCCCCAGATGCTCATGAAGTAGGTGACAGCACAGCTGACTCCAGAGACATTTTGGGGAAAACTCTCCCTCCTTGTTACAGAGAACAGAGGGCCATTTTAGCAGCAGGGAACATTTTATCTAGATTCTTCCCCCTCAAAGTCATTGACAAATTAATGGCCGTGCGGAATATAGTTCCCCAATGTTATTTTTTGAGTAGCCAGTTTTTGATGCTTACATGAAGTCATCATAAATATTTCCAGCAACTGATGTTATCGTGGCCTTCTGTCTTAATTAACTGAATCATTGAATATATTTTACTAAATTCATTTTATATTTTGGTAATCAATTATAACCAATAGCATTTTATCATTAGTAATATAATAGCTTAAAACCCCCCTAACCTGCAAAATGTTAGCAAGCTCAGAAATTTCCACCAGTCTTTCATATCAAATGGGCTTGCTATAGAAACAAGTGTATCGAGCAATTAATATCCTCAACTTCTAATGAACTTTGCACCTTCAAGTTGCACCTTGAACTATGTAGACTCGATGATTACTTTGTTCAGAAAATCCAGGTTTTTGCTACAAATTCATTTCACATCGTGTTAAGTAAATATACCCTTCTAATAGTTACATATGTGAAAATTGTTTATACATTTTATTTTCTGGTCTGGCCACCTGAATGTAGGTGTCTTATTCAAACAGACTAATTTATAACAGGTTTAAGGCTTTTACATAGGATATTACCTTGTTGGTTAATCAGAATCATTTTAGTGATTTGTCTAGGGATGTTTTCATTTTCATGTAAAGACTGAAAATGAATAAACACTTCCCTCTATTTGATATACTTGAATCAGACCAACTTGAAATGAAATATTTGTTTTTTAAGTTTATTTTTTGACAGAGAGAGAAAGAGAGAGTGTGTGTGCAGGTTGGGGAGGTGCAGAAAGAGAGGGGAACAGAGTATTCAAAGAGGACTCTGCTCTGACAGCAAAGAGTCTGATGTGGGGCTTGAATTCACAAACCATGAGATCAAGATCATGACCTGAGCCAAAGTCAGATGCTTAACTGACGGAGCCTACTAGGCGCCCTGAAATGAAGTATGTTTTAACATTAAGTTTTTATTTTTTTAAAAAAATCTTTTTTTTAAAAAATATTTTTATTTATTTCTAGGAGAGAGAGAGAGAGAGAGAGACAGCGTGAGCAGGGGAGGGTCAGAGAGAGAGGGAGACACAGACTCTGAAACAGGCTCCAGGCTCTGAGCCGGCAGTCAGCACAGAGCCCGACGTGGGGCTCGAACCCACGAACTGCGAGATCATGACCTAAGCGAAAGTCGGACGCTTAACCGACTAAGCCACCCAGGCTCCCCTAAAAAAATCTTTTTAATGTTTATTTTTGAGAGAGACAGACAGAGCCTGGGTGGAGGAGGAGCAGAGAAAGAGAGAGAGAGAGAGAGAGAGACCCAGAGTCCAAAACAGGCTCCAGCCTCTGAGCTATCAGCACAGAGCCCTATGCGGGGCTTGAACTTATGGACTGTGAGATCAAGACCTGAGCTGAAGTTGGATGCTTAACCAACTGAGCCACGCAGGCTTAACCTTAAGTTTTTCAAATGTAGCATCTTAGATTGGGAAGGATGGTGCTTCCTTTTTTGACAAATTGATTCCCAACTATGGTAAATAGGAACAAATAACACGTTTTAATTCTGTTTTCAACAGGATCTGTTAAGGTTGTGGAAGCATGAGTGTAAACGTGTGATAGCTGATCGTTTCACGGTTTCCGGTGATGTGACCTGGTTTGATAAGGCTCTAGTAAGTTTGGTGGAGGAGGAGTTTGGTGAAGAGAAAAATCCCTTGGTGGCCTGTGGATCTGATGCTTATTTTGTGGATTTCCTCAGGGATGCACCGGAAGCTACAGGTAAACTATTGATGCAGAATTTGAAATTCCACAAAGGGGTACCTGAAGACAGAAGGTTCAGGTTAAGGATGCTGCATTTCTGGCTAGGAATCTTTACTGAAACAAGCCTGGGACATAGTAGCTGCTCAATAAATATAGAATGAGTGGATACTGATAGAGCTCAAAGATTACCTATTTTTTATGCATATCAATCTTGCATATAAAGTAGATTTGGGAGGCAAGATAGGATAGAAGAAAGTACCCAGGACTTGTAGCTGTCACACAGTGGTAGGTTTGAGGAAGGGATCTACCAAACATTAACTGGATGACTCTCTGGACTTGAACCTCATTCTTCTCACTTATGAAAGTGGAAATATTGATCTATGCATCATGGGGCACTGCAGGGAATAAATGAAATGTTATCTGTAGAGTGGCTTGGCAGTCTGCCGAATGGAAGGTAGAAGAAACCTTGGTTTATGAATATAATTAATTCTGGAAACTGCTTGTAATCCACAGCACTTGTAGATCAAAGTGAATTTCAAGAACCATTGGCTCGGTTGTTATCATGTGATATTTGGTGACATATACTACTCATATTGCAAGATATCGCTCATTTATTAAGATAAAATTTATTAGAAATCTTTGCTCGTCTTGCAGAACACTTGCAAAACAAGTGACTCACAATTCACGGTTTTACTGTAATTGTTATTTGGGTCATCCTGAGTGTTGAAATTAGAAAAACCTCAAATACCTGGGAAACCATTGAATATAATTGGAAAGAGATGGGCAATATGGCCATAAGCTTTCATAGTTATGGTTCTGTGAAAAATTGAGATATATATATATTACTTATCTTCATATGGAAAGTAGTACTCCAATTACGTTTTTCCTTAAGAAATAACTGAGTGTAAATAGAATATTTTTCTTTCATTTAATTACCTTTTTTTAAAAAATACTGAAGATGAATTTCAAGTTAATTTTCATATTTAAACACATGCTATTTATATCTTCTAAATGGTTGAAAATGACCAGGCAGCCCCTTTCCAGATTTGATAAGGATGTGTATGGTCTATCAAAAGTTCTCGAGTGACAGTTGCAAAAGACAGTTTACTGTTAGCTATGCAAGTTGGAAGGATCCTTCCACAGAAAGAAGCTGACACATTTTATTTTAAATCAGGTCACACACGTACAAAAATCTTGTAAGGGTAAGAGCATTTAAAATTAGAATTTATGTATCTCATTTGCTCTAATTCAGAAGGGTAAATAATGAAAATTTATGTATTTTATTTCCTCTAATTCAGGAGGCTAAATAATTAGATTATGGTTTCCAAGGAGCAAAGCACAACTGGGGCATTTTTGCTGGGCGGGTGTGTGGGAGGCAAACACATAACCTTTGTTGACTTCAAAGCACTTTGTTTCTCAAAGCTTGAGTTGAACATTTATAAAAAGTGAAGTGACTATTGAAATTTAATTGGTGGGGGCTTTGCAAATAAGCCAATCTTCATGATTATGTCAAATCAATTTTCTTGCTTTGTCACAAAAAGGTTAATATTCTATTATATTAGGACAAGGTCAATCGACAATAATTATGTACTATTAGATTTGGAAGATCCACTCAGTCTTCTAGTACCCAGTTGTTACTGGCTCATTCAACTCACATGTCACTCTTTTTCCTGTTATTAATGTTAACTGATGGTGAACTTCCAGATGCCAAATGTAGCTTTCCTTTGGCATTATGCTTTATACTCAAAGATGGAAAAGTATTAAGCTGGTATATATGTGTTTCTAATTTTTTAAAAAGCATATGGATTTTAATAATCTTTTCCCAGTGACATAATTCAATATGTTTGTTTAGGAAATCATTATTCTGTTTTCTCTCAACCCTCTACCTCCATTCCCTAAAATTCATTCTATCTTCACCACTGACCTCAAATTCCTGAGTCATAAGAATTTCCTGTGCAAATGCAACAACCTTTTCCTTTTCATCTTATTAAAAATTTCTTGGGGCACCTGGGTTGCTCAGTTGGTTAAGCATCTGACTTTGGCTCAGGTCATGATCTCACGGTTCGTGGGTTCGAGCCCCGCGTCGGGCTCTGTGCTGCCTGGAGCCTCCTTCAGATTCTGTATCTCCCTTTCTCTCTGACCCTCCCCTGCTCACGCTCTCTCTCTCTCTCTCCCTCTCTCTCTCAGAAATAAAAACATTAAAAAACATTAAAAGTTTATTTTAAGTCTTCACCTCTCTTGCTGATTTTGACATTAAATCTCTACTTTTTTGACCTTCATTTTGACCATCAAGCGAATATCCCTGGAAAGTTCATTGAAATGCCAATATTCAATTATGGATTCAAATTAAATTCAATATATATCACATTATTTGAAATTGGCCTTTTCTAGACAGAAAAGAACCAAGATTGCATATGTTCACAGAAATTCCAGTGCTTTTACTATTGTTTGTACTTTTTCTTTTCTAAAAATATATACTGTGGCATTTGGATGAAAATCAGTATTATTCGGTGTAAATTGTAGAACTATGAGTGTATTAATTTAGGTTGAAGGAAGTAGTAAAGTCTGGCAATTTGAAGAAACAATTGATTTTTCTCCCTAATTCCCTAGGTGAAACATCTGAGGAGGCTGATGCTGAAATGCCCAAAATTTATGAGCCAATTGAATCTTTTCATCACCTAAAGGAGCGTTTGAATATGTTCCTGCAGCTGTATAATGAGAGCGTCCGTGGCACTGGCATGGATTTGGTGTTCTTCGATGATGCCATGGTTCACTTGGTCAAGGTCAGCGGCCACACTCACTAACACCTCCCCAAAGTGATGGACGCGTGGCTTCACACCAGAATTTTTTCCCTCCTCTTTCATTTTCATCTCCTAAGAGACTATTCAGTTTAAAAATAAACTCAATGCTATAGTCCAATTTAATTTCTAAACTGAATGCAACATGTCACACCTATAGGCTGAAAATCAGCCTGAAAATCAGAGCATGTCTACTTCCAATGTGTGATATAATTTTATTCAGTGTTGCTATACAGCTTCCAGCTCAGTGTTTTTGCCACATAGAATGAATGTGGTTGACATCTGAGTTCAAAGCACAGGCAAGAAGTCTGCTTATTTGTTGCATTATGCAAAGGAGAGCTGTAAAACATAGTGCATAAGCTTTGAAGACTTTATGCTTAGTGAAATAAGCCTGTCACAAAAGGGCAAATATTGGATGATTCCACTTGTCTGAGGTACCTAGTACAGTCAGATTCATAGAGACAAGAAAGTAGAATGGTGATTGCCAGGGGCATAGGGATAGGGAGTGTGGGCAGTGTTTAGTGGCACAGAGTTCCATTTTTGCAAGATGGAAAGAGTTTTGGAGATGGCTGTTTGTGATGGTTGTACGACCATGCCATTGAACTATACACTTAATGGCCAAGATGGTAAATTTTATGTCATATATATTTTACCACAGTTAGAAATGATAATTAGGAAATAGTGCCTCAACAATTGGCTTTGAGCTGGGTGAAAATTCTGCTAGAATGAAATTTACCAGGAAAGTACATTTTCTTTCTACTTTGTCATAGGGGTCATTGAGTATCTCTTCATAGGATATGCTTTCAAAGATTGGAAGCAAAATATTATTTACTTGATAATTTATGTGACCTAATTTATCTGTGATGGATGATAATGCCATTTTGTTTGTTTCTTTATTCATTTATTTAGAGTGCGAGCAAGTATGCAAGTGGGGAAAGGGCAGAAAGAGAGCAATTGAGAATCTTAAGCAGGCTTCATGCTCAGCAAGGAGCCCCGTGGAGGGCTTGATCTCACAACCCTGAGATCATGACCTGAGCCCAAATCAAGAGTCGGCTGCTTAACCAACTGAGCCACCCAGGTGCCCCAAGATAACTCAATTTTAAATCTGTTGCTGATATTCTCACTTTGTTCATGTCAATTTCTTTCTCAGACTATATCCCTTCAGTTAGAAAAAGGACAGCTCGAGGCTGTCTTCCATTGCTTAGGTTTAGTCATGAGGAGCAATCTTATAATTAGAAATTGTCTCCTCTTATAGTTTCTGACTCTAGAGTTCATCTAGTCGACCTTCCCTCTGAATGTAGAAGATAGTGGGGAAGGCTTGGGAATGTCAGGGAGAGGGAGGAAGACAGAGAGGCTGGTCTGGGTTGGGTTTCCCCACAAGAAGGCATTTAGCTTGGACACTTAGACTTCTCAGAATCTGAGACATATGTACCAAATTATGAGCACAGACGTTCTTCCAAATATAAATAATAGGGGGAGCCTGGGTGGCTCAGTCGATTAAGTGTCTGACTTCGGCTCAGGTCATGATCTCACAGTTCGTGGGTTTGAGCCCCACATCAGGCTCTGTGCTGACAGCTAGCTCAGAGCCTGGAGCCTACTTCAGATTCTGTATCTCCCTCTCTCTCTGACCCTCCCCTGTTCATGCTCGCTCGCTCTCTCTCTCAGAAATAAATAAAACATTTTAAAAAATCATGGCAGTGTATCATATTTAATGATTAAAAGGAAGAAGAAAAAAAAGAAAATAAATAATACCAAAGGCAACTTCATAACTAACATCTCTTGGAGACAAAATCTGATTGGGCTAGGATTTCATAATGGCTCAGATTGAAATGAGACTATTGTTTAAAAAAAAAATAAGACTATTGTTATCCTTGTGCTTAATTAAGTTCTCTAGAATGGTCTCATTTCCGTGTTTCAACCGGAGTATGAGCAATGAGCATTCCTTCACTTCACAAAGTGGGCACATGACATTTGAGGCACAGGTGACTCAGCACAGGGTCTTTGACTGTTTGCTTCAGTTTCTCTCTCAGTCTCTTGTGTCTGCTCTGGAATTGGCTGAAGAATTCCTGACTGGAATTTTTGAGCTAAGATGCTACATTCCTCACAGTCTCCTAGGCCAACTCTCTTCTACTTTCTTGTTTCCCTATGAACAGTACTTCCAAACTGTCATGTGGATATGACCCTTGAAATATGTGACCTAGTTATAAGAAGTGATGGAAGCTACAAGACAGAATTAAGATGAAAATTATAGCAAAACAGGATGTGGTATGGACCAGGCAGATTTCTTAGTTCCTTTCTTCATTAAACTAATGATTTTCTGGGGCTCAGTTGGTTAAGCCTCCAACTCTTGATTTTGGCTCAGGTCATGATCTCAGGGTCAGGAGATCAAGCCCTGCATCAGGCTCCATGCTAGGGCCTGCTTAAGATTCTCTCTCTCCCCTACCACATTCCCTCTTTCTCTAAATAAAATAAAATAAAAATAAAATAAAATAAAATAAGTTAACTATTTTATTTCAAAACAGAGCGTATTTCTGTGACAGCTCTTCTGTCTCTTTGGTTAAGATTCAAACCATGGCGTGTGTGGTTTTTCATGGTCTAGCCCCTGCTTAGCACTCTAGCCTGTGCCATATTTTGGAAATTTTCTTCAATTCAGTTTAAACTCTCTGCCATTTTTCAAATGTGGAGGATATTCTAATCAACTCTTCTGTCATCCAAGGATATACATTGTCTTGAAATTTCAGTCTCTTTCCTCTCTCTCAGAAATGAATAAAAAAATTTAAAAAATTTTTTAAAAAGGGGCGCCTGGGTGGCTCAGTCGGTTAAGCGTCTGACTTCGGCTCAGGTCATGATCACACGGTTTGTGGGTTCGAGCCCCGTGTCAGGCTCTGTGCTGACAGCCAGCTCAGAGCCTGGAGCCTGTTTCAGATTCTGTATCTCCCTCTCTCTCTGACCCTCCCCTGCTCACTCTCTCTCTCTCTCTCTCTCTCTCTCTCTCAGAAATAAATAAAAAACAGTAAAAAATTTAAAAAAAAAGAAATTTCAGTCTCTTTCTTGTCCCACGGCATTAGGCTGGGAGAATAAAAGGAAACCTCCAAGTTTCCTTTCCTTCTTTCCTTTAAAACCCAGAGCAGGCCAGAGAGGGGGCCTTAGCTGACGTCTCTGTACTGGTCTCCTCTTGTTTCCCAAAGGCACCCCCAACACACACTGTGTCTAGTACTTTTCAAACCCCATTCTATTTCAGAAATGCTCTCCTTCAGCCAGTCAGCATCTCTCTCCATTCCGATTCTGAGACACATATGGCTTTCCTATTGCATAAATAGGAAAAGATGGGATATTTACACGTTGAACACTGATCTGTGTCTTTTCTATTCCACCTTCCAGATCTCACGTGTCATTGGTACGCCCCGGGGAAATGCCCTCCTGGTGGGGGTGGGCGGATCAGGAAAGCAGAGCCTGACAAGGTTGGCTTCATTCATTGCTGGCTATACTTCCTTCCAGATCACTCTGACAAGGTAACAGGCTTTCACTTTAATTAACCTGAAATGGATTTTGATAGCAGGTTCTCAGAGGCCAGTTGAATTTAAGAATGCATTTTTTCTTATACATAAGGAGTCATAATTGTTTTCCTTTTTAAATGTTGACTTATCATTGTCCTCTTTCAACCTTTGTTATAGATATGAAATTTTCACATTAATAATTTGCTTTTGAAATATATCAGCCTCTCAGTGTTGTGAAGAGCTTGTGCATGCCATGAGTGTCCTGTGTATTCCTTTCGGTGTATTTCCAAAGAAACTTATTCCTACTAAATATTCATTCAGATTTCAAGCATGTTATTAACTAGAAAAGTAGATGAAAATTTTGTATTGATTCACTGTTGATACATTTAAAAATATTTGTTGAACACCAACTATGCATCAGGCACAGGTCAGGTGCTAGGGAGCACATGGTAACACGGCCAGCCTGGCCCATGTCATCACAAAGCTTACAGCAGTCAAGGGGTCAGACAGCTGAGCAGTTCATCCAGTAAGGTGTCATCTGTAGGGGGCACCTGGGTGGCTCAGTCGGTTAAGCGTCTGACTTCAGCTTAGGTCATGATCTCACAGCTAGTTGGTTTGAGCCCCATGTCAGGCTCTGTGCTGACAGCTCAGAGCCTGGAGCCTGCTTTGGATTTTGTGTCTCCCTCTCTCTCTGCCCCTCTCATGTTTGCTTGCATGCTCTCTCTCTTTCTCTCTCTCAAAAATAAATAAACATTAGAAAAATTTTTTTAAAGGTGTCATACGTAAGTGCTATCTATGAGAAGGGAAATAAGTGCAGGCCAGCTCCTATTAAAACATGAAGGAGGGACTCCTAACCTAGTTTAGGGGATGGTCAGAAAAGGCTTTCTGGGAAGGCCTGAGTATGAATAGGATTTATCTCAGAGAAGAAGAATGGTAAAGAATGTTCCAGGCAAAAAAGATCAGCACATGTGAAGTCACACTGAGGCCCTGGAAGAAGTAAAATATGGGTGGGTGTGCAGCATAAGACAGCAAGTGGGAAAGGAATAGAAATGGAGGCCTTTGAAGATATGATAATGAATTTAGACTTCATCCTAGAGCAACAGGAAACCAATAGTGAGTTACTGCTAGGGAGGGCCTGTGGGTTTGTATGTATAGAAAATGGATGGAAAGGGCTAAACAGGAATAGTCATAAGACTATCCCAGGGATTTAGGCAAGAGATGATGGGTCTTGAATGGTGGTAGTAAGAATGGAGAAAAAAGGACAGACTTGAGATCACTGGAAAGTTGAACAGGTGAACTTGGTCCATCCTAGGTCTGGCTTGGGAAGATGATGCATACACTGACACATACACTCCTCAAGATAGGGAACCCCAGGAGGATTATTCTTGGACATATGTGTGCAGGGCAGGCAGAACCAGGAAGTGAAGAGTCGGCATGAAGAGAAAAGGGCGATTCAGAGGGGCTGAATGGAATTTCCGGATTAATCAAGAGAAGCAGGAGGCCAGTTTGGGAAGTTTAGTTGGGCTGAAAATGATCAGAGGTTAACCTGCAGGTGTGGGCACAGGAAGTCTTGCCTGTTGGGCGTTGCTCTAGAGCTTTGCCCTACTGGGCCCTCCTGCACCCCTCATCTGTCTTACTGATGGAGGCCAATAGATACCTGCTCGGACAAAGATCAAAAATGATTAAAAACTGGGCTTAAGGTCCAGCTATTCATGTGTTGTTACACTTTTCATTTGGTTCAAATTATGTGCTGCTTCTTGGAGAAGAAATCTAAAAGATTGCTTTTTTTTATTAAGTACTAGGACAGAGAGAAATAATTCTAATTGCCACGTGTAGAATTGTTCTAGTTTGGATAAAAGCAGAGTTTGAGAAAAGATATCCTATACAGGAAAAAGACTGGGCTCTGAGAGTTTTTTAAAAAATGTTTTTTAGTTATTTATCTTGAGAGACAGAGAATGTGAGGGGAGGGGCAGAGACAAGATAGAGAATCCTAAGCAGGCCCCACTCTGTCAGCGCAGAGGCTGATGGCAGGGCTTGATCTCATCGATCTTGAGATCATGAACTGAGTCAAAATCAAGAGTCAGATGCTTAACTGAATGAGCCACCCAGGCGCCCCTGGACTCTGAGATTTTTGTTCCCAACATTTATTTAAAACCTTACAGTTTTCAAAGCACTTTTATATGCACAAGCTAATTTGGTCCTTAAAAGAACTTTATGGGCTAGCAGGGCATATAATATTAGCCTATCTTATAATGGAGACTCTATCACTTGTGGGAAATCCCAGATCTACCTGGGAATTAACCACAGTATTTCAGGTTTCTGGTCTGGCTTGACTTTCACTGTGCCGCAGTGCCTCAGGAAAAAATGTCTTGTACCTCCTCTCTCTGTGATAAATTAGTTCCTCTGCATGTGCTTTGTTACTGATGGAAAGGAGGGCCAAGGTCTCCTAGCCCTCCCTCAGCCTTCAAGAGGCCATCTTACTGCCTACACCTCTGCATAGCTATGTGGCCACGAGTCAGGAAGCAAGAAGCCCACATTCCAGAAGCACAGACATTTGTAAGAGGGCTCAGGTCATAATTTGAGGCAGTGGACCCTTGATCCAGCAGACTGGGCTGGAAGTTTTCTCAAGTCAGGAGAAGCTGCGATGAGTTATTTTCTTTTCTCTCTGTCAACCTCTTTAATGGGGGACTGCATCTTTGAAATTCTTTTTTAATCTCTCAGATCTCACTTCCCCAGACATTTTCTTAAAATATTGATGCATGGTTGTGGGATTTCTGGTTCTAGGGTTTAGGGTTTAGATGATCAAAAAGCACAGAGCATAGAAGTTAAATATTTAGTAGCTTAAAAAAATCAGAAGGCCATTTGCTCTTGGGCTCTGAACTCTGAGTTTATTTAATGACAAAAAATTTCACATAATAATTTCGTAAGTCTGAATCTCTTGGATTGAAATATCTTTATTTTTACTTTTCATGGTAATGGGCTTCTCTGTATTGGGACATCTCTAATATTTCATGATTGCAGTCCAACTTCCACTAAAGGATTGCTTTTCATGGTGAAAGAGTGTGATATTTAGAGTGTGATATTTCATGTTTCCAGCCATTTTCCTACAGTGTCCTGATTGCTTAGGAAACTCTTTTATGTGGGATCCAAAGATGTGTTGGAGGATGAGAAGGCATCATTCTTTATTAAGATTTTATTTTTAAGTAATTTCTACACCTAACGTAGGGCTCAAATTTACATCCCCAAGATCAAGAGTCGCATGCTCTTCCAATGGAATCAGCCAGGCACCCCAGAGAGCACCATTGGTAATAGGGCATCTCCCTCACCCTAAAGAATTAGACTTGAAATTATTTAATTTAGATTAATTTGTGAGATATCCTTAAAATTGCAATTGGGTGCTTAGCAAACATTCCAATGTAACTTTTGTTTTAGCATTACCAACAAATAGTTTCAAAATGAAATATATACAGGTTCAGATGACATTTCGCCGTGGTAAAAATGATATTTTGGTTTCAGGCTGACTTTTCACTCTAGGTGTTTATTTTGTGTCACAAAAAGCTATAATATTTCAAGAAATGTGGAGTTCAAAAAGTAGTTTCAGATTTGCAGGTAAAGATAATGTTATTTGACTTGATGTTAACTAGACTTATCGTGGTGATCTTTTTACAATATGTGTGAATATGGAAATATTACGTTGTGCACCTGAAACTAACATAGCATTATATGTCAATTATGCCTCAAGAAAAAAAAATAGTTCTTAACTTTAGTGAGTAAGGAAATACTCAAAATTTTAACAAGATGTTGCACTTCAATTACTCCCAAAGGAATAGCGATTCAGAACTGAAAGAAACTTTTAAAACATCAGTTTCATCCTTGTAAGTAAATACAATGACCCAGTAACATTCACATTCAATAAAATCTTGTCTGATGGAACAGTATCAGCATTTCTTTTTATTAACATAATGCACAAAAGCATTTCTTTTTATGCCATATAAGGTCAGATGGCATAAAGCATTGTCATAAGGATCTTTCCTTCCCATTAAAGTAGTTTAGCTGGTGACACAATGACAATATTTCCTTAGGTCCTACAGCACATCAAATCTAGTGGAAGACTTGAAGATTTTGTATAGAACAGCTGGGCAGCAAGGTGAAGGGGTCACTTTCATCTTCACGGACAATGAGATTAAGGAGGAGTCATTTCTGGAATATATGAACAACGTTTTATCATCGGGTGAGGTAGGAGCCCATTTACCTTCATACATTTTGACTCCTCAGATTCCCTCCAACTTTAGAGGTCTCGCATCCTTCCGTTATGGTTTTTGAATGAGTGCTATTATTGGGAATTAGGAGATAAGCAAGAAGAACTGCTTTTTCTGTTGGGTTCAGAGAATAAAACTGAGCTGATTGGATTTTCGATGTGTCCATTTACCCCCTCAAAAGGCTATGACTTTGCAGTTAATAATAGAATCGTTTGTGTATTTTAAAACGTGGGGTATCTTATCTTGAGGACTTGGTTATTTATTTTTTTAAAGGATATGCAAAAGCTTTTTATTTTGCTGTAGTACTAATAGTTTATTTTTGCTTTTGTTTCCCTTCCCTGAGAAAACACATCTAAAACAATGTTACTAAGGCCAATGTCACAGACCACTTCCTATGTTTTCTTCTAGGAGTTTAATGGTTTCATGTCTTATATTTAGGTCCTTAAGCCATTTTCATTTCATTTCATTATATTTAATTTAATTTAATTTAATTTAATTTTATTTATTTATATTTAGAGAGACAGAGAAAGAGACAACATGCAGGCAGAAAGAGGGAGAAAGAATCCCAAGCAGGCTCCAGGCTCTCAGCACAGAGCCTGATGCAGGGCTTGATCTCACAAACTGAGATTATGACCTGAGCTAAAATCAAGAGCTGGACACTCAACCGACTGAGCCACCTAGGCTCCCCATTACCAGACTGTTTTGATTATTATAGCTTTATAGTATATTTTGAAATCTGGGATTGTGATACATCCAACTTTGTTCTTTTCCAAAGTTGGCTTTGGCTATTTGGGGTCTTTTGTGGTTCCATACAAATATTAGATTATTTGTTCTAGTTTTGCAGAAAATACTATTGGTATTCTGATAAAGATTGCAATGAATCTGTAGATTGCTTTGGGAAATATGGACATTAATAATATTAATTCTTTTAATCAATTAGCATGGGAGCATACTCAGTCAGTTGAGCATCTGACTCTTGATTTCGGCTCAGCTCACGATCTCACGGGTTCATGGGATGGAACCCCGTGTCAAGCTCTGTGCTGACAATGTGGAGCCCGCTTGGAATTCTCTCTCTCCTTCTTGCCTCCCCCCACCCATCCCTGCTCACATGCGTGTGTGCTCTCTCTCTCTCAAAATAAATAAATAAACATTTTAAAAAGTCTATAAGCATGGAATGTCTTTCCATTTGTGTCATGAGGACTTTGGTTAATTTTCTAAAGGTGAGTTTTAGGACACAAAAGGAAGAAAGATATCATATGTATTGAGCTATAGATTTTGATACGTTTTCATATGCCTGTACTGTACATTTGAATGTTTGCATTTCTTTTGAAGGTCTCCAACCTATTTGCTCGTGATGAAATTGATGAAATAAATAGTGATCTTGTACCAGTCATGAAAAAAGAATACCCCAGGCGCCCTCCTACCAATGAGAACCTGCATGACTACTTCATGAGTCGGGTCCGACAGAACCTTCACATTGTGCTCTGCTTTTCACCTGTGGGGGAGAAATTTCGAAATCGAGCTTTGAAGTTCCCTGCCCTTATTTCAGGATGCACCATTGACTGGTTCAGCCGATGGCCTAAAGATGCCTTAGTTGCTGGTTAGTGTGGTGGACATTTTGGTCAGTTTTTGGTTAACATGTGTGAGTGTGTGTCTGTGTGTGTGTGTGTGTGTGTGTGTGTGTGTGTATTTATTTATGTTCTGTTCTGTTTCCTCTCTCTGTACGGGATTGAGCCCAAAGTCACTTTGTCCAATATTTAAGGATTTTTGCAAGCTGGTGCTCTTTCATAGTAGGTGGCAAATTTTTCCCAGAGTGTGGTTATCAGACAGTGATCATCAGTCTCTACTCCCTTGGATTCATTTCCAGTGATTCTAGTCTTTTCAGGGACGCTTACAGGCTTGGTCTCAGTTGGACCCCCAGGGATGTTCAGGGTGTCCCAGGAAGGCACTGACATTTTAACTGCTTCGATAGCATTTGTGTTCTTTTCAAAGCGGGTTGGCCACCCTCAGAGTAGTTGAAGCCAAATGTCTCTTGGACATTTTGTTCTCATGACTGCAGTCCGGGAAACCAAAGAAGAGAACATTATCCAGCAATCCTCTGATGGTTCCTGTCCTTGAAAGGAATGTTAGCTAGAGGGTTCTATGACTTGGTTCCTTGCTGCTTCCACTTCTGTGGAAGAGACATCAGGAGAGAAGATGTCAGAGATCATTTAGTTCATGTTTTTTCAGCTTTGGGTGAGAAATTATTTGTGGATATTTTAAATGACAGGATGTTTAGGCCTCACCCTTGACCTGTTGTGTCAGAACCTTGGGGGTGCCCTGTCTCAGTGCAGTGGTTTTCAAACTTTCTGTCTGGTTATGTTTTAAAAATAGTTAAGAAGAGTCCTGTTTCCCAGAAATACCTTGCTGGTAGCCTTGATAGACAAAAGCGAGGTGAGGGACGTGAGGAAGGTTCTGGAGCCTGCCTTCTCAGCCCTAGCCCACATCTGTGCCATGCCCACATCTGGCTCTCCGGTTCTGTGGTGCCCAGTGTGCGAACATCTCCTGTCCTTTATAGATGGAGACACTGAGGCCACAGAAGCGGAGGGAATTGTCAGAGATGTGGGAGGCATTAGGGTCTGTACTGGGGCTAGAACCCAGGTTTTATAGATTTATGTATATTCCTAACAAATTCTTATCCACCAGGGACATTTTGTTCTCCACAAACTGCTGTTGACAATAATGTTTTTCCAATGTGGCTTTCAAACACAGAAGAGTTTAACATCTTCGAAGTACACGTGTACATTTTCCTCTTTTGTCTTCTACGGTTTGAGAAAAGGCCAGTGATTTAAAATTTTAAGTCCTCTTAAAATGTAAACACGACTAAGGGAAAAGCTTTAAAATTCCTCAAAGTAGGATATAAATGCAGAGCACACAATGACAGAATTTAAGAGCTATATTAAATTTAACTATGAAACATGATAATTAGTATACAAGTACTTTGTAGAGTAACATGTAAGGTATTATTATGAACAATAAAATAACAATTTCATGTGACAAACATTGTGATATACATAATTAAGATTATTTAATTTAAATATGGAGCCCTTCCTGCTAGGTCTATATTTCAATCATCTCTTCTATTACAAGACAAAGGCCTCACTGATCTTTCCTTTGTTAGTTTCTCACACATCCACCCCTTTCTTTTAAATCTCATTGTATTAACCCAAGTCAGGATTGATTACATGAGGGTCAGGGAAACTTACATTTCTGTGTAGTTGTTTCCTAGTTAGTGTCCTGATTTTCTATGGGTGTGTCTCCTTGTTTGTTTATGGAGAATGTATTTATTGAACTCCATGCTGTGTATAGAGCTGGGTACAGTAGACGGTAAGGTGGGCTTGTTGCTTCAGTCCGAATCCTCTCCCCAGGCAAGCTCATCCTCAGCTTCCTGGGTGATATGTCCCATCAACCTCTCTTTCTAGTCTAGTCCATTCTCTGGCTTGAAATCCGTGCACTTGGCTGCCTGCTTGATACATTCTCATGGGGGGGTTCACAGACCGCTACTCCACTGTGTCTGTGACTGAATTGCCTCTCCTCTGGTCCCTTCCCCAGGAAGTCCCACCATCGTCCACCAACTATGCAATCAGAGAGCTTTGGCTTTGTCTTGATCATCCCAGCCTCCTTCAGCTCTCAAGTCTGCTCCATTGCCAAGTCACTTTGACTTTTATCTGTTTTTAAAAGTTTATTTATTTATTTGTGGCGAGAGGGTCAGAGACAAAAAGAGGGAGTGGGAGAATCCCAAGGAGGCTCCACACTGCAGCTCATAGCGTGACACAGGGTTCAATCTCATGAGCAGAGCCGAAATCAAGAGTCAGACACTTAACCAACTGAGCCACCCAGGTACCCTGTGTTGACTTTATTTTTTAAACATTGGGAGACTGTTTCTAGCGCTTTCCCTCTCACAGATGTCCGAGGCCAAGCTGTCACTGTCGCTCACCTGGAAAACACAAATTGCTTTCTTATGACCTCTCCTCTCTCAGCTGTCTGCCGTCTATCCCACAATGCTGACAGAGAATGAGGAAAACACAAACCCAACCACACAACTTTCTACTTAGAACCTCGCATCACCTCCCCATGCTCTTGGGGGAAAAGGCCATGTTATCTAGCCTGGCCTCCCAGGCTGGGAAGTGACCCTGCCCACCCCAACCCCACCCCCATCTTCTCTTGAGGTCTCTTTTTCTTCCTATTCTGTTCTTGATCCTTGAACAGGCTGCTTTTTCTTCCCACATGACACTCTCCTCCTCCATCCTACTGAACCCCTCCTCCTTTTGTCTGGATGGTGCTGGGTCAGTCAAAGATCCCTTCCTAAGGTGAACAATCCTAATTCCCTTTCTCTCCACAAAGCCTGTTCCCATACTATCACTTCATAGCACTCTGTGCTTCCTTCCTGGGACTAACCATAGTCTGCTGTTTATATAGTTAGGTGTGTGTTTATTTGATTAATGCTGATCTGTCCCACTAGACTAAAAACTCCATGAGGTCAAGGATTATCTATCTTTTATTCACAATCATGGCAGCAACCAGTGTCTGATGGTTACAGTGTTGAAGGAATGAGTCAGTCTGTCAAAGTTCATTTACTTACCCAACCCAAACCTTCCCTCTCTTCTTCTCCCCAGATATACCTCTTTTGTTTGTTCTCTGAATGTGCTTTGATCGGTCTTATCTTCCATGCATTGTCCCCATTGGATCAAGAATATTCTCTTTTGTCTCCTCTGTTTATCTAAGTTTCAGAGCATAGTCAGAACTCATCACATCCTTCACTCTTGTTTTGTTCACTAAGGAATATTTCGTTTCCCGCCATCTCATCTTAGATCTCCTATATCTATAGCATGCAGACTTTATATCATGTACCTGGGTATTGAAATCTTCTTAAACCTTTGATAACCTATAATTTTTTGTGGTTATGTCTCCAGTCTAGTCTGGTAAGTGTTTACTGTGCTACTCACAGTAGTGGATAAAATAATTATAAGACATAGCTCCTTTATTTAATAAATACAAAATCTTGTTGGGAAAACCAACATCTGCACACCTAATATTAACCTTCCTTATGTTAATTTGAAAGAATTCCATATGTGGGTATTGCAAATGCTTAATATCTTTAGGAACTTAAGTGTTGTTTATTCTTTTTAGAAAATTAGCAATGAGGTTTCTAGAAACAGCCTTATTTAAGTTGTCTTCAAGATGCTGGTTCTAAGTTAAATTATTATCTTCAGCCACATCAGTAAGGAAATGTATAATTACATTTGTGTTGGTATATTTCATTTAGATTATACTAAATATTTCCCATAAAATATAAAATTACTGTATATTTTTATCATTAATTAATATTAATACTTTATTCTTTAAGATACATTTTATTTTTGCTTCTTAAACCAGTTTATTGAGGTATGAGTGATATACAAAGAGCTGTACATAATAAAATATGCACCTTGACATATTTCAAGGTAAAACACATCCATGGGACTATCATAGTAATTCGTGCTATAGATATACCCATCACCTCCAGAAGTCTTCTTCTGATTTCTTTAGTTGTTCTCATGATGACGGTGATGATGAGGATGATATGGTGATTTTGTGATAAAAACACAACATAAGATCCCTTCCAGTTATTTTTAAGTATACAAATAGCATTGTTAGCTACAGACATCATGATATACAGTAGACCTCTAGGACTTACTCATTTTGAATAATTAAAACTTTGTACTTTTTGTTACTTTCTGACTGGGAGGAGGAGGAAATGGGACACCCTCTTCCTAGCTCCTGGCAATCACAGTTCTGCTCTCTGCTTCTGTGAGTCTCACAATTTCAGATTCCTCCTATAAGTATCATGTAGTATATGTCCTTCTGTGTCTGGCTTATTTCACTCAGCGTAATGCTTCAGGTTTACCCATGTTGTTGCAAATGGCAGGGTGCTCTTCTTTTTTTTTTAAGGCTGAATAATATTCCATTGCATGTATATCCATTTATCCATCAACAAACATTTAAGTTGTTTCCATGTCTTGGCTACTGTAAATAATGTCATGAGCACAGGGGCACAAATATCTCTGTGACAGTGATATTACTTCCTTTGGAAATGTGCCTGGAAATGAGATTGTTGGATTGTATGGTAGTTTTATTTTTAATTTTTTGAGGAACTTCCACACTGTTTTCCATAGAGGCTGCACCAGTTTACATTTCCACTAATAATGCACGTGGGCTCCCTTTTTTGCACACTCTTGCCAACGCTTGTAATCTTTTGTTTTTTTCGATAATGGTCACCCTAACTTATATGAAGTGACATCTCATTGTTATTTTGATTTGCATTTCCCTGATGATTGGTGATGAACACTTTTTCATAATACCTGTTGGCCATTTGTGTGTCCTGTTTGGAGAAATCTCTTTTGAGTTCCTTTGTCCATTATTTTTATAAATTTTTTTTTAAGTTTACTTATTTTCAGAGAGACAGAGACAGCATGAGTGGGGGGGGGGCAGAAAGAGAGAGAGAGAGAGAGAGAGAGAGAGAGAGAGAGAAAGAATTTCAACCAGGCTCTGCATCATCAGCACAGAATCTGTTATGTGGGGCTTGAACTCATGAACTGTGTGAGATCATGACCTGAGCCGAAATCAAGAGTCAGATGCTTAACTGACTGAGCCACTTAGGTGCCCCCACTTTGTCCATTTAATCAAGTTACCTATTTTTTGCTATTGAGTTGTAGGAGTTATTTATTTTGCATGTCAACTCTTATCAGAGGTAGGGTTTGCAAACATTTTCTCCCCCATTTCATAAGTTACTTGTTCACTTGTTAATTGATTTCTTTGCTGTGTAGGAGATTTTTTAGTTTGGTCCAACCCCATGTTGTTTTTGCTTTTATTGCCTGTGCTTTTGGTGTCATATACAAAAATTATGGCCAAGACCAATGTCAAGGACCTTACTCATTATGTTTTCTTCTGGGAGTTGTATGGTTTCAGGTCTTATGTTTAGGTCTTTAATCTATTTTGTGTTGATTGTTGTATATGGTGTAAGACAGTGGTTAGATTTCATTCTTTTGCATATAGATACCCACTTTTTCCAATGCCATTTATTGAAGAGACTGTCCTTTCCTCATCATGTATTCTTGACACCCTTGTTGAAAATCAGTTGACTATACATGTATGGGTTTATGTCTGAACTCCCTTCTGTTCCATTGTTCTATATGCCTATTTTTAATGTCAATACCATGCTGTTTTAATTACTATAACCTTGTAATATATTTTGAAATCACAAAGTGTGATGCCCCCAGCTTTATTCTTGCTCAAAATTGCTTTGGTTTTTGGGGGGTTCCCGTTGTTTCATATGAATTTGTCTCTATTTCTGGGAAGAAAATGCCATTGGAATTTTGATAGAGACTATATTGGATCTGTAAATTGCTTGGATAGTATGGACATTTAAAAAATAATAATTCTTCCAAATCATAAACATGCGATGTCTTTTCATATATATGTTTAATTTCTTTGATTAGTAGTTTATAGTTTTGAACATACAAGTCTTTCATCTTCTTTAGTAGAATTTATTCCTGCATATTTTATTCTTTTGGATGCTATTATTATTAATCAGATCTTCTTAATTTCTTTTTTTGGATTGTTGTTATTGCACAGAGTATTTTCCTAATTTAAAGATGCTTACTTAGAAGGCTAGTACTAGATTTTGTAGTATTTTCACAACTTAAGTGCTTTTGGAAAAAACGTGAATTTTTTCATATGTCATTTAAATTGACTAAGTCTCTTGATGAAGCATTTAAAGAAAAATATGCTTTGTTTTATGTTGTAAAGTCCTGTATTTTCCACCATCTGATAATCTCCATTTTGGCAAACCTTTGTTTTTAGCTTTACATGGGGTTGTTTTGAATTGTTTCTTTAAATGTCTGTATTATCTTCATTCTGGTGGTCTTGTCTGTATTTGTTTTTTCTTTTTTGTCCTTTCCTTGACTACCTTTATTTTAGTCTTTGTTTCCAAGATAGTTTTGTCCTTTTCTTCTTATTTCCTGAGTTCAATCAATCCTTTTTTTCATTTCTTCCTGATACATTATTTGGTCAGTTTCTTTTTAATTTTTGAATTTCTTGTTCAACATAGTTTCTGACTTCTTTGGCTTCTTTGGGGATACTGGCATCAATTTGTAGTGCATTACAGTTTTAATATGCTTTTTTGGAGAAGCAGGGGCAGAGGTTTCCATCAGCTGGGCATTTTGATTTTCCTTTCCTATTTCATTTTTTATTAGTTTTTTTCTTTTAATTCCAGTATTATTAAGATGGTAGTCTTGTATTTCTCAATGATGCTCTGTGGGGCTAATGACACTACTAAATCCACGGACTTCATTTAGATTTCTGCACGGTAAAGATAATTCTTAATATTCTTCTAGATTACATCTTAAACAATCACATTGTTATAAAAATAGACCACCATCTTCACTTGAAAATGAAGTCTGAAGCAAAATCAATAGCATATATATGGCATTTTTTTTTCAAAGAAGGCCATTTTAATTACGTAAATAAAATGGCCCTCTTTGAGAATTATTACTTGATTTATAATCTACAAGATGTGGTCTTGTGAGCTAGCCACCCCTGCTTCTGCAGCTGCTCACAGCTGGTGATGCAGCATCAATGAGGCAGCTGCACTTAATAGCCCCTCAGAAAGTTATACCAACCGCAACAGTAGCCACGGGTTTCTGAGAAAATTAGCATATTTTGTTTATGAAGCACATTAGTCAATAAGTACTTTTTAACTCCACGCTGCACTTAAACCTCTTTGCTTAGTGCTCTAAAAGACCACATAGTTCGGTTCTCTCTGGATTTCTAAATCAAGGTGACATACACTTTGGAGTCCATCATCCTTGGATCAAATCACCAATCTTCCATCTGCAGGTAAACTTCTCTAAGCCTCATGATTCTTATCTTCAAAAGGCACATATTAAAATTCATCACTTAGGGATGTTATAAGGATTAACTGATAAGGTTTTGCCAAGATTAGACGTGCTCGCCCTCTCAATGTATCAGTTAAGAATATGTTTGGCTGTAGGAGAAAACCAGACAAGTACTTGGTCAGGCAAGTACTTTTTTCTCCCCTCATTTCCTGCTGCCAAGAAAATGCAGAGCTGTGCAGTCCAGGACCGTGCCATCGGGGGACCTTGCCCCTTCTATCTGGCTGTCATCCTTGGGTGTGGCTTTTACTCTTCCAGGCACAAGGTGACTGCTCTATCTCCAGGCATCATGTTTGTGGACGCCTCATGAAGTTTGCCTTTTATTTCAGGGCACCGTTCTTCTCCAAGAACTTTTGTCTGTGTGTCATTGGCCTGAACTGGGTCACCCCTACTTGTAAGAGAGTCTGGACAATCAAAGAATTTTAGTTGGGCAGATTGTTACCCTGAGCAAAATATAGATTCTTTTAGCAACAAAGAGAGGGAATGGCTGCTGGGTAGGCAACTGATGTCCCTCTTTCACTTTGTTACTTCAATTCTTTTAATCTCAATGAAGTGGAAATTGAAGGGCACCAAAATTCAGACACTGAGCCCAACTTCTCCTCTCACGCATACACCTCACGTCATTCCCATCAAGTGCTGTGAACACACAACACCGAAATGTAACCCACACCAACTTCAGGCTTCAATCTGACCGTGGGTGCCCAAACTGGCCTTGCTGCTCTGGTGATTGGATAATTGAGATGACCTTGGAAGGGCTTTCCGTGGCTCTTGCTTGAGTCTTGCAGGCTTCAGGCACCCTAAGTGAAAAGGATCTGATTGTTCTCATAATTTTCATAACCTTTCCTGTGCTAGAGATTGTGGGCCTTTGGAAAACTATACTTTGAATCCACTCTGTTTTTATTCTCTTTGACTTTCCAGAGAGACAAAAAGAACACTTGCTACATAAAAAAAGAAGTCCCCGTTATTGATACTCTCTGTTCACGTAAGAAGGGAAAAACCTCACTACACAGTAAATACAAAAGGTTCTCAGAAAGTGGGAACCTCCCTGAGGATACCCTGTAATGCCAAGTAGAGCACTTAGTATCATGCCTGGTGCACCGTGAATATCGCAGCTGTAGGGGTTCCTACTTACACAAACTTTATCCAAGGCAAAGATTGTTCCTGTGTTTCCAGCGCTTAAACTTAAACTTCCTGGAAGTTAAACTGTTCTTTGTAAAGATCGCTTAACTCATATGAGAAAATATGACTTCTGAGTCTTAATTTATGGCCTTTCAGTGTATATGGTAAATTTTGTTTATAACCAGGCTAAGAAATGGTACCTATTATTTACACAGATGTAAATACCGCCCCACGATTGCTTTAAGAACTTAATTTAGCAATCAGTTGCTAATCATTTTTTATTTCTTTGCCAACTATCACCGGATAGGTTTGTTTACTTGATTCTTTCTCTTTCCTTCCCTTTTTATTAGTCATATACTTTAAAGAATTTTTTTAACATTTATTTATTTTTGAGAGACAGAGAGAGCGTGAGCGGGGGAGGGCAGAGAGAGAGGGAGACACAGAATCTGAAGCAGGCTCCAGGCTCTGAGCTGTCAGCACAGAGCCCGACGCGGGGCTCGAATTCACGAACCGTGAGATCATGAGCCAGACTGAGCCCCCTGGGCGCCTTTTTATTGGTCATATTCTATTTGCAACTCTTACGTACATTACTCAATGCTTTAAGTACTTTTTAAGCAAATCCATAGACAACCTTCTCCCAAGATATGTGAAGTTGGTTATATTAATTTTTAACTGCATTATGCAAATCCTTTGTAACTTCCTTGGCATTGAGGCCAAGTTTCCTACTAGTCTTTTGCTCCGTGGTACCATCACAGGGCTCAGTGTGCAGCAGACACTCCATGTTTGTGTGGTGATTGCTTAGCTCTGACTTCATGGGCTCTTCCTATAAATAGGAAATGCTGCCTTAGAATTCGTCCCATGATTGACACTATTGGGAAGACAAAGGTCTCTAACAGGAGATTTTTGCTCAAGCATTTTTAAAAGACACTGTAAATTAGAATTGACTGCAAATGGCCAGCAGCCACTTTTAAGAACAAGATGATCCAGGCATAAAAAAGTTTAGTGACAAACATTCCACACACCGAATGCAGTCAGAGCCGGGAGAATTAAGGGTATGACAGGTTCTGCATTTAAAAACAAATGGGATTGTTAAATATAAGTACCAGGTGGGCACTGATTTCTGAGTTATTTGTACCACTTTTGCCCTTATGTGAAGCATAAAACATAAAACAGGTCAGCCGGCTACTGACCTGAACCTTCGGCTGAGAACCTGACATGCAGAAGAGACTTCTTTGCATAAGTACCAGAAAACAAAGGCTGATGATAGACTTGAGGTCTGTTACATGAAAGGGAAAATAAAATTGTTGAAGTCGTAGGCCTGGGGCCAAAATACGCTGACAGATATCTACCTAGTTGGGGCTGTAAAAATGGTAGGCAGTCCTAAGAAATGTCTGAATCTTTCAAAATTAGCCAGTGAACTTTTCAAATGGTCATTCATGTTTGTGTTTCACACGCTGCCATCCTTACCCCTTCTAGTGTCTGAACACTTCCTGTCCCCCTACAACATTGACTGCAGTTTGGAAACCAAGAAGGAAGTGGTTCAATGCATGGGCTCCTTCCAGGATGGGGTAGCTGAGAAGTGTGTTGATTATTTCCAGAGATTCCGACGTTCTGCTCACGTGACTCCCAAGTCGTACCTCTCCTTTATTCAAGGCTACACTCTCACATATGGAGAAAAGCATGCGGAAGTGCAAACTCTGGCCAACAGGTAAGTGTGAAGTTCAGATGTAAAGTTGTTTTAAGGCATTGGCTCTCAACGGGGGGCAAATTTGCTCCTAGGGAGCATTTTGCATTGACTGGAAACATTCTTGTGTGTTACAACTCAGGTGGGTGGGAAGGGGTGCTATTGGCAGCAAATGAGTAGAGGTCAGGGATGCTGCTTACATCTCACAGTGCATGGGCTGGGCCTCCACAGCAAAGAATCAGCCCCAAATGCCAGTAGTGCTGAGGCTGAGACACCCTCCTTTTGAGCCTATTCGAAGAACTATTCCATGATTGCTAAGAGCTTTGTTCTTGCCCAGTAGAATAAAGTGTTGCCAAGTGTTCATGTCATTGTGGAAATAGGAGACCTGGAAGGAAGCAGTGAATACAGACTGCCTCCCTCCACTCATCCTTCTCTGGAATGCTGACATTCACTGCCTGGCGAATACCCTATTTCACGGAACTCTGTTCCAGATTTCACTGCTCTGCCCTGCTCTTTTCTGAACACTTACAGCTTCTGCTTGTATATGACTAGAACCAGCCAGGGCTGTTCATTAAGGGACCCTGGGTGGCACGTTGGACTGACTCACTCTGAGGGCCCTGGGCTTTGAGGTCACATTATCTCTGGTCCAGAGAGGCAGCATTCCTTCACAGGGTGGTTCTGATGGCTTCATTCCTTGATTCGTTTCCTTCCTTGATCCCACATCTTTCTTCTTTTAACTTAATTGATCTTTTAAAAACAAAACAAAATAGAAGCTATTTATTCTCCTTCTTCCACCATATGGTTTCAAGCATTTGAAGTCTATTGTCATTTAACTAAACTTCATGAGGCATGTTTCCTTCATGATACAGATTCCAGGCCCACCACTGCTCACTTGTAATGGGTTTACCCTCCCACATGTGGTCTATGGAAACCATACGGATATGTTCGGTCAGGCATCCACCCTGGATGTACGTTCATTTTGTCAAGCCCTCTTGGATTTGCGATTTGCACAGATGCTCGTTCTTCAATATGACCATTGCTATCCATATTCATGAACCAGTGCTTGGAAATTTTAACACGGCTTGCTTGGATTTTCAATCCTAGAATGAACACTGGATTGGAAAAGCTAAAAGAAGCCTCAGAGTCTGTTGCAGCCCTGAGCAAAGAACTGGCAGTGAAAGAAAAGGAGCTCCAAGTGGCCAATGAAAAAGCCGACACGGTGTGTGGACACTCACACGTGTGCCATATTTAAGTTCCTGGTAATAAACGTTAATGACGTATGCATAGTCACTAAGTTGTAACCGTGAAAGTATAAATTGTTTTCAATAGAATCTACTACCCTTAATTCTCCTGTGAAACGTTACAAAAACAAAGTCAACAAATCAAGGCAACAATGCTCATTTTCAGATTGCCAAGGTATTTTCGATGAGCTTTCTTTTTCCTCTTTATTGAATTAGGTCTTGAAAGAAGTGACAATGAAAGCACAGGCTGCTGAGAAGGTCAAGGCGGAGGTACAGAAGGTGAAGGACAAAGCCCAAGCCATTGTAGACAGCATCTCCAAAGATAAAGCCATCGCTGAAGAAAAACTGGAAGCTGCAAAGCCAGCCTTAGAAGAGGCAGAAGCAGCCCTGCAGGTAAATCCCTATGATATGACAGGTGTCAAATTTAGTGCCTCGGAGGAGGGCAAAGAGAAATGAGTCACGGCAAGGAAATGCTCTCCTGCTCTGGACTAAAGTTCTCTTCTCTGGAGCCCTCTCAAGTAATATTTTCTGTGGGGAGATGTGATTAGCTCTTTATAGATTTCACTCTTGCTACTTCACATCTCATTTTCTTTACTCTTGAATGATGGGCAGTAGCATAGACTGGCGGTCAGGAATCCTGGGTTCTCATTTCCAGTCTGTCACCAACAAGCTATGTGACATTGGGAAAGTCACCTAGAATTTCTAAAATAACATTTCCCTCCTCATTCATTGAGGGCCCTGGAGTGGGTCTGTAAGAGGTAATGTTCTCTGAGTTTATCTGTGAATTATCCAAATACGGAGCTGCTGATCTAATGTAGCTCGTTAATGGCAGATTTTGAGCAGGCCCCAATAATTTTTCAGTGTAGTTGGGAGGCAGGAACAGAAATGGCAAAATTAGAAAGGAGGCTGGATTCTGAGAAGATATGATGGGTTTAGTGAAATAGGTTCCACCTTAAAGAGCTGGTCCAATTTTGAAGGCTCAACTTAAGATTTTTGGGGACTCAATTTAAGATTACTTTGCTTCTGTCTTACTCATCTACTGCCTTATGTTATTGATTCCTGGTTTAGGCAATGGCTGGAGAAATGAAGCCTTGCTGATCTACCCACAACTCCTTTTACCTGGGCACCCAACATAATTGAGCCCAATTCTGTTGGACACTCTTCCCTTTTAAAGCTAAAGTACAATAATCATGTCCAGCTCCTTACATTTTATACAACATTTATTTGACCCTACTCTCCCAAATGGCTGCTGTTATATTTCTCTCCTTTTTTTCATAGCCACACATCTCATATGAATATCTGCTCTTTCTAGCTCTGGAACACAAATTCTCCTCCACTTCAGGCTGTCTTGCATCATAATATGCATCTACTGAAACAAACATTTTCAAAGTATGTAGTTGCATTCCTAAATTCAGTGGATTTTTTTCTTCATTTTGTTTCCCAATCCTCAGAGAAAAGATTATTAGCTTTGATAAGAAGAAGGTCTTGATCACCTTCCTTTAATGCAAATGCAATTAAGATGGAAGGTTTTCAAGATCTGGAAGAAATGAGTGTACACCTTTGTCCTAGAAATAGGACGGTATCAGATTCTTATCCTTAGGATTTTTCCCCATACTTATTCCATAAAGTGTTTAAGAGATAGAACAATTATTAGCAACCACAGTGGGCCTGACTATTAAATAATTTACTAGATCAGAATCTCTGTGCTAGAAATGGAACAGGACTTCTCTGAGTTAGTGAAATTCGTATTGCTTAAGTTCCATCATTTAAAGGTCACTTCCCAGCTCAGAAACCTCTAATTATTCAATCTGTCAGGCCTGGGGCTACCTGCTAGTGTCAGTCCACTGTGACAAGTCTGGTTTGCTAAAGAGAGAGGTAGATTCTTGACCTACATAACTAATGAGTAAAAAGCACTGCACATTCTGGAGTTTTCCTGGGTTAGAATTCCTCGTATATCCTTAAGTGCTGAATTTTCTTTTTCTTTCAGATTACACTCTTTTTTTCTGACACAAAATGGTCTGTACAATTTTGGAGAAGTCACAGCTCCTTATTGCTCACCAATATTTCCCTCACTGTCTCTCCTCTTGATGTCAGTTTGAATTCTAAAAGTTTGAACTTTTTGAGACACACTTTTCTTTGGAATTAAATATGCATCTCAACCTTATGACTCTGCATCTAACTCAAACATGCTTGCTTTCCTCTGTCAAATTAGCATTTTGAGATTCCAGTTTCTTATCTGAGATTACATGATGGCCTCCTCTCCTCTCACAGACTATCAAGCCTTCGGACATCGCCACTGTCCGCACACTGGGCCGACCCCCTCACCTCATCATGAGGATCATGGACTGTGTGTTGCTCCTGTTTCAAAGGAAAGTCAATGCGGTGAAAATTGACCTGGAAAAAAGCTGTACAATTCCTTCCTGGCAAGAATCTTTAAAACTCATGACTGCGGGAAACTTTTTACAGAACTTGCAGGTTGGTAGTTCAATAATGTTGGGATGACAGGGGACTCAGACTTCACTGGAGTATCTGAGTCCTTTAATAGAATAAATTTCTAAAGAGATTTTGCTGTACACACATATTTTTCCTCATTAATTTTTTGACCATATTAATTGAGGCATAATGACACACACAATTGTATATATTAAGGTTACAACTTGATGTTTAGAGATCTGTATACATTATGAAATAATTGCCAGTCAAGTTAAAGTATCCATGACCTCACAGTTACCATTCTTTTCTTTTCTTTTTTTTCCTTGTTTTGTGGTGAGAACACTTAGAAAATTTCAAATATACAATGTTGTTGACTGTATGCATATTACTGTACCTTATGTCTTCAGAGCTTGTTCTTCTTGTATCTTGATACTCTGTACGCCTTGACCGACATCTCTCCTTTCCCCTCTGGCCTCCCCTGGTGACTAGCATTCTACTCTCTGCTTCTGTGAGCTTGACTGTTTTAGATACTACGTATAAGTGAGACATGCAGGGTTTGTCTTTCTGTGTCTGGGTCCTTTCATTTAGCATAATGTCCTCCACAAACGGCAAGATTTTCTTCTTTTTAAAACATTAATAATATTCTATATACATATATTGAATATATATTTAAGTATTTTTTCAGAATAGAATTTTCTTTTTCAAATATAGACATTAGAGCTTTAAAAATAAGCATTAGATGGGGCATGTGCATGGCTAAGTTGGGTAAGTGTCCAATTTTGGCTCAGGTCATGATTTCATGGTTTGTGGGTTCAAGCCTCACATCGGGCTCTGTGCTGACAGCTCAGAGCTTAGAGCCTGCCTCAGGTTCTGTGTCTTCCTCTCTCTCTGCCTCTCCCCTGCTCACACTCTCTCTGTCTCTCAAAAAAGTAAGCGTTAGAGCCTTTCCTGACAGATTTTAGGCATACTGAAACATCATCAGTGATCTATTTGAGTAGAAGTTTAAAAAATCATTTTAAGAAGGAATGCATATGTATTGTATGCATATAAATACAAATATATGTGTGTTTATATTTTGCAAGTCTCCATAGTAATTTTTTGAGTAGTAATTTTCATGTTTTCAATTTTGAGGTAGAACTTATATACGACAAAATGTGCAAGTTTTAAGTATACAGATTAATGAATATTTACACACGTATATACCTGTGAATGAACCCTGAAATCAAGATTTATATTTCCAGGGGCGCCTGGGTGGCTTAGTCGGTTAAGCGTCCGACTTTTGCTTAGGTCATGATCTCGCGGTTCATGGGTTCGAGCCGCAAGTCGGGCTCTGTGCTGACTGCCAGCTCAGAGCCTGGAGCCTGTTTCAGTCTGTGAATCCCTCTCTCTCTGACCCTCCCCTGCTCACGCTGTCTCTCTCTCTCTCTCCTAGAAATAAATAAAAATATTTAAATTAAAAAAAAAAAGATTTATATTTCCAGACCTCAGAAATCTCTTTTGTGTCCCTACCTAGTCAATAATCTCTCCTAGGGTAACTCTTATTCTCATCTTTATCCTGATAATTAATTTTGTTGGTTTAGAAATTTACATATGTGAAATCATGTCACATGACCTCTTGTGTTGATATCTTTTATTCAATAATCATTTTGAGATTCATTCTTATCATTGTAAGGACAGTATTTCTTTCTTCATTGCTGTATAGCTATTCAGTATATGAAGCATTAGTGTGCGCTAAATATTTAAAAACAATAGGCTCTCTGGGGGAGAAAAAAGGTAAAAAAAGAAGAAAAAGTCTGATTTGTAGTGTTTGCCAATTTCCATGGCAAATATCCCCACAATGGCCAGTTTCAAGCTACTGAAATAATCTTGCTGAATGCAGAGTTGGGAAGGAGGTGTGTAGCAATATAGTTTCCTACCATATAGGAATAGATATAAATGCCATCAAAAACATAGATAGTCAAATGTAGTAATGTAAGAGAAAGTGATTACATTTACCGTATAGTCTTTTTGTTTTAAATAACATTTGTTTAATTATTAGTTTCTAAAATTCAACTTTTTAATAATAGTTCTATTTAACAGCCAATTTGCAAAATTCCTAAAAATTTAGTAATGGTTTTCCATGAGGTTATATGAGCCAGCACAGTGTGAAATGCTGTATGTTTCCATTTATTTGTCCATTGTACTATTGGTGGATTTTGGGGTTGTTTCTAGTTCTTGGCTATTATAAACAAAGCTACTATGAATCTTGGCCTATAGGTCATTTGGTGGGTGTATTTGTATTTCTATTGGCTCTGTACTCAGGAATGGAATTTCTGGGTCATAGGTTATCTATCCTTTTTAAAAATAGTTGTAAATATTTTTGATAGAAGTATAGTTGACACACAATGTTACATTGATTTCAGGGGTACAGCATAGTGATTGAACAACTGAACACATTATGCTATGCCCACTACAAGTGTAGCTAACATCTGAATACATTTCAACAGCTTTATAGATAGCACCAAAGAGCTTTCAAAAATAGCTGTGTCCGTTTACACACCCATCAGCAGTGTGTAAGTTGTTCTACATCTTAACTATTTTCTACTTTTCACTATTCTGATGGGTTTGTAGTAGTATCTTATTAATGTGGGTTTAGTTTGCATTTTCCTGGTAATAATGCTGAGAATCTTTGCAACAGTTTATGAACCTCTTGGGATTTCCTCTGTTTAGTACCTGTTAAGATCTCTTTTTGGGAGCCATTTCTGAACTCACTAAGTTGAGAAAAAACTCCTTGTGAGGTTAAGGTAAGTTGCACGGACTCTTACCGTCAGATGGCAACCGATATCCACCCCCACCCAATTGTTTCTGCTTGAGCACCAACCCCCAAGGCACCTTGTTGATTGGTATTCTGAGTGACTCATTCTGGCCTTGATATGCTGATGCACTTTGTGAAGGAACTTACTAAAGGAACTTCTTTTGTGGTTATGAGAGCAACATTGAGTTCCTGAAAGACCTGTTTTTCTTAATACCTCCCATTAAGCGATGAGCAGGCTATTGACCCCTGCTCACAAAGAACTAACTTTTGCCTTTACTATGCTAATGCCACTTCTGGGCTGTTCCCCATACACCTATGCATATCAATGTTCTGGAAAGTTTTTACTGATCAAAGAATTTATCATCAGAATGCCGCTTCTGTGCCGTCCCCCAAACACTAAATCATAAAATAAAGTTGAGTCTCAGACAGTGCAGACTGGCTGGTGGCCAGAAAAAAATCTCGTGGCTCTCACATCTCTCCCTCGCCTACACCATCCATCCTTCAGGGGCTCCTGGACTGGCCGGAGCTGGATTCCGGCAGTCTCTTGTCTGTTTAAATTTTTAATTGACGTGTAGAATTTCTTTATAAGAAACATGAGTAATTTGTCATTGATATGTTTGCAAGTATCTTCTCCCACATTCTGCCTTAGTTGTTCATTCCGTTAAAGGTATCCTTTGATAAACAGACATTCTTAACTTTGAGGCCCAATTTGTCAATATTTTCCTAGGGAGTGCTTTCTGTGTTCTCTTCAGGACATCTTTGGCCTACCTCTAAGGCAGAATAAGTGTTTCTATATTTTCTTCAAGAAGTTTTATTGTCTTATCTTTCATATTTGGATTGTGACACAACTAATGGGGAAAACCAAAGTCATATTTGTTTCCAAAGCAATAACCGTAGTGCTTTCTTTCATTCAGTTTTCAATTCCACATGACCCAAGTGTTATGTGCCTAGGACATCTTGTGAGGCACCTCACAGCAGCTGTAACAGTGAGCAGCTTATGAAACTGGTGGCCATACTTGTCTCAGATAATTAAAATATGGCACTCTATGATGTAGGTGCCATCAAGTAGTAGGGGAGGTGGTGACAAACTATGACTGAGTGTGTGTGGAAAGGCAGTGGTGACGGGGAGATCAAGAAGTTTTCACAGAAAAGTGCAACAGTGGGACTGGACTTCGCACGGGACCCTGGCAGGTGACTCCACAGTCCTGCACTATGTACCTGGTGGCGGGGCCACTGCTCTCGGAAGCTCCCTCGCCATTTGCCTTTTGTCGCCATTGTCCTTCTGCTGTTCCCAGATGTTCTTGTGATTTTTCTTCTGGCTTCATTATTTCTTAAGGTTTATAAAAGAAGCTTGCATTGGAGGTTGTCTGAATGAGAGCACATGTGCACTCCACCCTGTGCTGTGTATGTTCTGTGAAAGCTTTGATTTATAGGTACCACGTTCCTTTCTACTCGGAGAACATCTAATAATCTTCTTAATTTTTTAAAATGTTTTATTTATTTTTGAGACAGAGAGAGATAGAGCATGAGCGGGGGAGGGACAGACAGAGAGGGAGACACAGAATCCTTAGTAGGCTCCCAGCTCCTAGCTGTCAGCACAGAACCCGATGCGGGGCTCAAACCCATGAACTGTGAGATCATGACCTGAGCTGAAGTGGGATGCTTAACTGACAGGGCCATCCAGGTGCCCCAACTCAGCTTCTTTTAGATGATCAAACACCACTTGAGGAAGGTCCAGTTTCATTTTTTGGCCAGTCTTCTTTTGATGCAGGAAGGCATTCTTAATCCACTTATGCTACTGTTTTTGCATTTTATCCTTTCAGAAGCTAACAGTTCTTTCATATTCTGGATAATTCTATGATTAAAAATTAATTCATTGCCCTCAAGACCAAATGTCCAAGTGATTACCTTTGTTTTTCAGATGAGCTTAATAGAACCTCTGTTTGAATGTATTAGGCATTTAGTTGCTGCTAAATGCTAAACATATTTTGTCCATAGGCTGAAAATACCTGACTGTATTTGTTTTCCATTATTGATTTTATGGGCTTACAATTTACCTGTTTAGGATTAATGATATGAACATGTTATTGCTTTGGAAATTTTAATAACCATGTTAGTATTCATCACCTAAATAATGTACTCTTTCCCTGGATCCTGGAACATTTATTTGGGGTTGGTGTCTGTTGTTCACCAAAGATAAAGAATGCTCTGACTTCTTCGCTGTCACTGCTTACTCTGTTTTCACTTGCAGAACTTTTGCCCAAATCCTGAAATATCAACAAAACATGATGTCATTCATTCATTCTTAGTTGTTCAACAATATCAATGGCATTGGGAGCGTAATGTGAGTGTGGCTAAGCAGAAAGAAGCACTTTGACTTAATTTTACTCTTTTTTTTTCATAGCAATTCCCAAAAGACACAATCAATGAAGAAGTGATAGAGTTTTTGGATCCTTACTTTGAAATGGCTGACTACAACATCGAAACTGCTAAGCGTGTATGTGGGAACGTAGCTGGTCTTTGTTCCTGGACCAAAGCCATGGCTTCCTTCTTTTCTATAAACAGAGAAGTTTTGCCTCTAAAGGTGAGCCCCCTCATGGGAGCCATGTGATGCATAGGGCATCCTACAAGGGCCCTCGAGCTCAACTGGTCTTGTTTTCTCATAGTGTGCAGGACTCTTTGGCTTCTGGTGTTATTTTACTCAAGTCCACGGGGAGAGCAAGTTACAGAAAGGTCGAGCGCAGGACGTTTCTCTTCTTAATAGCACTCCAGGCAGAATTGTACGAGTTGAACACGGACTTTCTACCAGGGTGCCATGTTGACTGTGGGCTGCTGGATATTTTTCCTCCACAGTGTTAACTTGGAAAAAAGAAACACAGGAAACTATATCATAGAATCCCCTGATAATGTCTTACTAGGGAGTCTTATAACTGAGACAGGGTTGGCACATCATTGGTGGCTGGTCTTGGTTGCAAGGTATGATGTGGTACTCCCTCTCTTCTCCTCAGGAAAGAAACTGAATGTCATCTGTTCTTTAATGTGATTTGAGAATTTGCCTGTTTCCTTTTGAATAATTGCATTAAAATTTTTTTAATGTTTTATTTCTGAGAGAGAGAGACAGCGTGAGCAGGGGAAGGTCAGAGAGAGAGGGAGATACAGAATCTGAAGCAGACTCCAGGCTCGGAGCTGTCAGCACAGAGCCTGACATGGAGCTCGAACTACAAACTGTGAGATCATGACCTGAGACAAAGTTGGCACTTAAGTGTCTGAGCCACCCAGGTGCCCCTCTTTTAAGCCACAGCAACAGGTGCTGTTTAGAGCTGACCTGAGAAAAAAATGTTCCAAGAGTGAGATCCTTTTTAAACTGTAGTTGTTAAGCCATGCTTTTGCCTGTCATTGGTTGTAGTAAGTAATGGAACTTGAACTTTCCCTTAAAGAATTATTCTGCCAACGTTTGGGAGCCTGAAGTTTCCACATAGGAAAATAATTTATTTCCAAAAAAATTTTTCAAGGTCATCTTTTCTTCTGAAACACCCCAGAAAGAATGTGGCTCTTATCGTAGATTACCCCATTAAAGTCAATTTTAACATTTTAGAAACTTAAAAAAGAAAAATTTGATTTAAAAAATTATTTAAAACATCAAAATTCCTGTAAGCATCAACTATTTTCTACATCTCCTCTTTTGCTCAAATTACTTTTGAATATGTCTTTTGAGTCAAGTTTAGTAGCTTCCTTAAGACAAACACTTCTGATTAGTCACAGCTCAAGGTATCAATTGTTTTAAGGAAGGCAAACAATATATGAAAACTATAGGAACAACATTGTGATTACCACGACTCACAAAATCTATTTTCAGTGAATAATTATGTCCCATCCTTTATCTTGGTTTAACAGCCTCATCAACACTGATGAGTGCTACTAGGCAGATCATTCTTAATATTCCAGTTTTTTCTTTTTCTGTAGCTCTTAATATTACAGTGTTCTGTAAGGTACCTATATGCATTTAATATCATAATGCTCTGATCTAAGGACTGGAACACTCTGGTGCACAGGCCAAATCTAGCCCACAACCTGTATTTGTATAGCTTGTGAAATAAGAATTTTTACATTTTTTCTTTTTTTCTTTAAAATTTATCTATATTGAGAGAGATCGAGATAGTGTTAGTGGGACAGGGGCAGAGAGAGAGAGAGAGAGAGAGAGAGAGAATCTCAAGCAGGCTCTGAGCTGTCGGTACAGAGCCCGATGCAGGGCTCAAACTCACGAACCGTGAGATCATGACCTGAGCCAAAACCAAGAGTTGGGTGCTTAACCCACTGAGCCACACCGATGTGCAGAATTTTTACATTTCCATATGGCTTTTAAATAAGTGCCTGAATAGTAGCCTCGACTTTGCCTCCTGACCCCAGAGGTCTAAAATATTTACTATTTAAATATGGGGAAAAATTCGCTGACTTCTAATAAATTATAATTTTCTGCTTATAAGCATTTATATGCAGTCCACATTAAGATTTGATCTGGCCTGAATGCACTTGAGAGGACTCCGGGTGCCCCTAGAGTGCAGAGAACAGGTACAAACCACTGAGGTCTCAGACTCTGAGATGCTGGCTGCTCGGTCTGCTGCACATCCTTCAGCTCAGATGTGTCCTGTGCAGGCCAACTTGGTGGTGCAGGAGAATCGCTACATCTTGGCCATGCAGGACTTGCAGAAGGCCCAGGCCGAGCTGGACGACAAGCAAGCAGAGCTCGATGTGGTGCAGGCCGAGTATGAACAGGCCATGACCGAAAAGCAGGTAACTGTCCCGTGGCGAGGGAGGGACCGTCGAACCCCAACAGGGCGATCGTCAACCCTCTGTTCCTTTGCCGCCTTCTCTCTCCAAGGGTTTGGTTCCCAGCAGAGACTGATTTAACGTAGACACGATACATATACAACATGTCATCCCTCGCTGAGCCCTGGAGTTTGTCCCTAACACATGCCAAGGACCTCGGTGAGAGGTCAGGACGGTCCACCAGGATAGGAGTTGGTTCCAGAACATAAACATTTCTGAGTCTCCGTGTTGATGGTGATGGCGGCAGCACCTGGCGTAGCACTTTTTGTTATGTGTTCCCAATGCTGTCCTCCCCCTCTATCTCATTTAATCTCTGAAACGATCTTGCAGGGAAGCAAGGTGGATATTTTAATTCTCATTTTGGAGACAGGAACTGAGCTCCAGAGAGCGGCTCCCAGTCTTGGGCTGGACAGTCTGGACCAGACCTGGGCCTTCTGGTGTCCACTATGGGCCTCTCTGCTGGGTCTATGCGGCTGACCCCACGGCTGCGTCCTGATGGCCATCGGCAGTCTTCTCAACCCGTGCATATTTTGCCCCTGGAGGGCCTTTCAGAATCTGAGTTCATACATTTCTGAGCCACTGGCAACAAGTTCTTTATCTTATTTCTATGAATTCCAGCTCCACTGGGGCCTATTTCCTTCTGGAAATGCAGGCAGCATTAACACAGCCCTAATGCAGTGTAAGCCACAGAGCCCCTTGCTTGCACAGGCTTCTAGGAGCTGGGGTTCCTGGAATTTGTAGTATTTAGGGGAAGGGAAACTGGGTTATGATTGGCAGGCATTTGTGTATAAACATTCAGATAAAATGCCTAGAAATTTCAGAGGAAAGGCACCTGAGTTTCTAAGTCACCAGGACTTTTTGGTGATTTTTTCTCTTCTTAGTCTAAATACATGTTCACTTACATGTTTTGTATTTGTAAAAAATCTCTAATTATCTTCTTTAAAATTTTTTTTAAGATTTTATTTATTTATTTATTTATTTTGAGAGAGAGACAGAGAGCAAGCAGGGGAGGGGCAGAGAGAGAGGGAGAGAAATAATTTCAGGCAGGCTCCATGATGTCAGCACAGAGCCCGATGTGGGGCTCGAACACACAAACTGTGCAATCATGACCTAAACCCAAAGGAAGAATCAGATACTTAACCCACCAAGTCACCCAGGTGCCCCTCTAATAATTTTCTTTTTTTTTTTTTTTACAAATAGTTTATTGTCAAATTAGTTTCCACATAACACTCAGGGCTCATCACCACAAGTGTCCTCCTCCATGCCCATCCCCCCTCCCCCCACATCCATCAGTCCTGTTTTTGTCAGCATTCAAGAGTCTCTCATGGTTTGTCTCTCTCCCTTTCCCCCACCATTTCCGCCCTTCTTCTCCCCCTTGTTCCTCCGTCAAGTTCCTCCTAATCCTCCTATACGTGCAAACATATGATATTTGTCCTTCTCTGCCTGACTTATTTCGCTCAGCATAACACCCTCAAGGTCCATCCACGTTGCTACACAGGCCAGATTTCATTCTTTCTCATTGCCATGTAGTATCTAATAATTTTCTTAAAGTGAATCCCCCAGGTTATGTAAGCTTCTAAACCCACAAAATCTGTATCTGCCTCTGATAAATCCTGTATTTAGTAAATAAGAGATAGATTCACTCTGTGCTTTCCTTGATGATTTTCTGGAGTTTCCTCCTGCCCTTTCTCAGTCCTCTCTTGTCAGGATTGAGATACCTTCTCTGGTGGTCCGTTCTCTTCTGGGAGTCCCAGCAAGGGCACTTAAATACTTCAGTTTCACCATACGCAGAACATGGGATACTTTTGCTTAAAGATAAGTCTCCTGAAAGCAAAATGAGAGGTTTTTTAGAAATTTTAGAGAAGTAATTATCTGACACCTATCTGGGTTTGTTAATTATACTCTATGGGAGTCACATATCACAATATAAGGAGACAATTAGCATCACAATTTCAGAGTCTACTTCAGAAACTATGGGGAAAATGTGGTAATTTCTACCATGTTGGACACTCGCTTATGTTGAGAGATGCTACTGAATATACTAAAAATATTTTAGGCCTCCTTTTATTATGTTTCAGTTGTAACATTTTTTTCATTAATTCATTCAATATGCTTTTTCTGGTTTTGAGCATCTACTGTTAGGACCACACACGATCTGCTCCTGTAAAGGTATGGCTCTGACTTCAAGACTTGTTTCAACAAGTGTCAAGCTTTTTAAATAAAAAACCACAAAATCTGGCTGTGAGTCCATCTACCTCCAACATGCTGGAGTGAACCTGACCGTTAGTCATTTTGTGGCTCCTTCCCCCTGCATAGGGCTCCTTGAAGGTCCAGGGGGGTTACAGGCCTATGTAAGGCAGGGTGAGGAAGGGCCCTGAGTCCACAGGTCATCATGGTCAGATGGATAAGCTCATGGCCCAGACCTGCATGTCCCCTGAAGAAGTGTATGCCCTGCCCCTCTCTGCACAGGGAAGTGCCTTTGTGGGGGCTGCCCTCCCTAGGCCCTCTGGACAGCTACTCACTAACGGAGTAGATGGGGACATTGTCCAAGGAGCCCATGGGATTCTGCTCCCTGCCTGAGCCAGAGTTGGAGGGAAAAGCTGCTTCTAACTCTCATGCATCTACCCTCCCTTCCCTTTACCCTCATCTCCTAAAGGATGTGGGATTTGAGAAAAAAAAGAGCCAAAGAAGTGGGCCCTGGCCGTTTTCTTATCTGGCCAGTTGGGAGTGGGGATGATGAAATTCAGGAAGACAACCTAATCATTTTTTTTTCTCTTAAGTTTATTTATTTTGAGACAGAGAGAGTGCAAGCAGGGAAGAGGCAGAGAGAGGGGGAGAAAGAGAATCTCAAGCAGGCTCTGCACTGTTAGCACAGAGCCCGACATGGGACTTGAATCCACGAACAGTGAGATCATGCCCTGAGCTAAAATCAAGAGTCTGGCACTTAACCAACTGAGCCAGCCAGGCACCCCTAGATGACCTAATCTTAAAAATAGCTTTGACATGAAAAGTTTGTTTCAAAGGGAGGTAGAAGTAAATGATGCAGTATCATACTTCACAGCTGGTATCTTTCTTCTTGCAGAGAAACAAAGAAAGAAATATGGGCCATATAGATGTGTGGGCACCCCAGCTGGGTTTTAGGTTTTCTGAATTAACTCTAGGGGGAAAGGAAAACACAGGAAACTAGAATCCCAGAGAACTAACTAGAATAAATATCTTGCTTTTCTAAAACACTGTATTGTGTTGTTATTACAAAACAACTTGTCTTTTTTATGGAAAAGACACATAATCCTGGAAATGAACACTAAAAATATTTGCTATCATTTCCTTTCTGAACATATTCCTTGATTTCCATATGTTTTAAAAATATATGTAAAATATAACATTTAAAAATATAATTCAGCACATACTGCTTTGTAAATTGAGTTTTTAAAAAAAAATTTGTTAATGTTTATTTCTGAGAGAGAGAGAGAGAGACAGCATAAACAGGGGACAGTCAGAGAGAGAGGGAGATACAGAATCCAAAGCAGGCTCCAGACTCTGAGCTAGCTGTCATCACAGAGCCAACGTGGGGCTTGAACCCATGAATCGTGAGATCATGACCTGAGTCGAAGTCAGATGCCCAACTAATTGAGCCACCTAGGTGCCCCTAAATTGAGTTTTTAACTTAGTAATATATCATTAATCTCTTTCTTAGTTATAAAAATTTTTACAAGATAATTTTTAATGTCTTCAGAGTATTTTTATTCTCTAGCACACCAAAATTTATTTAAATAATCCTCTATTTTATTAGACATTTAGCATATAAAACATATAAGTATATAATATATTATGTATAACATATATATATATTTTAAATGAACTTCCAGTGACTGGTCCTGTAGCAAAATTTTATTCCACTATTATTTCATACATATAAGGTTTTATAAGTAGAATTAGCAGTTGTTTCAGACGGAGAAGAGGAGGACCATTTATTTTTAAGAACTGAGCACTGTGTGGCAACAGCAGAGGGAAGTCTAATTCAAGGTGCTCTGACATGCAGAGCACCAGATAGGGAGTGGCTGAGTCAGGTGTCACTGGGATTTGTGAACAAGCCTCGGAACACCACAATCTGGGGATGGTCTGAAGTTTCACCTAAGGAAAAAGGAGATGTGGAATTAGATAAAACAATAATGGTGCTAGAATTTTAACATGAGAACTATTCCCGATTTTCAAGCAGAGATATGTATTTTTTTTTACTTTTTTTGTGCTATATGATATTAGTAAGTATGCTTGTATTTTTATTTCTATTCATTATAGGGAAGTCATAAATGATGCAGGTCTTTGTTATCTCTTAGTGATGAACACGTGGGAAGAGTCTGACCCGTTGGCTCAGGACCCCACACGAAGGCTTAAGGGACAGTCTTTGGCTGACACAGGCACACAGGCATCGAATCTTACGCTTCCCAAGAAATGGCTCCCGAGTCTCAGAAGCCAGAATATATAATGGTTTAAAAATACTTTTGAGCCAGAGGCTGTATTTTTCTGAACATAAATTTTCTTCTGATTATGGCCCTTTTTAGACCTTGCTCGAAGATGCTGAGAGGTGCAGACATAAGATGCAGACTGCTTCCACGCTGATCGGTGGTTTGGCGGGAGAAAAAGAAAGATGGACAGAGCAAAGTAAAGAGTTTGCTGCACAAACAAAAAGACTTGTAGGTATGTACATTCCTTTATTAATCAGAGTATGTGTTGACTATGGTAAGGAGTTAGCAAAGTGAAACTTTTATCAGACTATATGCCAACACTCTAGTACTTCAAATTCCTCTGTGTGTGTGTGTGTGTGTGTGTGTGTGTGTGTGTGTGTCCAGATATTTCAGAAGGATGAATATTGGTCTGGCATCTATGCAAACCTGATTAGATATATTAATGACCTTCAACCTCTTATCAATTCTTCTATGAACAAATGGTCATGTTGATCAAGGTCACTTTGAATGGAGGCTCTGTCTTCTGAAGTTTTGTATCTCTTAGACTCCAAAGTCATACTCATACATCCAACAAGAGTCAAAATAATCTAGTGCTTGACACTAGCAGGCATTACTTGATGGACCATTTGGATACTGTCTAACAAGGAACCAACCTACTGCTTATTCACCAAGGCATAGCAACATGGGTTACAGTTTGGTTTCTGGAAGTTAGTTTAAAAATAATGGTTGCCTTTGGAGGCACCTGGGTGGCTCAGTCTGTTGAGCATCCGACTTTGGCTCAAGTCATGATCTCACAGTTTCTGAAGTTGAGCCCCATGTCAGGCTCTGTCCTGACAGCTCGGAACCTGGAGCCTGCTTCAGATTCTGTGTGTGTCTCTCTCTTTCTCTGCTCCTCTCCTACTGTTGCATGCTCTCTCTCTCTCTCTCTCAAAAATAAATAAATGTTAAAATAATAATAATGAAAAGAATGGTTGCCTCTAAAATAATTTTTAATGTTCTGCATAATTACAAGGCTGATTATAAAATACTTCAGTGGTGTTTTGTTTTCTGTTTTAGGGGATGTATTGTTGGCTACAGCTTTTCTATCTTATTCTGGTCCATTCAACCAAGAGTTTCGCAATCTGCTGCTAAATGACTGGAAGAAGGAAATGAAAGTCCGGGAAATCCCATTTGGAGACAATCTAAATCTCAATGAGATGTTGATTGATGCCCCTACGATTAGTGAATGGAACCTCCAAGGTCTGCCAAATGATGACCTATCCATTCAGAATGGAATTATTGTCACAAAGGCATCTCGCTATCCTCTGTTAATTGATCCACAGACTCAAGGGAAGATCTGGATTAAAAATAAAGAAAGCCAGAATGAACTCCAGGTAATTTGTGTTCGAGTATATTTACGTTCCTCATCAAGTTTGATTGTCCCAGATGAACAAGAGTCCGAGAATAAAGAAATATTTGAAAATAGTAGCGATTGTAATGCCAATAGATCAATAATAGACGCAAGCCTAAAATCCAATATTAAATTCTTTTCTAAAAATTGTATTTACATTTGTGTTAATCTCTACTAATATCATCTTTCAAAGGTTTCAGACTCTCTTCTATTAGAACCTAAAGCTCTCTGTGATGCACAGAGCACGGTGGAGTTGTATCACAGAGTATACGGCATTTTACAAGGACACGTCATGATTATTCCTTTATTATTTGTCACAAAATTGGTGGTTGTAGTGAGAAGATAGGTTGCACAGGGGAATGACAGCTTGCTAAGGATAAGGATGGAAACAGTTTGAGCTTTCTGTATGATTTCACCAAGTATGGGTTCCAGATAAGGATTTCAAAAAGTCTTTGCAATAGACTGCTTGAGGACCATTTAATATTTGTCATCTCTGGGCCTTGCGTCATGATACTTTGGGTCCTGTTCTAGATCACATCTCTAAATCACAAGTACTTCAGAAACCACCTGGAGGATAGTCTTTCTCTTGGAAGGCCCTTGCTTATTGAAGATGTTGGAGAGGAATTAGACCCAGCACTGGATAATGTTTTGGAGAGAAACTTCATTAAGACTGGGTCTACCTTTAAGGTCAGTTGAACCTATTGACAATGATGTGGAGTACCATTACCATGAGGCCAGGTAAATGTGACACAGATGAAATCTTCTCAATAGGTGGTAGCTCAAATTTGAGGCAGCGGCAAGAGGCATTTGCTTTTCTCTTCTGTACCTCCTGAGTTGGGATTCAAGTGTTCAAAAGTAGTCCTTTCAGAGATATCTACTTCACTTGTGTCATAGAATCTGACTCCATTTTGATGGTTGACTGTGGACGTCTTTCAAAACCCATCATGCCCCTCACTCTTTCTGTCCCAAATCTGGGCAAGCTGATAAGAAAACCCAGGGCTCTCTCCTTTGTCATTGGTGGGAAATTCAAACCATGCAATCCTCTGTTCATGCCCTGTGCGGAAACTCTCATCCCACTCCTACCCCCCAGCCACCATAAAACCCTAAAATAGCCATTTCCCCCTACTTTCTCAAGCAATTATTTTGGACCTGCTTGGGCGCCTACCTTAATCTCCCCCCCAAAACTCCATAGTTGAGAATAAACCTTTTCATTCCCTTTTGGTGCACATGCAATATCATTAGTCTTGACCTCTGGACCAGATTTTGGGTAAGGAATCCATCTCATTTCTGTGGAATGATCACACCAATTTTGGTGTTAAATTCTACATTTATGGTATATATTGGTATACACTGAACTTCCTTCCTTCCTGCCCATCCTTCCTACCCTCCTTATTCCCTTTTATCCTAGTGGCTTGAAGCCCTGTGAATGCCCAATGACCACTTCTTTTTCAGTTTACAAATACCTCCAGTTACATAATTGTTTAAAGCAATGCTTGATCCTGTGCAGAAAGGGACACAGTAAGGTGTATTTCTGTCTTATTACTTTTAACATTATTTATTTATATATAGTTATTTTTTAAAGCTTATTTATTTTGAGAGAGAGAGAGAGAGAGAGAGAGAGAAGGAGATAGAGAATTCCAAGCAGATTCCACACTGTCAGCACAGAGCCTGATGCAGGCCTCAAACTCATGAACTGAGAGTTCTTGACCTAAGCTGAATCCAAGAGTTGAATGCTTAACCGACTGAGCCATGCAAGTGCCCCTAACATTATTTTTATAATAAAGGTGAAAGTTGGTGACAAGGAAGTAGATGTGATGGAAGGCTTCAAACTCTACATTACCACCAAACTGCCCAATCCAGCCTACACCCCCGAAATAAGTGCTCGGACCTCTATCATCGACTTCACTGTCACCATGAAAGGTCTGGAAGATCAGTTACTAGGAAGAGTCATTCTCACAGAGAAACAGGTGGGTGAAGTGTGACCACCTCCTTTTCTGTGTTGTGTTGTGATTCTTTCATTGAGGAAAATAATATAAAATTTGTAGTAGGATTGAGCCCCCACTTTTGTTCCTATGTTTTTTCCCTTTGTTAATTTCCAGGTGTCTTAGGTAATTACTAACCAATTAGCCCATATGTTTTATCTGTGTCTTGTAAATCACATTAATCAATTGATTTTGTGCAGACTAAGGATATTAACTATGAGATTATCAGTCTCAGGCTCGACGTCATTATTCTGGTCGTATTTTGCTTTATTTTTCTGAAGTTTGCTCTATTGTGAGCTCTATTCACCTGTTGACTTTTAGGTTCCAAGGATACAGCTAGGTTTTGTTTTCATTTGATTCATGATTATGCTTTTGGAATATAAAGTTAAACCTTTGCAGCAGATCACACACCACATTCTCAAGTCTCATTTGTTACCCAGGAGAGCTCTGTGTGTGATCTGACAAGACAGACATTTGGGGCTCCAGACCTTCACGGAGCACCTTTTGGAGGCTGCTGGCTTAGTTGTGCTCTGCAAGCGTAACTCCATATCTGCTTTCTTTACTTCTATTTTGCGGAATAACTTCATTTTCAACAAAAGTGGCCAATAATTCATAAACTTCCTTGCTTTGAGTCAGCATTTTCTCTAGGGAGCAGGTGAATCTTAAAGAAATCTGGAGGGTTTTAATGGGACTGCTTTGGTAAAACCATACGAACTCTCAACGTTGCTATTGATTGTCTCCTGAGTTCGTTACCAATGAGGAGTCTAGTTTACTTCATGGCCCCCTTCTCCACTGACCTAAAAGATTTATTTAGGTTAAAATTATTGGCAAAATTTTGGAATCTGTCTTTCACATTATTTTGATTTTTTTTTTGTATGTTTCATGCTTGGTCTTCTGAGTCCTTTTATATGTTCTCTTTCTTTTTTGTTATCTCCTCTCCCACCCACCCACCCCCC